>NC_090325.1:99613816-99919903 GCF_035084215.1 Heptranchias perlo | reverse complement strand
GTGAAATTAGTGGGTTGCCCGCTCGATCGTAGCAGGCAATCCACTAATAGGAATCATTTACCTGCTCCTCCGGGGTCCGCACTGCTGGTCTGCGCGTCGGGCAGGCTGCGCATGCGCAGTACGATCTGTCAGCTGGAGGCTCTCTAGTTAAAGGGGCAGTCCTCCACTGACAGATGCTGCAACCAATGGAACAAATTACAGCATGGAGCAGCCCAGGGGGAAGGCTGCTCCCAGTTTAATGATGCCTCACCCCAGGTATCATAAGATGGGGTGAGGAGGAGTGGGAGGAAAGAGATCTTCCACCCGGCGGGCAGGAGGAAGCGGCCTGCCTCTGCCACCAAGAAGGCCTGGCTCGAGGTGGCAGAGGGGGTCACCTGCACCACCAACATATCGCCCATCTGCATACAGTGCAGGAGGCGCTCCAATGACCTCAGTAGGCCAGCCACAGTGAGAACACGTAGTCTTTCCCCTACACTCCGTCTGCCACAACACTGCCCCCACCCCACATCTCCTTCGGCACCGCCAACGCTACTCTGTCACATCACTCCTCATACCCACTCAAACCCCATCCTCATCTTACCTGCACCTACTCACCTCGCCAGTACTCACCCGCCACTAACACGCAACCCAATCCTCATACAATCTCATGGCTCTATCCCATACTCACCCTCTCGTGCATCTCTCTCACGGCCAGCCTCACTCAACCTGCCACTACCTGTGCTGCAGCCACAGGGCATGCATCGCATATGTGCAGTAGGCAGCGTAAGGCAAACGTGTCGTGAGCATGAAAGGGATGCACAAGGGTGTCTGAGGGTTTGCCATGGGTGTTACCTATATTGAATTTCAGAGCAACAAACATCACACATTATATTGGCACCACCACTGCCATGTCTCCGCGAATCCTGTCTGTTGTGTCCAATAATGCCCGCTCCTGGGTATCACTATGAGGACCCACCACTGATGCCACCCATTGTGTTACTGCAGAGTAGGTGCAGGTGTATTTGCAGGGCTCTTCCGCGCAGACGACTGAGAGACATCGGCGGTGTACCCGGCTGCACCCTGGAAGGATGCGGAGGAGAAGTTGTGGAGGGCAGTGGTGACTTTGGCAGCGACAGGTAAGCAGATGGTGCTGGGGCCAGCCAGGAGCAGCTCGGCATGAAAGAGCCTGCAGATCTCCACGACTACATGTCGAGTGAATCTGCGCCTCCGTGTGCACTGCTGCTCGGAGAGGTCCGGGGAGCTGCGCCTCGGTCTGTGGACCCTGTGGCGAGGGTAGTGCCCTCTGCGACGCGTCTCTCTCTGCGGTAGCCCTCCCTCCTGCTGTACAGGTGGATGTGTCACAGCACTCTGTTGTGGAGCTCCACGTGTCAGAGGTGGACGGCGTGGATGGCGAGGCTGGTGATGCTGTTCGCCCTCCGAGGGGGTCATGACTACAGCTACGGCGGCCCCCATCCGCAATATGTACATCTGAGGGGGTCCGTAAGGTAGGCACATGTCTCCGGACCCCGGGGTGAGTGTGCAGGTTGGTGACTATGACCGTCAGGACGGGGGTGGTGGAGGCCACACTTTGTCCCAAGTGACAGAGCGGCCTCCTGCAATGGGTGAGGGTCTCCCCCCCCACCTGTCAAATGGACCTTTGCAGCTGCCACTGGCTGACAGCTGCAACACGTCCAGTTCAACTAGGACTGTTTCCCCCATTGTGTGAAACAATCCCATGTTTCCCCAAAATCACACACAGTCCCTTAATCAGGTCAGTTAATGACCTGAACAAGCAAAATAAATAACCTCAAGTGGCATCCCGCTGGCTTTAATTGCCTGCGGGATTCCCACCAGCGGGGGCCACGCAGGCACCCCCGCACGTCATCGGGGAACCCGGAAGTGGGCGGGATCGTGGCGGGTTCACGTCACGTGACTGGATATCGGGATTTTCGGGGCCCCCCCGCTGGAAACCCACAGGAAACCCGACGGTAAAATCGAGCCCTTAATGTGTTCATCCCAAATTCCTTACTCTGCTTCTTCAATGGAGGCTTTACCTCATTTATTTTAAATGGGATAAAGCCTTCAATAAAACTGCTGGGAAAGGGATTTCCGATGAATGTGCCAGCTAGTATATCACTCGGTGCCTATATCACCAGTGTTAAGTTGGCAAGTCAGGCTTTGTACCCATCTGACTGCTCCTCTACTGATCCCAGCAAATTTCCTGGGGTCAGCCCAATTTGAGTTTTTGTTGGTGGGCTCCCAGAGGAATTTTTGTTACGCCAGTAAGTGTGCCATATGAGAAATCGCTGCTGCTGCTGTAGCTATCAGGTGCTTACAGTGGTTTCAAGGGCTTGGCTGCCACCCAGGTAGAAAGACGAGCGTAGCTTCCAATGAAATGAGCAACATTTTTCAGAAGGGGATGATGCATCCATCACACCACAATCTATTTCCCCTCAATGGGTTGGGCCAATTAATTCTTAAATCCCTCAGTAGGCCTTGGAAATGTTGGATGCCAGCAAAATGCTGACTGTATTTGGGCAAGCACTTTCAGCACCTGGCAGAAGTGTGGCCAAAGATAGCTATGGTGCAGAAATAGGTAGAATGGATCTTCACCCAATTTTCCACCTCTGCCCACTCCATTGCCATTGGGAAACTAGCAGAAAGAAGGAAGAAATCCTTCCTTTTTAAATCTGTGTACCTATTATTCCACAATACAATTCCATAGCTATAGACTTTGATTGCAGTGTTTAGATTATAATGTGTTGCTGAATAACTATAAGCACATAGTTATTCTAAAATCACAGAAGCTGTTGTTAACTCTCAAATTATGTGCAGCTCCCCTGAAAGGTCAGTGAGTTTATACAGTAAGTAACATGCCATGCAAACCAAGTAAGTTCCAGGTGTGTGCTGAGTTAGCTTGTCCAAACTGGGATAATAGAACTGTGTTACAATTGATATCAGGCCCTTAGGTTAGGAAGGGGTAAATTACCCAGGATTCCTACTCCTGATCATTATCAACCAAACTATCCCCATCAAGAGGCAATATTACTAAAATTGCCTCCACATTATTACTGATACTTACTTACTGTCAAGGTCGTGAATAATGGACACATAATGGCCAATGAAGTATTGAAAAGTGTCTAGCCTCCATGAAACAGTCTCCCAGCAAGAAATCGATGCCTTTAGGAGAGATGGGCAGACTGTTTTGTAGCTGTGACCTGAGGCCATGAATGGTATGTTGCCTAATTAGTACCAAAATAAGGGACATAATGGAGCAGATGGAAAAACTTCTGAAGAAGAGGGAAATCATCCAAGAATCATGGTTCACATAGGAACCAATGACATAAGAAAGAGTAAGATTGAGGTATTACAGAGAGAGTTTGAGGAGTTAGGTCCTAGTCTAAAGTGCTAGACCTCAAAGGCAATAATATCAGGATTACACCTGGTGCTATGTGCTAGGCAAATTGAGGAGAAGCATATTAGACATATCAACACGTGGCTAGATGATGGTATAGAGGGGAGGGTTTCAGATTCCTAGGACACTGGGATAAGTTCTGGAAGAAACTGAACAAACAGAATGGGTTTGACCTGAATTAGCTGATCCCAATGACCTTGCAGAGAGGGTTAATAAGGTGGGAGGAGGGCAAAAGGAGCAGATCTAGGAAGAGGGAAAACAAAGAGCGATGGAGGTAGAATAATTACAGCAGTTAGGCTCTATGGTACAGAGCAGGGTAAGCAGATGACAGTTCAGCTTCACCTTCATAAATTTCAGCTGATCCAAAACTCTCTTTAATTGGCTTAGCATTTATTTTTTCCTTATAATCTCTGCAATGTGCCTTGCACAGTTTTTCCTTGTTAAAGATGCTATAAAAATGCAAGTTATTGTTCTTGTTTAAGTACAGACTTTGATACAGCAGGTAAGAATGCGAAGTATAAGAATATGGCTGCATAAGAAAATAATGACAAAACATTAGTTTAAAGAGTGGGAAAAATAAATGCCTCAAAGTTCTACATGTGAATGCTTGTTTAGAAATTCTGACATTTTTCTCTGAACATAGGAATAAATTGGGAGACCTGCAGGTTCTTGCTGGAGAGGGGAGGCTATGGTATCATAGGCATCACAAATAGCCGACTAAACATAAAAAGATATTGATTACTTTGTAGAGATAGAAGAGATAGAAGAGACAAATGGGGGCTAAGGAATAGGGAGCATCCCCATTTATTTAAAATCAGCCCTTAATTCCTTTCAAAAGAAAAGCTACTAATATAGAAATAACAGAATTGAAAAGTTCAACATCCATTGAGGCTGAGATAAGGATGCTTTCTACAATGGTTTAACTTAAATGATATAAAAAGTTATTCAAGAAAAATGGCAAAATAAAAAGGATATTTTGTGAACAAGAGGCTGGACTCCACTCAAAATAAAGAATGAAATAAGTTTGCTTGCTTCAGTGATAAAACAATCTACAAATATTCAAGCAGTGATGAGCTAAATTAACACGGCTGCAGAGGACCAAACTGCAGCTCTAAGGTTGAAGAGTGAACAGATATAATATTCTGTTCGTATGAAACAGCTGCTACTGATTTAAATACTTGCAATGATCATAAACTGACAAGCTTAGTTACCCTCGGAGAATACCAAGATTTAGTCTAGTTCAGATAGTTTAGAAATTCTGACACTTTCCTCTGCACCTGTAGCTCACGTAGTGCCCTTGGCCGTCAAATTAAATAATTCCTGGGATTTTACCAAATGATATTAGATTCCTGGTGGTTTGTATTAAACTACCCAGTAGGCTCATTTGATGGTACACATCCATTTTTTTGGCAGCTTAGCAATATAAGTGTTTTGGGGATCATCTGCATCTGATTAATAACCAGTTAATGGTAAGTGTTCATATTTGTGATAGTTCAGGTGTGTTATGTGTGTCTGTGTGTGTCCGTGTGGTGGCTAATTTGGATATTAAGATGTTAGGATCAGGATTTCTAGTCCCAGCCTATAGTTGATTGGGATCAACCAAGCACTCAACAGTTTAACACAAAAGGGGATTCTGTTCCAGTAGTGAAAGTAGCTGCAAAATGCTCCAATCTACTGGAGTGAAGTCCAAGATGCATGTGACAATTGCCCAGCCTGATGCATTGCAATTAAAATAAAATTCAGAGTCTGGGAATACACTCGAAAGACTCTGGAAACTCAGGAAGCTGAAACACAAGAAAGGTCTGCCCTTAGATTAGGTCCTTGTACCTCTTTCTTAGGTCGTCTGAAAGATGTGCTGTAGGGAATGGCACGAGGTTATCTGCCAAACCTCCCAGAACACCCAGAAACCTTCTCAGCAATGAAAAGTTCCTGGCTGAGAAGCAACAGGGAAGCTATTTGTTTTGATTTAAAGGGTCAGTGTAGCTGAAATCTTCCTCTCTTCTGATTTAACTTTTGAAGTTGTAAGACTCCTGTCAAATTATCATTCCCCACTGATGGTAGTTTTGTAAGCCAAAATGTCTGAACACCAAGAAGGCCTCACTAGATCAGCAAGAACATAAGCTGCAATAATTGTAAACCTCCAGCATTGGATGAGCCTTAGGAAAAACAGCAGGAGAAATTCTCTGTACTTTATTGATGTTCCTTACACAACAATCAAACTGTTCAGATCTGGACCACAGGCCATTGCACAATGTTACAGCTAACTAGGAACACAGTGGTATTTGTGAGTCTCTGTGTGTGTAATTAGAAAGGGTTAATGAGGATTTGAATTGTAGCTTGGTGTTATGTATCACAGGTGCTATAGGATGTTCAAGTCTGGAAATTACCTACAGCTATGTTCTCATATAAACACATGAATTTCTTCTCTCTGCCATTTTAATACCCTTGTTAAAATAATGAGAGCAATTTGATGCAGAAACATTTAGTATTTGTGTACGAACAATGCCAATAGCAATTGTTAGCCTTATGTGCATACTTGCCACTTGTCTGCATTTCATGGCGACCGCTAGCCTTAAATACTTGAATCCCTCCTTAAGCATTCATGTACCTATAGCATATTTTCTTCAGTTTGATTGAAGGAAGTTTGCGTACATCTACAACTTCAGTTACAAGCTGTGGCCCACTGCAATTTCAGTGTAACTACTTGACCAAAGAGGTAGGTTTTAAGCAGTATCTTAAAGGTGAAGAGGCGGAGAGGTTTAGGATGTGAATTCCAGAGCTTAGGGCCTAGGCGGCTGAAGGCGTAGCTGCCAATGGTGGGGCGAAGGGAGTGAGGGATGCACAAGGCCAGAGTTGGAGGAATGCAGCGTTCTTGGAGGGTTGTAGGGCTGGAGGAAGTTGCAGAGATAGGGAGGGGCGAGGCCTTGAAGAGATTTGAATACGAGGATGAGAATTTTAAATTGGAAGAATTGGTGGACCGGGAGTCAATGTCGGTCAGCAAGGACAGAATGATGGGTGAGCAGGACTTGGTACAAGATAAGATATGGGCAGCAGAGTTTTGGATGAGCGGAAGTTTATGGAGTGTGAAAGATGGGCGGCCAGCCAACCAGGAAAGCATTGGATTAGTCAAGTCTGGACATAACAGAAAAATGGATGAGGGTTTCGCTAGCATGTGGGCTAAGGCGGGGCGGAGACAGGTGATGATACAGAGGTGGAAGTAGGCGGTCTTTGTGATGAAGAGATATGGGGTCAGAAGGTCGGCTCTCGCTCTCTGTTTCTATGCATGAAACTAAATTATGGTCCTGAATTTCCCCTGACTTTCTGCCGCTGCACGGCCGTAACTTTACCGGAGGTGCATTGGAAGTCTTGTTTACGTGTGCAAATGTGTTTCTGCTGCACTTCCGATGAAGTTACAGAGTGCAGCGGCAGAAAGACTGAGGAAATTCAGGGCCTTTGTTTTTGATTTCAGTTGTCTTGAACTATTAAAGTTCATATTCTACTTTACTTTTTCCAACCTTGGTGGTGTCCTGCATAATGCATCTTGGCCCTTCATTTAGTCTCTCAATGAAAGAATCCACCATCCACTTTGATACTGATATTTTCTGGTGTGTTTTCTCAGTCATTCCGCAGCAAATATATGCCAACCTAATTTACATAGACACATATATAGACAAACAAATCAATACAAAATAAAGTACATGTTTATTGTCAGCACATAAGAAAAACTGAAACGGGTTTTCATCTTGACAGCCTGGGCATTAGCATCACCCGTGTGAAACATGCGATGTTGAATGCCCAGGTGTTAAAGATGAGAATCTATTGTGTTATTTCTAAATATAATGCCTAATACAAAATACAAAAAGGGGTATTTTGATATCACTTATTGCTATCACTGATCCAATAGCTTGATAACTAACTTTTTTAATAGAATGAAAAATGACCAAATGTAATATACCCGTTGCAACACAATTTGAAGTAAGCCAGGGTTCTCCATTACTATAGAAAAATTCCAATTTTGATTACCTTGGAGGTGAAATTCTGGGGGAGTTCTCTCTCTCATCCTCTGTTACTTTTTACATAGGATTACACTGAGTCTGCAGCACAGAAACAGGCCATTCAGCCCAACTGGTCAATGCCAGCGTTTATGCTCCACACGAGCCTTTTCCTACCCCTTTTCAGCTAACCCGAAGGAAGAGCAATGGAAACCTTTGAAGAATGGAGTAAATGCTTATGTTATTTTTCCAGGGTTTCCACGGGTCTTCTGACAAAGTCATGGCGGACGAGCGGGAGAACACGCGTCTGGAGTGTATTAGCTGATCATCCAGGTTTCTCACTCCTGATTGGTGTGCAGTGATTCTTGCTGGAAGTGCATGTGATTGTTACTGCTGAGCAAGGGCAGGATCAGACTTGCACCGTGATGCTCCCATGGTAGAATAGCCTGCTGATACTTGCAGTTCAAGTTCATACTTGAAGTTATGCTGCAGCTATACAAAACCCTGGTTAGACCGCACCTGGAGTACTGTGAGCAGTTCTGGGCACCGCATCTTCAGAAGGACGTTTTGGCCTTGGAGGGAGTGCAGCATAGGTTTACTACAATGATACCTGGACTTCAAGGGTTAAGTTACGAGGAGAGATTACACAAATTGGGGTTGTATTCTTTAGAGTTTCGAAGGTTAAGGGGTGATCTGATTGAAGTTTATAAGATATTAAGGGGAACGGATAGGGTGGATAGAGAGAAACTATTTCCGCTAGTTGGGGATTCCAGGAGTAGGGGGCACAGTCTAAAAATTAGAGCCAGACCTTTCAGGAGTGAGATAAGAAAACATTTCTACACACAAAGGGTGGTAGAAGTTTGGAACTCTCTTCCGTAAAAGGCAATTGATACTAGCTCAATTGCTAAATTTAAATCTGAGATAGATAGCTTTTTGCCAACCAAAGGTATTAAGGGATATGGGCCAAAGGCAGGTATATGGAGTTAGATCACAGATCAGCCATGATCTTATCAAATGGCTGAGAGGGCTCGAGGGGCTGAATGGTCAACTCCTGTTCCTATGTTTCTATATTCCTATACACGAAGAATGGCCACAAGGCTGATGTACAGACTGGCTTCCGGTAAATGAAGAATGACACCACACCATATGTCTCTTTTCAGAAGAAAAGGGGTAAATGAGAACATTAGAAGGGGAATGTAGCAGGTAAGATAATAAATTACCAGTTAAATCTGAGCCATTGCGCTGCGGCGTTTTTAAAAAGGGAGAAGAGATGTGCATTTAAGGGTCGAGTTTCCAAGTTTGTGCAGAAGCTGCCCTGGCCAACATTTTTCCCCTAACCAGTACCACCATGAACAGACAAGAGCAGCAGGCACATGGGAACATCATCACCTGCACGTTCCCCTCCAAGTCACACAACATCCCGACTTGGAAATATATCACCGTTCCTTCATCGTCACTGGGTCAAAATCCTGGAACTCCCTTCCTAACAGCACTGTGGGAGAACCTTCACCACATGGACTGCAGCGGTTCAAGAAGGCGGCTCACCACCACCTTCTCAAGGGCAATTAGGGATGGGCAATAAATGCTGGCCTTGCCAGCAATGCCCATATCCCGTGAACGAATAAAAAAAAATGTTCGTTCATCTCACTGCTGTAAGTGGAATCTTTCTGCGTGCAAAATGGCTGTTGTAATTACCTGCATAACAAGAATAACTGAAAAATAATCTATTGTATATGAAGTGCTTTGAGACACAATGGGCTCAATTTTACCACCCGCTATCGGGTGCGTTTCCCGCGGGGGGGCTCCGAAAATCGGAGAATTCCGGCGCGGTAGCGGAGCCCGCCCCGAACCCGCGCACTTCCGGGTTCCCCGCTGATACGCCGGCGTGCACGCGCAGCCCCCGCTGGTGAGAATCCCGCAGGCAATTAAAGCCAGTGGGATGCCACTTGACAATATTTAGTTAGGTATTCCAGCTCATTAACTGACTTGATTAAGGGACTATGTGGGATTTTAGAACAAAATGGGATTGTTTCCCACACTGGGTGAAACACTCCCAGCTCGAATGGACGTGTTGCAGCCGTCAGCCTGTGGCAGCTGCAAAGGTCCATTTGACAGGTGTGGGGTGGAGACCCTCACTCATTGCAGGAGGCCACTCCATCACTGGGGACAAAGTTTGGCCTCCACCACCCTCCTCCTGACAGTCAAAGTCACCAACCTGCACACGTACCCCGGGGTCCGGAGACATGTACCTAACTTGCGGACCCCTTCAGAAGTACATCTTCCGGATGGGGGCCGCCGTAGCTGCAGTCATGACCTCCTCGGAGGGCGAACAGCATCACCAGCCTCACCAGCCTCGCCATCCACGCCGTCCACCTCTGACACGTGGAGCTCCAAACACATCCACCTGTACAGCAGGAGGGAGGGCTACCGCAGAGAGAGATGCGTCGCAGAGGGCACTACCCTCGCAACAGGGTCCACAGACCGAGGCTCAGCCTCCTGGACCTCTCTGAGCAGCAGTGCACACGGGGGCTCAGAGTCACTCGACATGTAGCCGTGGACATCTGCAGCCTCTTTCATGCCGAGCTGCTCCTGGCTGGCCCGAGCACCATCTTCTTACCTGTCGATGTCAAAGTCACCACTGCCCTCCACAACTTCTCCTCCACAGCCTGCCAGGGTGCAACCGGGGACATCGTCGATGTCTCTCAGTCGTCTGCGCGGAAGAGCCCTGCAAATACACCTACACCCACTCTGCAGTGACACAATGGGTGGCATCAGTGGTGGGTCCTCATAGTGATACCCAGGAGCGGGCATTATTGCACAAACCAGACAGGATTCGCGGAGACATGGCAGTAGTGGTGTCAATATAATATGTAATGTGAGTTGTTCAGAAATTCAATATAAGTAACACCCATGACAAACCCTCAAACACCCTTGTGCATCCCCTTCATGCTCACGACACGTTTGCCTTACGCTGCCTACTGCACATATGTGATGCATGCCCTGTGTCTGCAGCACAGGTAGTGGCAGGTTGAGTGAGGCTGGCCGTGAGAGAGATGCACGAGAGGGTGAGTATGAGATAGAGCCATGAGATTGTATGAGGATTGGGTTGAGTGGTAGTGGCGGGGTGAGTACTAGCGAGGTGAGTAGGTGCTGGTAAGATGAGGATGAGGTTTGAGTGGGTATGAGGGGTGATGTGACAGAATAGTGTTGGCGGTGCCGAAGGAGATGTGGGGTGGGGGCAGTGCTGTGGCGGACGGAGTGTAGGGGAAAGACTACGTGTACTCACTGTGGCTGACCGACTGAGGTCATTGGAGCGCCTCCTGCACTGTGTGCAGGTGGGCGATATGTTGGTGGCGCAGATGACCCCCTCTGCCACCTCGAGCCAGGCCTTCCTGGTGGCAGAGGCGGGCCGCCTCCACCCGCCCGCTGGGTGGAAGATCTCTGTCGTCCCCCTCCTCCTCACCCCATCTGATGATACCTGGGGTGAGGCATCATTAAACTGGGAGCAGCCTTCCCCCTGGGCTGCTCCATGCAGTCATCTTTGCTATTGGTTGAAGCATCTGTCAGTGGAGGACTGCCCCTTTAAATAGAGCGCCTCCAGCTGACAGATCGTACTGCGCATGCGCAGCCCGCCCGATGCGCAGATCAGCAGCGGGGAACCCTGAGGAGCAGGTAAGTGGATCCAATTAGTGCGTTGCCTGCTACAATCGCACGGGAAACCCACTAATTTCACCGGGCACGTTACCCACGCGCCCGATAGCCCACCCGCCGAGAACCCGCAGCCCTGCTAACATCGGGCCCAATAGGTGCTGTACGAATGCAAGCCTTTCTTATTTCTAGCTCCAGCTGTGGCACTTCAGATCCATGAACCACAAAAGACAAATTACTAATGTGGAAGCCCAGGCATGTGGCATATTGTACAATAATTCGCTCTGCAGAGTAAAATAAACTGGAATATTGTTTAATAGAGGGAAAAAAAAGCAGTGGGGCTACAATTCCACAGCCTTTCTGGCACAATCCTGCTGTGATTCTGGTGGGATCATGACAGAGGGACTGCAAATTAGGCTGGATACATATGCTGGGACAAAAGCAAAATACTGGGGCTGCTGGAAGTCTGAAATAAAAACAGAAAATGCTGGAAACACTCAGAAGGTCAGGCAGCATCTGTGGAGAGAGAAACAGAGTTAATTTGTCTCTCTCCACAGATGCTGCCTGACCCGCTGAGTGTTTCCAGCATTTTATGTTTTTATTATAGATATGCTGAGTCCTGATTTTGCGGCGAGTTTCTGAATGGTCTTATAAGGAGTGAAGCCTCTGCCGTCCCTTACAAGGCCAGTAAAGTAGAAGGGCAGATCCAGGGATGGGAATTCCCTGTGTTGGGACTTCCCGTGACCATGGCCTCTCAAAGGTCAGGAGGGGCTGTGGCAATTGGGGTGCCTGGTGAGAAGAGGCAAACCAGCCGTTACCCTGCTGAGAGTGGGGCTCACCTGGGTTAGCGGCCTGGGACCTTGAAGCTATGTCAGCCCCAATTTTTGTATTTAATTACAAAAGGGGTTGAAGAAACCATAAAATCTTTCTGGGACAGGGTTGGGGGGGTGGGAACCAGACACCTCCCTCTGGACAGTAGCAATCACCAGACTTTCTGGCCTTTGTGGTCTGGCAGGCACCTGAGCTGCACCCCTTGTGCTGCAGGCACCCACTGGCAATATTAAAATAGGGTGACTGGCCACTGACCTCACATAATTTGGTGGAGGGAGGTGCAGAGGTCACCTGCAGTTACAATTCCAGTGTAATTGCTGGGATCGGATCTGCATAATTCATACAGCAATCATGCTACAGCCTGCAACTCCCATCTCAAAAATGAAACAAAAAAAACACAATGCAAAGGAAATAGATTAGGGGACATTTGCACATCAACTTCAGTATTGCATTTCACTGACAGACTTGTTATCAGGTGTGGCATTCTTAATGTACGACCCACGATTTCAGGCTGAAAAAGCAGAATTTGGAAAATGAATGTCGGAACAGTAAAAGATGAAGAAGTATCACATAGGCCTAGAAATTCAGCCATGCTGCACCTGTTTTTGGACTCTCGATGGCCTCTTAAGCCTCCAATATGGCAGGCAAGAAACACACGCTCATTTCGAGTTGGAAGTGCGCCGTCCGCCATATTAGTAAAGGCCAAAAAATCAGCATGCAGTGCCCACACCTGAAACAGGCATTAAGCCCTTTGCATATGCAAATAACGGGCCTAACACCTTGTTT
The DNA here is from genome assembly GCF_035084215.1 of Heptranchias perlo. Taxonomy (NCBI): domain Eukaryota; kingdom Metazoa; phylum Chordata; class Chondrichthyes; order Hexanchiformes; family Hexanchidae; genus Heptranchias; species Heptranchias perlo. The sequence goes on along the minus strand of NC_090325.1, from coordinate 99,907,252 downwards.
GAGGTCCCCACTGCAAGATCAGTTTGCCCTGATGCATCCGCGCCAACGCCAGCTGAACTCAGGAAATCCAGACCTGCATGCGACCTAACAGGCGGTCCTTAAAGGGACTGCTGCAGGCCAGAACCAACAACGTAAGTTTTTCAAATATACTTACCAAAATGTGGAGACAGGAGGAGCAGTTGAGCTCCTCCTGGCTCCACATTAAAAGAACGGGAACCGCCTCATCATTCAAACGTAAGGATTGACCCATCCGAATTTCTCGACCTTCGCTTTAAATTGAATCACGCCATTCTAAAATCAAATGACCTGACTTAAGCCAAAGCTGCCAAAATGTCATTTTTTGTGGCCCAATTTAAATTCATAATTCAAGTTGATCTTTATTGCTGGAAGAGTTGCAAAGAAATCACCACATTCAGAGCAATTAGATTAACTATCTAACCTGAAAGATGAAGGTGGGATGAATATACAAGCAGAGCAAAAGAAAGTTAAAGCATCTTAGATCAGCAAATAGCAAGCAAGTAAGAGTATTAAGAATACTAGGAGTAAAAATACAAATGTAATGTAGACTTATCCAACTGAGTTTGCCCTTCAGCATGAAGAACTAATTAAGAATCATGACAGGCTGCAGAAGTACTCAGGCTGCTGAAACAGTTTCCAGCAGATTCTAAAATGAAAAGCTGAATGCTACAGATAGTTAAACTGATAAGCCAGAAAACAGGCAGTCGCTGCCTGGAGATGACTTGAGCGAGGAATGACAGAAGATAAAACAATGCTGAGACAAAGAAAAAACATCTTTGAGAAGTAGAATCAGAAGAGATTGGAGACGGTTGGTGAGGTCAGTGAATTCCAAACCGGATGTGACCTAAATGTGTCAATTTGGGATACCTTGCTGGAACTTTCACATAATACCAGATTGCTTTATCATATACTTTATTTGGATCTAAATGTCTTAAACTAATTTATTTTCAATCATAGTTTATCATTAAAGGGAAGGATAATAAAGATAGAGGGGATGACTTTCTTTGGCACAATGCATCCTAGGTGCAGCCATTGGAAGAGCCTGGCTTTGGAAACACATGCCTTCAATTAATTCAGATTGGGCCAGTCTATCTCTTCTTATGAAGTACTTTGGGACATTTTAATTAAATGTTGTTGCCGTCGTCGTTGTCATTGTCTCATTATTCCTAATTAATTTTCATTGTCATTGTGTGCAGGCCCAATAGAATTATCCCTCCCTATCTCTGTAACCTCCTCCAGCTCTACAACCCTCTGAGATCTCTGTGCTCCCCCAACTCTGGCCTCCTGCACAGCCTCGATTTTCATCACTCCACTATTGGCGGCCGTGCCTTCAGCTGCCTAGGCCCTAAGCTCTGGAATTCCCTCCCTAAACCTCTCCGCCTCTCTACCTCTCTCTTCTCCTTTAAGATGCTCCTGAAAACCTACCTCTTTGACCAAGCTATTGGTCACCTATCATATCTTCTTACATGGCTCGCAGTCAAATTTTGTTTGATTACGCTTCTGTGAAGTGCCTTCGGATGTTTTACTACATTAAAGGCACTGTATAAATGCAAGTTGTTGTTGTTGTCATCAACAACAATAATAACTTGCATTTATATAGCACCTTCAATGTAGAAAAACGTTCCAAGGCACTTCACAGAAGCGTAATCAGACAAAAATTGACATTAAGCCAAAGAAGGAGATATTAGGTGGGGTGACTAAAATCTTGGTCAAGGAGGTGGGCTTTAAGATGGGTCTTAAAGGAAATTGAGGAGGTGGAGAGACAGAGAGTTTTAGGGAAAGAATTCCAAAGTTTAGTGCCTAGAATCCTGAAGACATGGCCACCAATGGTGAGGCGTTCGGGAGTGGGGGATGTACAAGAGGCTAGAGTTGGAGGAACACAGAGTTTCACAGGGATTGAAGGGCTGGGAAAGGTTATAGAGATAGGGAGGGATGAGGCCATGAAGGGATTTGATTATGAGGATGAGAACTTTAAATTGGAGGCATTGGGGAACCAGAAGCCAAAGTAGGTCAGCAAGCAGAGGGGTGATGGGTGCGTGGGACAATCTGAAGTTTATGAAGAGTGGAGGATGGAAGGCCAGCCAGGAGAGCATTGGAGTAGTGAGTCTGGAAGTGACAATGCATGGATGAGGGTTTCTATATGTAAAATCTCCAGCCTCTTCTGTGTCAGAAGCTCCTCACTTCCGTCTTGATCAGCTGATCCTGGCAACTGTTGCACCTCAAGTATCTCAGACTAAGTTAGCCAGAGTGCATTAGCAATGCAAACCCAGGAATTTCACAGCTACTACACAACTGGCTCCCACTCTAACATATGCACATGACGCCAGTGGGTACTCAGTGGACAGACCACGGGAAGGCTCAAAATTCACAAGGAAACTTTGGAGAAGCGTTTTAAAGATGCACAAACGGTGGAAATGACTCCTATGCCATTTATACACCACAAATTCGCTGAAAATGGCAAGAAAATTCACCCCCTACACTGAGAGTTAATGTGAATAAAACTGGTCAAGTCTCCATGCTTTGGCTTTGGCTACCAAATGTTGCTTTAGAACTGCCTAAGATTATCTTAGTCGAAAGGAATAGGCTGGAATAGTAGGTGAGTTTTAATGTTCATGAGTAAAATTAAAACTTTTTATAAATTCTTTGGCTTCTTACAGTTCCTCTATACCTCCTGTCACCTCAGCTCCCTGTTTTTGATGTCTCACTTCAATGTCCCTGATTGGTTCTTCATTTCACAGGCACCTCTGAGGCATTGACAGTTTATGCACCCACCCCCGATAGTTTCTTTGTGGCCCCACAGGGCCCTGGAAGGCTCAGAGCTTCCACCTATCCTTTCCAAATCCAGCGGCTAGGATGTAGCGGAGCTTGGGATGGAACACCCAACATCGAGAATTTCCACGGCCGTTGGTCAACCTCTGCGGACCCTCGGACCCTGTGTTTTATTGGTATACCAGGCCGACCAAAGGTGCACATGAGCCCCATCTGGGGTCCAGACTAAAATGTGGCCTTGACCCCTGAAGATTTAATTTGCACTTACTATTGTAAAGTGAGGACACATATCTCCATTTTCCTGCAGAGCACCCTCCTCTAGATTGAGGACAGAATATTGTTTCTTGGGGACTCCGGGGCACTCAATACCCCAGTACAGGCTTGAACACCATTAGCATACAAAAATGGGAACTGCCGCCTGACTCCAGAGAATCTGCTGGGATGAGTGGCAAAGGTTCCCAGTGGGTGTGATCCTGGTATAACTGACCGGATTGCAGGCACGTGCATTTTCAGGCTCGTATATTTTCTGTTAAAAATATTAATGACAAAAACAGCTGAGGTATGGAAACATAACAAATCTGACATTTTTTAAATAAGCAGACGTAAGGAATGCCTGGTTTAACAATAACCTTTCTAAACAAATTCATTCTGCCTTTATCATGATGGAGCTGTAAATCTGAAAGATACCAAAAACTCATATTGAGTGATTATGGTAAAATTATGAAGCAATAAAGACTTCCCACAGATTGAATAAGTGTTGAGAGCAGAGGCCGAGTCCTCCACAACCATGCGGGAACTACTTTTCTGAAATAAACTTGATAACTCTGATGGATATAGTTATTATACTGCCTGAATTTTTTTGAGATTTTTTTTATCAGTCCCAAATGTGAAACAATAAATTATTATCTTATTCCAAGATTCTAAATTGCAATGCGATAAATATTTTTTAAAAGTTGCTTGACTATTTTTAGATGATAACCGTCTGCCTTCAGTGAACAGTTAATTTCTAGTGCTTTCAGAAAAATGACAAATTCACATGTTTCACTGAACATTAAACTATGAGTTCTTCTGATTGTCACTTACATCAGTTGCTGTGTCAGCTGCCCATCTTGAATCCTTGCAATTGGCTGTACCAACACACTGGCCGAAAATTCCCTTGACATGAGTTACACCACAGTGGCCTGCAGAGGGAGTTACACATGAGTTTCCTGGGTCTGCTCATTTGTATTCTCATTGGTGCGGCCATCGGTGTAAAACCTGTGTAAAATGGGCAAAAGTAGCTGAACTACCTGGAAACTCCTGTGCAGCCTTTAAAAAGACAATTCAGCCCGCACTCTGCCACAGCAGACTGGGGGACAAAGAGGTAAGAAAGGAACAATGCTTGGCTCCTTCACTTCACTCTAATAACTTCACTACATGTCTCAGCAATATTTTTATTATACTTGTACAAAATTAAGAACACTCAAGGACCGTCTGGACCCAGAAAGAAGCAGGGCATGGCACCAAGCTAGAGAAGAAGAATACAGAACTTCACTCACTCAGAACTCCAAGCCCTGCTGAAGGAAGTTGCAGACAGGAGGTACAGACACCTGGGCATGGGGGCCATCAAGCCTGCCAGGAATGTAACCCATGCTGCCTGGTGGGAGGTGGCACTGACACTGAGTGCCAATTCCTTCTCACCCAGGACAGCAGACTAGTACCACATAAAGTTCAATGAGCTCACCAGGGCTGACAGACTAACACAGCGGGCACCCTCTCCTTTTCTTCCTTGCCCACCCTGGGCACCAGCACACTCTGCACAATCTTAAAGCAACCCTTCCATAACTAATCTTTCCCAATGCACTCTGGTCAAGGGCAGCTCTAACTTGACACCTTGCACTATAGCTACACAGCTCCCACACATCAATAACTGGCATACGCCACCCGAAAACCCCTTCCTCCAATTTAACAGCCTCATACCCCCATATCTCTCGTATCACCTCTCCCATGCCTCTTGGGACACACGCCTCAACTGCAAGTCTTACCCTCTTCTGGAAGAAGATAGAGTAAATATTCTATCTTCTTCCAGAATGAATTTTCACACAATATTTTCCAAAGGCAGGCCACCGGAGGGGGAAAACCCACCTTTAAACTCCTTATCCCCATGGAGGAAAGGCCATGGAGCTAGTGGGCACTCACTCGGCTCTTGCCATTGGAGACGAGATCGGAGGTGAGATTGGTGGCATATTGACAGTGACAGGTTACTGACTGAGCACCTACATGGTCGTCCTGGCATCCCTGTGAAGCACCACAGAGACATAAGCTTCCACCCCTTTTTTCTGTCTCCTTAATCCCAAGGGCATAACGTTCACCCATTTTTAGCCAACCCTTCTTTCCTGCAGATCCACCATAGCAGCCGGGGTGGGGGGGGGGCGGGCAGGGAGGAGGACACAGGAGGAGGAGGAGAATGATAAGTAGTGGTAGGAGCTTGGAAAGCATTTCTCCTTCATCACGCATGATGATGATGATGATGAGGAAGAGAAGTTTGAGAACAGGGATACCTTCCCCATGCAGCTGCTTCGTTTTGTCCCAACCCCCGCCAACTAACCCCACATGCAACACTTTCTTCCACACTCCCAAGCATCAGCTCAGAATTAGATAGTGGTAGTGAGGATGGGGCGCCGGGTGATACACAGAGCATAAGAGAACTGGAAGAGTGAGGAGTGGATAAGGAGACTGAGGAGAAGGCTGCCAATGGCTTTGGAGTAATGTGATGCAGAAGTCATGGATACTCACCTGAAAAGAAGAATGTTTGAGGAACATCATACCTACGTGCAGACTCTGAGTTCAACTGAAAGATGCAACTCTCGAGTCTACTGCTGTCCTTTGCGGTAACATCACGGAAGTTTTGTTTCCTTGGAGCGAGTGGCAGCTTCAGTCGAATTTGCAGCAAATCCCCAGCTAAGGAGCAGCCATGGACTACTCTGTGCCTCCACCTCCATGGAAGCACAGACTGCAGTTCTAATGGTCTGCTCCATATAGTCCTGGATCCACAAGCACTAGAGTCTCCGCATCACCATGCCGCCCTTCCAGAGTGGCAAAGTTCTGAAGGGCTCAGCAGGCTATTCTGGACATCTAATCTGGAAGATACTGCAAATAACTCTCTCAGCTTGTCCAGGCAGCAAACGCGCATTTTCAACATCCCAGTGGTCCTCTCGATCACTGACGTGTAGCTGCACGTACCTCATTGTAGCACTGTTCTGCTGCAGTTCAGGGCCCTCTGATTGGGGTCATGAGTGCAGGGGGTATGCTTTTTCACCCAGATTCTATGTATGGATCGGAATCTCTTCAATGAAGAGGGCAGGGAGGGCTGAATGATGATGGATGAAGACATCATGGCAACTTCTTGCATATTGGGAATTGACATGGAGAACCTTTGATTGGTGTCCATATCCAGGCATTGAGTGAGTGGAATCACTTCCTGTTGAAGCAGCTGAGTGGGTGTTCTGTAGGCACCCTCAGTGCAATGTGGGTGCCATCAATTGCACCCTGAACTTTGGGAAAGCCAGCAACCCCATAAAACGGTATGACCCTTGCTCTCTACTGCCTTGCTGTAATTCCAAAGGTTATGAATTGGGCTGTTCTGCTGTAAAGGATGTCAGTGATCTGACGAACACATGCTTGTAATGCTCCCTGACTGATGTTGTAGGGAACGCCTGTGGCTGCCTGAAATGACATTGTGCATAGGTTGAGGGCGGTGATCACCTTCATGGCCACTGAAAGAGCAGTACGGGTATATGAATGTGGCTTGAGATCTTCCTGCAGCAGGTCACAGAGACGCCCTATTACTTCTTGGGAAAGTGTACTCTTCCTATGCAGAGCTGATCAGAGAAATCCTGATATCACTCGTGCTGCCTGTTTGTTCTCTGAGGTGGGGTGGGGGGTGGTGGAGGGCAACACCTGGTGAGCTGCATCCTCTTTATATGGTGCCTGACTCTTCTTAGCTCGAGCCTTTTACTGCTCCTCCACCTTCTCTCTGATAATGATATGCGCATAGGTGCTCCTGAGATGACTTGACTGTGGGTGGTGGGAGTCTAAAAAGTTTCCAGTTGGCTAACCCTGTGAGAGGCAAGTGCAGGTCTTAGTAGAAACAAAACAAGGTTTAAAAAGCTATTCCAAGTTGCAGAATTACTGTATAAATGTTCCAGACTCTTCAAGCTCATAATCTCCTCATGGCAGCTGTTTTGCCTCATAAATCTCAGTCTAACTTACCCAGAGTGCAAAAGCAGTGCAAACCCAGGATACTCACAGCTCTTACACCACTGGCTCTCACTCTGACATATGCAAATTAGACTAGCAGGGACTCAGAGGGCGGATCCCAGTACATGTCAAAAAGCACAAGGAAACTCAGGGGATGAATTTTAAAGGCACACAAGCAGTGGAAACAGCTTCCACCTGAATTTCCCTGCTAAAAAACACCTCTTATGGTGTTCCTGCACGGCAAGGAAATTCATCCCTATTCCCTTATTTGTCAAGTCTCCCACATAATTCAAATTTGCACATTTACAATCTCTTTCACGCACTCATGCAAAAACACCAAGAGGCCACTGCAAATCTCTGAAATGGATTTTTCTATTTTAAGAAACGTCAGCAGAGGCAGACAGGTGCTTATAAAATCCAGTCACTTCTGGCTTTCACGAAGTTCGTTATTATGCATTTTTCACCTGCCCATCTGCAGGAGATTTCTCCCCATCACAACCCTACCAAAGAAAGATTGATGCCTGGCACCCTGCAGGCAACTGTATCACCCTCAGCACAGGTCCACTTTCATGTTAGTGAAGTAACTATTTGCTAATAGTAAAAAGAGGCAAGTCAAAACAGTTTATTTATGCCTTGTTTATTCTGAGCCCCTTGTTTAAATCCATATTCAATAGTCCACGTGCATAGATGGTTGCATGAGATGGAGCTGTTCTCATTACGTTGCTAGCTTTCAATACTGACCAGTGATTTGGTATTTTGTGCCTACATACATTAGAACAGCATGTTCGTACATATGCAAGGATATGATGGCATGGATTGCAAGTCTTGAGAACATAGACACATACATACACACAAAGGGGCTTTTCCATCTTCAGCATAAAGCTTATACCAACAAGCAACTCATTAAAGTAACAAGAAAACCATCTGACTTGTAAGCAAAAGAAGCCTTTTATTCCTGGAATCAGACTCAATCCCTAATCAGATGATTCTTCCTCGCACAACTGGCTGCAGGGTACATATATTTTTTTTTCAATGGTTAAATAAGCAGCAAATCTATCAGCAGGTTATGTTCCACAAGCTTGGAATTGGTCCCAGCATGAATCCCACCAAAGAGATGGCTCCTCTTCATTATATGACAAAGTTAGAGTACAAAATTTACCTTGTTATCTTGCCAATTAGAAATGGTGCTTCCAGCAAACAACAGTCTCATTCCAGCTTCTGGTTTTCAGGATAAACAAGGTATTAAGTCTAATCAAACTATTTGTAACAGAGGCTCTTTGTACCTAGAACTCAGTACCTGGATCAAGTAAATAGATAGTTTGTCTGATAGGAATACAGAAATGAAAACCAAAAATAAAAACCTAACTTTCAATGTAACTGCATTTTAAAAGAAAAGACTAATGTTTTAACTCCTTCTAAGGGAAAAAGCAGTTGAAATATTTTTACTGTAAACCCTCTGGCATATTTTTGTTAATCTTTCCTTTGGTAATGTTCTGCTGCCTGGGCACTGAAGGGTGGATCCTACCCTAAGCTAGATGGCCTTTATGGGTCAGCTCAATGGGAGTGAGCCAACCATCTTCCCATGTGGGCACCAGGCAACATGACTTTGCAGTATTGTCTGAAGGTTGACAGCTTTAAGTTATGAACCACTTTGCCAAAGTCTAAGCGAGGGGTGCTGGCTTGGTGATCATTGACATTTCAGCTAATTCTGCTTGCTTAATAATGACACTAAACATGATTCAAAGCCCTACGGTGCAAAACAAAAATTAACAGCACAAAGCACAGATCAGCACTGCCAAATTAATTTCTGATAAGATTTTATGCTGGTGAATCAGAATTACAAAATTATGCTGAGCATGTAGCCTTGTGCAGCAGTAAAACTACTCCATCTTCACAACCTTTAATGCAGGGCAGGACTCTTTCTATTCTATTATCAAGTGTTGGATGACGTGCTGAGTATTGTTGGATACAAAAATAAGCAATTTATGAGGCACATGAAAATAGGTCAGATGCCTGGAACATTTAAGGCTAGAAATTATGTTTGGTCATAATTATGGAGGATCATTTAACATTTTCACATGGCATCACATCACCAACAGTAATTTCATGCCTAGAAGTTTAAAAGAATATGAAAGAACAAATGACTATTTGTCCCATTGTGCCATTCCTTTCAATAATTTATGTACAATTTGCACTGTCATGAACTCTAGCAAATGTTTTTTTAATCTGCTGAAGGAGATGAATAACCACACAAAGAACATGTAGTGGCAGCTTGGCTCAGTTGGTAGCAATCATGCCTTTGACCCACAAGGTTATGTGATCCAGTCTGACTCCAGTGCAGTAGTGTGAGAGTGCTAACAAGAATGGGAACATAGGAACAGGAGTAGGCCATTCAATCTGTCAAGCCTGTTCCGCCATTCAATTAGCTTGTGGCTGAGCTGTATCTCAACTCCAGCAAGAGTTAGTGACCTCCTTAGAAAATTCAACTAGATTAGGACTAGGTTAGGACTGAAGGAGCACAAAATAGTAGGCACCAAATTGAGACTCAACAGTCTCAAACAGTAAGGAGGTTGTTAGATTTATTTTCAGTGAGTTTTTTTTGTCACTGTTAAGATATATGCAGAATGTTTTGGGGCTAGATGGGGGTGGGGGAATGATCTGCAAATGGGAGCCTTGTTAGCGGAGGACAGCTACATGCCAGTGAACAAATTAGATGAGTTTGTTGCTAAAGGGGGGCCATGATGGTATGACTCATTTGGCAGTGGTCTTGGTTCTTAGTCAGCTGAAAGTTTCCCTTATGATCTCTACCCGCAGTTGTCTAGCTGCTGGTGCAACTCAGTTATTTCAGAAGCAGTGTAGAGGGGTCATATTGAAGTAGCCCCACCTTGATCTGCAGATAGGGAAGTGTGGGTACCAATGGGTAAGGGACAAAGATTAAGATATAAGGTATCTGTTCAGTCTGGCATCTCTGTGGTGGACATCCTCACCCTTCTCTTCTTCTTCTCAAAGCAGAGGACCAGAGGAAGCCCAAGGGAAACCTCATTGGTTCCCGAGGCCCACTCTCCAAATTTAAATCTTAGATGAAATTGTAAAAACAATAGTAAAAACATGCAAAAATAGTTTAAAAATTCTTAACTGTCCTTTGGAAATACTAAAATAAGAACTAAAAAAAAATAAAAGAAATTTACAGAAACAAAAAAAACTTGAAATATACTTTAAAAAGAAACTTTAAATTATATTGAAAACTTATCTGCAGGTTGCTCTAGGTCTCTTGTGCCCTTTAGCTGTGAAGTGCCTGTGGGCTGCCACAAACAGGCCACAACACCTCTATTCCTGAGGTGCTCCTTACCAATGAGCCTCCTGTCGCCATTTGTCTGCAGCAGGGGAAGGATGCAGTAGGCATTGCCGGCTGCCCCAACAGGCCAGAGCAAAATGCCACTAGAGATGTATTTCTAAGCAGGAATTCAATATCAGGCCTCACTGTCCGGTTTTCTTCCATTGGTCACCTGGGTAAGGCAGAAAACAATGAAGGAAAATCTAGCCCATTGTTACAAGGGTTTAAAACAGAGTAAATGCTATTGGATTGTAACTATTCAACATGCCTGGCAATTTCCAAGTTCATAAGGCCATAAATAGTGTTCATTCCTTAGTCAGTGGTGCAGCAATACACAAGAAAAAAAACCTTTGTATAAATTGTGTTACCAATGTCAGGTTTCTTTTATGCACATAATGGTTTCACACGAAGAAAGTCTTTAAATAGGCAAAGCAACAATTAATTTAATATGCAAGCTGAATGTTAAATGAATGTACAAATAATGTTTGTTTTAATTTAGAAAGTGTTGCATATGTATAACACCACTGTGTAATGCTGGTCTGCATAATGTTTTCAGTATATGTACATTATTGTTAAATAGTACACAATGCACTACATTATAATCCCAAAGTACAGGATTCTATAGTTCTCAGCTATTGTTTATCATGGTATAAAAGTGCAATATACTATAGTATTATACTACAGTATGCTGTATCACAGTGCTATGCTCCATAATACTGTGGTATACTATAGTATTATACTGCAGTGTACTATATAACAGTGCTATGCTGCATAATACTGTGATATACTATAGTATTATACTGTAATGTACTATGGATTTTGAGTATAACCTACAATAGCATTGTACATACATCCTTGCAATACACCAGAGTATAATACGACAGTACAGCATTGCAGAATATTTAGGTAATGTGTGTCAAAGCTGGTGGGTTTACAAGGCAACAGCTGCTTTGATTTGGTAAATGACGAGGCCATTGGTCAAGTTGTTTACTAAGAAAACCGAAACTGCTTTTGCTGACTAAATGCTACACCACTAAAGGACCACTGATGCATTGCATGTTTTTATTTTGTGATTTTTCTGGCTGAAATTTGAATTTGAAAACAAGAGAAAAAAAACCTTTTACCATTGTTTTATATTGTGTTTGGAGATTTAAAGGGTCAGATGCGCTGTATATTTTGATTGTTAAGTAGGCACAAGAAAAGGGTTCTTCAGAATTTTGATTGGTCCGTTTTGAGCTTTTTAAAATATCTGTAAGTAAATTAGTGTTGAACAATCATTGTTCAACTGTGATTCTATATCATTCTGCTGATCATTTTAAGGTTACTGATTAACAAATTCTATTAACAAAGAATATGGGTAGAATATAATACAGAACTATGGATGGGAAGAATATAATACAGAACTATGCATGAGTAGAATATAACATAGTACTATAGATGAGTAGAATATAGCACAGTACTATGGATGGGTATAACAGGCGGTGCAGCCATATAACAGGCGGCCCAGGAGATACCGCCCGTGCATCATGATGGTGTCTTGTTTCCTTCAGCTGAAGAAAGCACTAACAGCTATTCAGGTAGAAACTACTAGTTATCACCTTCAATCACAGAATGTTGTAACTAATTACAGCCTTGAGTGCAGATAATCTGTGTAAACAATGAAGGACTGCCTGTGTGTAATTGTTTGGGTGATACACATGCTTTTACATTTGTACATCTGCAAAATCTGGAGGAAGTGTGGCAGAAACTGGGAGGGGAGTTGCAGATAGTGATTGTGATATTATAAAAGCATTGTGCAACTTATTTCAATATTGCAAGCAAGAGTGAGAATGGGTATAAATGTTTAATTCTGTAAGTTTCTGATTGAATCTTAAACAGTAAAATGGAAGGATATTCTCAAGAACTGAAACAATGGACTAGAAACTGGATCGTGCCTGAATTGAGGTGCGTTCCAGGTGCAGTGCACGTGCCTAAAGAGACTGGTAGCAGCACCACAGAAATTGGTCCGTCGGCCTCATTAGTATAGTGCCAGTCGCAGCCCTGGAAGCAGCTTGCCAATCATGGTGGGAGCAAGATTGGATGGCTGAGACACCGGCCAAGGGCAGCAAGTTAGTTCGGGTTGGGGGAGAGGGGAGGTTATCGGGAAGGGGGCAAGCAGTGGTCAGCAGTAACCCACAATTGTAAGGTGGATCCAACAGGAGCACTCCTGCACCTCGTGGCTACGCATTCAGTAAATAAAACATCTTTATTTACCTTTTTGGTGGCAGCCTCCAGTGGTTCCTTTAAAGACCACTGGTTTAGCTGCTTTGCACCCGAGAAAGCTATGGTTGCTAACCAATTTCCGAAAAGGCCCTGAAACAGACGTTAGGCCTCTGATTTGCAAAGGAAATGGGCTTAATGCCAGCTTCAGGTGGGAGCCCTGGGCGACCATAGGGCGCCTTAACAAATATGGCATGCAGTGCGCTTCTGGCACAGAATAAAGCGTGTCTATGACGCACCCATATTAGACCCTTAAGCGCTTCTGCATCTTGGCATCTAATTGCATTTCAATAATCCCAGTATTCTTGCCTTTATATCTTGCTTGGTAGATTATCACTTTAATTTTAACAGACGGCAAATCGTGGGCAGTTCACCTGTGGCTTCCTGATATATGTGGTCAGTAGGCAAAGCTCCCGAACAGCAGCATAAACTCTGAAAATTATCCCCTTTGAGCAGAGAGATTTCCATGGCACGTGTTTTAAATTTACTTTTAACTTGTTTCTAATTACATCCACCGGTTCTATTTTCTCTGCATCCTTTGAAGAGCTAATCTGGGTTTGTCATTTAATGCATCAATGCGGTTTCTCCCCAGCTCTCTAGTCTGTAATGTAATCGAGGCAACGCCTCAATTTTAAAATTCTCATCCTTGTTTACAAACCCCTTCCATGGCCTTGCCCCTCCCTTTCTCTGTAACCTCCTCCAGCCCTACATCCCTCTGAGATCTCTGCATTCCTCCAATTTTGGCCTCTTGCACACCCCCAATTTTAATCGCTCCACCATTGGCAGCCATGCCTTCAGCTGCCTAGGCCCTAAACCCTGGAATTCCTTCCCTAAACCTCTCCGCCTCTCTACCTCTCTCTCCTCCTTTAAGATGCTCCTTTAAACCTACCTCTGACTAAGCTTTTGGTCACCTGTCCTAATACGTCCTTATGTTCTCGGTGAAGAAGTGCCTTGGGACATCTTACTACGTCAAAGGTGCTGTATAAATGCAAGTTGTTGTTGTTTATGCTTTTCTATCCTTCCTCAAAGCTCATCCCTTTTACACTAGGGATCAGGCTGCTTGCTCTTCTCTGTACCCCTTTTAGTGCATGTGGCTAAAACAGTGTCACCATAGCCACACCTGTGACTATTCAGCAATTTCTATTAAACAACACTGGAATAGTGCGTTGTAAAGCTTTAGCATAACTTCTGTAGACTGACAATCTACTGGTTTGGCCCTATACCCCAGCATTCTATTAGCTCTTTTAATTGCTTTGCCACATTGCCTAACCTTCCTGTAGTAATTGAATTTCATTTATGGTAAATTTATGCTGAAATTTTTTGGCTTAAGACATAGTTCTGCTGTAAGATTCTATGCAGAACTTTCATTTTTTATGAAAGTTTTAATAAACTTTATGAGGGGTAATTTTTAAAATACATGTTGGCAGTAGGCAAGATTTCCCCAACATCAGTATATACTCAGAAAATGTGTGCCATGTATATACCATAGGAAGTGCCATTTCTTCTTTATATGCAACATGTTCTGAGATGCCAAGGTGATTTGAAGGCAGTTTTTTTCTTCTTCTAAAGCAATGTTACCTCTTAAGTTATTGGTGTAGAGGTTCTCCTTCAACCTGCCTCTCAGATAGATTCCATTATTTTACCTGTTCCTCAATATTTTAATGGGATGGCTGTACGTTCAGCTAATGTAGTCTAATTAGCATCAAATTAATATTGCAAAATAATTTAAATAGGCCCATTCAGTCCAATTTGGATACCCTCTTCAAATAGCTGAATCATATTTAACCTTATCTAGGACCATGAAGCTGAAGGCAGATTTTGAGGCTTGGAGTATCCACTGGGGATAAACTGAAATGTAATGCTTTACTTTGAATTCTACATGGTAGAAAAAAACACAGTATTCAGGATGGGAAAAGGATATTTATAGATGGGTTTATAAAGTAGGTTAGATGGACGTACTGAATTAGGATTGGCAGTAGGCTCTTTAGAGTAGGTTTTTTTATATCACAATGGAGGTGGAGGTGGTCGACGTGGGCCCCAGTTCAGGTAATTAATTATATTGTTAGACCTTAGTTTAGCCCAAACCCGACTGAGATAAGTAACTGGTAGATTTCTTCATCATACGTGTCTTAATACAGCTGAACAATATTACCAATCTTTACCACAACTAAACCAGCAGGGGGAGCTCTAAGATTCACTAGATAGAAGTGAGTATCAACTGACCACTGGAACAGAAACAATAGCCGTGATTTTAACTTCTGGCAGGAATGGTGCGGGCGGGGGCTGAGGCGGACAGAAAACTATCCACCCTCCGCAGCATAAGGCTCGGGAGATTTTAACTTCGGGTGGGAGCAAGATTTCAGGCGGCAGGAGGCCCCCACCAGGGTCCCGAAGGAGCGTTCTCAGGCAGTCAGGTAAGTGGCTAGGGAGGCTTCAAGAGGGCATCAGGGTCGGGGACTGGGGCAGAGATAGCCCAAGGTTTCCTGGTGGGGCCCATAGTAGCACTCCTGCTCCTTCTGGAGCACAAAGGCAACCAAAAAATAAATACATTTCCTTACTCTTCTGGGCCTCTTCTGGCGCTGCTCCTGTTTGTCGCCAGGTTGGCCTGGCAAGGAAGCCAGATAGCTTTCCCAAGCTGGCCTTGAGTTGCAGCGAGGCCCCGATGTGCATATTTAAATCAGGACCCCGCTACCATCCAGCAGATGTCCCACTCGCCTGCTCAAGACAACAGGTTAAAATCCAACCTGCCAGGCTGGCAAGGTGATGAAACTGCCGGGCCCGAACATCAATTATTCTGACTCATGGAACATTCTCTTTGCTTATACAGAAGAGGTTTAAATGTTCACCTATCCACAAATGCTATGTCCTATTTTAATTCTCACAGTTACTTTAAGTAGTAAAATAGAAATGCTTGGAAACCCACAAAGACAATAACCAGTAACAAACTGACTACACAGATCCTTTGGGGGTGATTTTAAAACAGAGCCGGGAAGGGGGAGGTGGGGTCAAATTGAGGTTGGGAAACCCATTAGCACGGGTTTCTCGGATGTCCTTACGATTTTGACGTAAGGATGTCTTTTATTTTTTTTTGTTGGTTTCCCGCTCGATTGACCGGCTGATTGACAGGCTGGTCTTAGTCGGTAGGGAGACCAGCCAGGGAGAGGACATCTTCAGGTAAGTCTGCATAATTCTTTGTTTGTATGGATGGTGGGGGGGGCACAGGGTGGTATGGGTAGGCACAGGGGACATGGGTGAGCACAGGGGCATGGGTGGGCATGGGTGGGCATAGGTTGGCACGGGGGTTGCGAGTCATGGGGGATGGGATCGGGGTTCAGTTACGGGGGGGCGGTGTCGGGATTGGGGGTCATCGCAGGGGTCCGTGATCATTGAGGGGAAGGGAGGAGGGGGAAGATCAGGGCCAGGTGTCGGGGGATTGGGGTAAGGGGTCCACGGTTGGGGGTCCATGATTGGGGGGGGGGCAGCGATCAGAGGTCAGGGGTCGGGGTCTGAGAGGTAGGCTTGTTGGGCCTGGGGGAAGCACTCCTGCTCCTCCAGGCCCACAAGCTGTGCCTTTAGGCACCTACCTGTTAGTCTTGGGCCTTCTCACCTCCTTTCTCGAGAAGTAAAACAGAAGGTCCAGGAATCCTGGCCCCCCGGGGTTGAAATCGGGAATTGGTGAAAAATGGAGGCCTGAAGCCTCCTTGAAAGGTTTTAAGGCCCGACCCGCCTCCTGGGAGCGAATTGGTCGCCCGCCCCTTGTCCCGCCCCAGTGAAAACCGGAAATGGGCAGGTTGGAGGCGGGTTGGGTGTGGGTCTGAAATGGTGGCAATTTTCAAAGCTCCCCTGCCCCCAACCCACCCATTTTTTAATTTGAAAATTGAGCCCAACGTTTCTGAAAACATGGTCCATGTCATTAAGATTTAAGTGCTAATTTCTGATTCAGCTGTTACTGCACTACAATAACAAATGTATTGGCCTTGTCTCAGAGTTTCCATTATTCTGTAAGGTAGGGAATATTTCTCCATGAGTACAGTGACACAAGCATAGTTCAGATGCGTACTATGATGCATTTTAAAGTCTGGTGTTAAAGTTTGTTTCAGAGTGAGCTGAGATTATATTTTCACCTCATCAATATTTACAATAAAATTAACATTTTCATCCACAATTAAAACTACAAAAATATTGTTATCTACGCCTGCTGCTTATTTTTTTGTCAATTTTCTTTCCATTTCTCCCCTCTTCTTCTCCTAAAACCATTGACTCCTGGTTGGGTTCTGTTCCACGGGCAGTACTCGTCCTCCAGTACCTTCCCCAAATGGCCATTCTTTGTGCATAAACCTAGTCAGTGATGTGTTGGTAGACCACTTGACTTTGAGAGAGCACCACAGCCAAACCCGAATCTATCCTCACCTGACATCCACACATGTGCTCTTTCCAGCAAGCGTCAATGGATAGGAAATCTTTTTGGTGCTAGGGCACTGAACCCAATTGTAGAGCCCCCACTGCCACCTGGATTGAGGTCAGCTAGCTCAGCATAGGCCAAGTTGAACCTTGGGGCTTCTTGTCTAAATGGCTCAATTACACTCTGGCTTTAACAACTAAGCAATCAGAATAGCTTATTTCTTTTTATTGTTGAGAAATAATATATAATAATAATGGGTATACAGGGCATCATTTGCAGATGACAGAAAACTCAGAAAAGTTGTAAACAGTGAGGAGGATAGTAGCAGACTTCAGGAGGCCATAGACTGGTGAAATGGGCAGACACATGGCAGATGACATTTCTAACAAAGGTGTGTGTAGTGATGCATTTTGGAAAGAATGAGGAGAGGCTATATAAATTAATAGTACAATTTTAAAAGGGGTGAAGGAACAGAGAGATCTATGAAGGCAGCAGGAGAAGTTTATACGGCTGTTAAAAAAGAATATGGGGTCATTGGCTTTATAAATAGATGCGCAGAGTACAAAAGCAAGGAAGTTATGCTAAATTGTTATAAATCACTGGTTAGGCCTCAGCTTGAGCATCGTATCCAATTCTGAGCACCACACTTTAGGAAGGATGTCAAGGCCTTGGAGAGGGTGTAAAGGGGATTTACTGTAATGGTGCCAGCAAAGAGGGATTTCAGACTGGAGAAGCTGGGGTTGTTCTCCTTAGAGCAGAGAAGATTAAAGGGAGATTTAACAGACGCGTTCAAAATCATGAAGGGTTTTGACAGAGTAAATAAGGAGAAACTTTCCAGTGGCAAAGGATACAGATTTAAGATAATTGGCAAAGGAGCCAGAAGTGAGATGAGGAGAAATCTTTTTACGCAGTGAGTTGTTATGGTCTGGAATGCACTGCCTGAAAGGGTGGTGGAAGCAAATTCAATAGCAACTTTCAAAAGGGAATGGGATAAATACTTGAAGGGGCAAAATTTACAGGCTATGGGGAAAAAGCAGGGGAGTGGGACCAATTGGATAGCTCTTTCAAAGAGCTGGCACAGGCACAGTGGGCCGAAAAGCCTCCTCCTGTGCTGTAAGATTCTATGATTCTATGAAATTGAACTGAAGGATCATGACCTATTATGCAGGACACCAGTTTAAAAGGAGTGGGGAAAAATAAATGAAGAAGTAATGGTTAGATGATACCATGCTTGAGTTTTAGAAGCCTGTAAATTGTAGGAGGAAGGGAAAAATGAAGGACATTGCAGTTTTTGAAGGTACAGAGAATTGTTAAACTGAAAGGGAGCAAAGAAAAGCTAAGATAATGCTTAAAAGAGTGATTATAAGAATGAGTCAGAGAGGCTGGGGATAGGGGATAAATTTGATAGCTACCTTTGTAATAAAAACATCTCTGCCTCTGCAAGCTTGCTCATCCGATTTTAAAAAAATCACAAATCACAACTTTCATTTCTGGCTATTAAAGGTGGAGAAAGTCAAAAATATGGCAGTGATGTGAAAAGTACATAAGTGACCTAAAGACTCAGCCTGCCTTCAGCCAGCTAAATGGGCCGATGCTTTCAGAGGTGGCTGTTTACCCTGCTGCTCTGGTACAACTGCTCTCAGAGACATCTAGGATGACCATGTTTTGAGGTAGGTCTGGGCTTGTCGGGAGACAGCATTTGTTTTATGGCGTTCCCTCCGAAGTTGATATTTTTGCCGATAGAAGTGCTCGCAGGTAAATGCAGCATTAAAGAGTAGCACAGACTCTAACAAGGCATCATTGAAATACTTCATTTTTAATCAGCGTTGACACTTGTCCCTTTCTCCAATTTTACCTCTCCCATTGGCTCCTCCATTTTCTCAGGTTCTGGTGTTTCCCGTTCTATCATTGTGATATCATCGCATCTACATCTTTTTGTCGTCATCATTTCTTGTTCAGCATTCACCCTATCCTGGCTATAACCAGCACACTCCACAGAACTTGTTCTATTAAACATTGATGTTTGAATACAATTTGAATGGGGAAATATCTTGTTAAATGCATCTGATTTTCATTCCGAATTGATCAGTTACTTTATAAGCAGGCAGTGACTTGCTGCTCACTGATCCCTTTCAGCCTCAAGATTTTTTTTCCCTCCTGAGCTTGTCCTCTCTTCCCTGTTACCAGGTAATTGATGCTGAATGTAAAACTTACTGGTTTAGATCAGGCACGTGATCTATCCAAAGAATCATTCTCTTTTTTATCTAGCCTGGGTAATTTGCACTTTTGAATTCAATTGAAATTGTATGTTTTGCTCCTTAGTGGCAGCTATTTGTAATCAAAACCTGATGACTGGTGAGATTCAAACACCACCGTAGGAGGCCCTTTAAATAGATGCTGGTACTTGCACTCTAGAGGCAGATTAAAAGGAAATTGTCAATCCTCCCCTGGAAAGTTAGCTGCTTGTAAATGGAAAATAGTTCACGATAGATGGATTTAGTACTTTCTCTAGAAAATCACTTAATTAAGCAAGTTTGGGGGTGGGCTGGCTTAAAATGACTCCACAATTCATTGAAGTTAGTAGTTGCAATAGTTAAGTAGTCATCCTTTCATTCATTACGACCTTAAGTAGACTTCACTCATTTTCTTTGACCAGCTGATCCCTAATCTAACTGCTTTTCCCATTGAAATGGAAGTGTCACTCACTGTTATGTCCATATATCGAAGAGAGAAGATATGAAGTAGCATGGCACACTGTCACTTTTTAAAAAAAAATCTGTTCAACTATTCATTTGCTTCTTTTTTGATGAAGTTACAGCTGGAAGCAGTACAGACAGCATTACCAACAACTGCATGCCTTTCAAAAAGTGGATGATTCCTCCGCTGTATTAAAAAAAGCTGCTGAAAATTGAGCAGTTAAGTCTATCTGTTGCAGAGTGGCAGCCCATTGACTGTCTTGTAATGTACGGCCTATGTAAAGAGTATTTTTAAAATGCTGTATAGTTTAGTGATTCATCAACACTGATTATTTTAACACAGGATCTGTTGCCAATGTAATAAGTACATAATACGGGCATCTGATAAACTATGAATGATTGCTCATGAATATTATTAATGAAAGCATCCTGTCAATCAAACCTTGGGCACTAGTTTAAGGGGTTTGGTCAGTCCTTGTTTAAAAAAAACTCAAAACCTTTATTAAATTAAATTTATCACACAATTTACTAACCAAACTTGTACAATGTCCAGTGACAGAAAGTAACTGTCCTTTTTTTTAACTATTAGCTTCCTAGCAAGTGACAAATTAAAACTAAAATCTCACTAAAATTTAATGAGCAAATAAATGATACCCCACATAAAAAAGAACACATGATAATAAATGATAGAAAATGCTTTGTCTGCTTCCCCCAGAATTTTACTGCTCATTTTAATGAAACCTATGTAACGGTGATGGAATAAACAAATTGATAGGGACATGTCCCTTTAATTAGTACAGAGAAAGCTACAGATTGAGGAAAGTGTGCTGCTAAACAAGATGCATGTTGAGCAACCAACAGCAATATACACTGATGCAAAGTGTTACAATCATTCCCATTTGGCTCAAATTGATCACGTTACAATGCATTCATCATGTGGTCCAAATATTTTGTAAAGCATATTACATTTATCAATATCTCTTATAAACAGTCGTACACTTTCCTAATCACAAAAGTTTCAGTATTATTCAACCCTTATCGTATTTAATAGAATGCTTTATGGAGTTATATGATGCCAACTAATAGGCTCCACACCAAATATCACCAATATCAATGCTTTACTTCATATCATTTGAAATGAGGTTCAAAAACTAATATATCTGTCACGAAAGATCCCTGCTGTCTTTAGACTTGGTGGACATTTTATTTAACTCTCGCTATCAAACCTTCCACTGTCATGAACCCTAGTCACTACTGCAATCAGAGAGAGAGAGGAAAGTAGACAGCACCATTGCACCACTGACTCTCCAATATGCCCTTCAGATAATATGGCTTTCAGATAATACAATTCTGTGCTAGCAATGTTATAATGTATTTAAGATGATGTATTTTACACTAGTTCCGGTTATTTAAAGATATCTTAACATTTAAAAACATCATCTTGTGCTGTTGCATAACTGAAGAAAAGAACAGAAGAAAAAAAAGAATGATGCAACAAAATATGAAAATTAAAGGATCCCAGCGAAAACACTACTCTCTCTTTATGCACAGGTAAGGAACACATTGATGCTGATAAGGTAATATTTGCTCAACTGTTTATGCATCTGTTGTTGAAATTAATTTGCAACATTGCCGTGAATATCCCAAATGATTTTTTGTGCCTGTAGCTGTTCAGTTCAGATCCCCCTTTACTCTTGCCTCCATGTTTATTTTTGCTAGTGCTCTTCCTTCTCTTCATTACATTTTTATCTAGTCTAATGTCTTGTTATCAATGGAGAGACAAAGATATCCATAATCATAGGCTGAGCTCCCACCCGTATTGACTTCCGACAGAATGGAACAGTAACAATGTCATTTCTCCATCTTGCCATACAAAATACATCAAAAATCTAACACTTTACAACAAAAAGCAACTGATATTGTGTTAATATTAAAGTGTATTATAAACAACCTACATTTTGGGGAAGGCATAAACTGTAGAAAATAAACCTCTCGTAATTTGGCTAAAATAATTCACTTACATCTTAGTTAATTTTCTGTCATGAAGCACTACATGATGTACATCCTTTCAATGTATTATCAGACATGTCATTTATGTATACATTTTAAATTGTCTTGGATTTTTATGCTTATCAAGGAAAAAATGTCAATATTGGAGAATAGAACACTTTCCTATTTCAAACATCCAATGTTGACACTAAGTACTGTCAGGTCAGGTATAATGTAGGTTAGATACACAGTAAAGCTTCCTCTGCCCTGCTCACCATAGAATACAATCACAGAATCATAGAATATTACAGCTCAGAATCAGGCTATTTGGCCCATGAAGTCTGTGCAGGTGCTTTTCTTCACATGAGTCAACTAATCTAATTTCATCAGTGCAAGATGGATATATAAGTTTCTACTGACAAAAAATTCAAAGGCCATCAATTTTTGTTAGAGTTAAAATTTGCATTGTGAAAGGGGAATTTGCTCTTCTCCCCATAACCTTTAATTCACTCTTTTTCAAACAACTAATTCCTTTTTAAAAGAATCTATGAACTGTGCTGCAAAAGATGTTTGTAGCAGAGAATTCCACAATCTAACCACCCTCAATGTAAATATATTTTTTCTAACCTTCTCTCCAATTCTTGTAATTACTTTAAATTTTGTGACCTCACTACCATCTTGCTAACCAGTGGAAATAATCTAGACTATTTACTTGAAGTCCTCAGTCAAGTCACCCCTTGGCCTCCTCAACTCTAGTCAAAAACTTCTCAAGTCTCTCTTCATAACTGTAACCTCTTATCCCTAATAACCTAGCGAATCTTCACTGCATCTTTTCCATTGTTTTAACGTCCTTCCTATAATGGAGTGCCTAACTAAGTACAAGTTCAACGACATCTCCCAACAATATCTATTAGCCCCAATCTTAGAATGGTATTCCTCACTACACTGGTGTGATTTATTTTCCATTTCCTACACTAGCAATCTTTTCTCAGTGAAACTGCTGATTTAATAGAAAATCAGGGGTAGTTTTGTTCTTTCGGCCCAGCTCATGAGAAACTGGATTGTGACTGGTCAAACTAATTTCACGGAGAATCCTTGCATGTCACTCATGTTACACTGAGACAAACCAAAATTGTAAAATGGAGATTATACATGTATACTTAGAACATCATAATATGATTAGGCAGAGTCAACATTGTTTTATGAAAGGGAAATCATGTTTGACAAATCTATTAGAGTTTTTTGAGGCTGTAACTAGCAGGGTAGATAACAGGAAACCAGTGGATGTAATATATTTGGATTTTCAAAAGGCATTTGATAAGGTGCCACACAAGAGGTTGTTTCACAAGATTAGGGCTCATGTGATTGGGGGTAATATATTAGCATGGATTGAGGATTGGTTAACGGACAGAAAACAGAGAGTAGGAATAAATAGGTCATTTTCAGGTTGGCAGGTTGTAACTAGTGGGGTGCTGCAAGGATCAGTGCTTGGGCCTCAGCTATTTATAATATATATCAATGGCTTAGATGAGGGGACTGAGTATAATGTAGCCAAGTTTGCTAATGATACAAAGCTAGGTGGGAAAGTAAGCTATGAGGAGGATGCAAAGAGGCTGCAAATGGGTATAGACAGTTTAAGTGAGTGGGCAAGAAGATGGTAGATGGAGTATAATGTGGGGAAATGTGAAATTATCCACTTTGATAGGAAGAATAGAAAAGCAGAATAATTTTTAAAAGGTGAGAGACTAAGAAATGTTGGTATCCAGGGGGATTTGCATGTCCTTGTACACAAATCACAGAAAGTTAACATGCAGGTACAGCAAGCAATTAGGAAAGCAAATGGTATGTTAGCCTTTATTGCCAAGGGGTTGGAGTTCAAGAGTAAGGAGGTCTTGCTGCAATTATATAGGGCTTTGGTGAGACCACACCTGGAATATTGTGTACAGATTTGGTCTCCTTAACTAAGGAAGCATATGCTTGTCTTAGAGGGGCTGCAATGAAGGTTCACGAGATTGATTCCTGGGATGAGAGGTGAGATTGAGTAGAATGGGTCTATATTCTCTGAAGTTTAGAAGAAAGAGAGGTGATCTCAGTAAAACGTATAAAATTCTTAGGTGGCTTGACAGGGTAGATGCTGAGAGGCTGTTTCCCCTGGCTGGAGAGTCTGGAACTAGGGGTCATAGGCTCAAAATAAGGGGTCGGCCATTGATAAGGACCAAGATGAAGAAATCTTTGGAATTCTCTACCGCAGAGGGCTGTGACTGCTGTGTGGTTGAGTATATTCAAGACTGAAATTAATAGATTTTTGGATACTAAGGGAATCAAAGGATATGGGATAGGGCAGGAAAGTGGAGTTGAGGTAGAACATCAGGCATGATCTTATTGAATGGCAGAGCAGGCTCGGGGGCCATATGGCCTACTCCTGCTCCTATTTCTTATGTTCTTATGTTATGTTCGTATATAGATATGTTTCTACGGTAATCAATAGAGTTCAGGAGAAATATATTCTTCTAAAAAACAAGAACAGACTAGCCAATAATGAAACACCGTGGATGAATAAAGAGATAAGGGTAAAATTGAAATGAAAGAAAAAGGCAAACTTTAAGTACATGGACAATAAAGGAGAGGATGACAAAATAGAATATGAAGAGGTTAGGAAGGATGTCAAAAAAAAAATTAGGAAAGCAAAGAGGAACTACAAAATTGAATTGTCAAGGACTATAAAAAGAAATAGTAAATCCTTCTACAGACACATAAGTAACAAAGAAAAATCAGAATAGGGGTAGGGCCTCTAAGGGATGCACAAGGTAAATTCACAGGCAATGACAGCGAAACGGCAGAAATATTGGGCCAGAACTTGCACAGAGCGGTGCGGCAACACTCGCCGTAACTCCTGCAAACTAAATTAACGAATATACTCACTGCATGCTCTGTGGCATCGACTTGCTTGATTTAGAACTTTAAAAAAATTGTGCGCTTATCTACTCAGCCTCTGAACAGTATAACTTGATGCGCATGGAACAGTCTGTGAGAATAGAAAACACGCCCTGTCAGGAAGAGAAGTCACACTCACAAGCAGGCAAGCAGACTTCGTTCATTTAAAGTTAGTATTCTGGAAGTCATTGTAAATTTTAAAAAATTATACATAAAAATAGTAGAAAAACATTTAGAAAACAAAAATATAATTAAGAGTAGTCAGCACGGATTTCAGATGGAAATGTCATACTTGACCAACCTTATTGAATTCTTTGAAGAAATAACAGAAAGGGTAGACAAGGGTAATGTAGTAGATGTAATATATTTGTATTTTCAAAAGGCCTTCAGTAGGTTACTGCATTGTAGATTCATGACTATGGTCAGAGCATGTGGAGTCAGGGCACAGGTAGCAGAATGGATAGCAAGCTGGCTACAAAACAGGAAACAGAGTGTAGGGGTTACACTCAGTCTGGCAAGAGGTGGGAAGTGGTGTTCCACAAGGATCAGTGCTGGGACCACTGTTCACAATTTACATTAATGATTTGGACTCGAGAATCAGAAGTACAATTTCAAAATTTGTGGACAACACCAAATTGAGGGGTAATAGAAAGGAAGAATTCATCAAAATGCAAGAAGACATTAATAAACTTAGAGAATGGGTGTGTAATTGGCAAATTAATTTCAATGAGTGTGAGGTGGTGTATTTTGGTAGGAAGAATAAGGAGGCCACATGATGCTTGGATAATAAGAGTCGAAATGGGGTAGAGGAGCAAAGGGATCTAGAGATAGAGATACACAAATCACTAAAAGTAGCGACGCAAGTCAATAAGGCTATAAAAAAGGCAAACCAAGCATGGGGCTCATTTCTGGAGGGATAGCATTGAAAAACAGATAAGTTATGTTAAACTTTATAGAACCTTGGAGTATTATGCACAGTTCTGGTCTCCATATTATAAAAAGGTTATAGAGGCATTGGAGAGGGTGCAAAAAAGATTCACAAGGATGATACCAGAACTGAGAGGATATACTTATCAGGAAAGGCTGAACTGGCTGGGTCTCTTTTCTCTAGAAAAGAGAAGGCTGAGGGGTGACCTGATAGAGGTCTTTAAGATAATGAAAGGGTTTGATAGGGTAAACGTAGATAAAATATTTCCACTTGTGGGGGAGTCCAAAACTAGAGGTCATAAATATAGGATAGTCACTAATAAATCCAATAGGGAATTTAAGAGAAACTTCTTTACCCAAAGAGTGGTAAGAATGTGGAACGCATTACCACAAGGAGCAGTTGAGGCGACTAGCAAAGATGCATTTAAAGGGAAGCTAGATAAACACATGAGGGATAAAGGAAAGAAAGGGTATGCTGATAGGATTAGATGAAATAGAGTGGGAGGAGGCTCGTGTAGAGCATAAATGCCAGCACAGACCAGTTGGGCCGAGTGGCCTGTTTCTGTGCTGTAAACTCGATGTAACTCAATGTACTGACAAAAATTTCAAAGATCCTCAACTTTTTGTTTGATGCATAATTTACAATTTGACAGTGGAATTAGCTGTTTACAATGCTTTAAACAATTTTTTCATTATGTTAGCTCTATCATCCTTGCAACCGTACGTTGTTCTATGCATCCAGTACAAATCCATTAATTGATCCATAAGTAAGATGTAACCATGATTTATTTTTCATTATCCTATGTTTTCAAAATGGTTTCATGATATTTTTTTCAAAAACTCAATATTAAGTAGCATATTAGTAAGTATTTGAGAGGAAGCAACTTTCAATATAAAGTACTTCCTGCATCTTGATAAGTAAACACAGCCTTTTAAAAAGCCTCACTTTAGAAGATATTTTCAATGTAATGATGTTTTTTCAACTCCAGAAAGACTTTTATCCAGGTCTCTGGATTCACCCGTGAGCTAGTCAGCCATTGCACACTATGGGGGTAATTTTGACTTTGTACGATAGTGTAACATGGGTGATAGGGAATTGCCAGTCCATTTTACATCTCTCCCAAAAAAGCGGGACAGATGTAAAATAGGCTGCCGACTCACTATCACCTGTTTTACACATTCGTACATAGTCAGGATCTACTCCCATGAGTGTTTCAGTGAGTGGCTTCATGGGATTAGAGCAACTTTTCTTCTGGTCCCTAATGCCATTTGGAAAAATGTTTTCATTTGAAGAAAATTCAGAAAATGTGTAACTAAAAATGTAATAACACGTACAAAGCACATAAATCTGAGTTGTTTTTTGTTATTCAAAATAGATTCTAACACAAGATAATTCTTCTTAAAATACTTGTTTGAAACTTCTAGTTTTACAGAGTTGAGTCTTAGCAGAGGACTGACCTATGTGGGCTGAATTGATCATTCGTGAACCAGCTACATGGGGAACATGACCCAAACAGTAGACGTGCAGTACACATTTGGCACAATGTGGCATTATGAAGCTCAATTCACTATGGATTCATCTACCCCATTGAATCAATTGCTAACACACAGCTGTACAATAGGGATGGGGCTGACAATGTTTCTTGTTTATTCCATGCAAATACACATTTGCAGACCTTATGCATCCTTGACCAGAGAGCAGTGCAGACCTAACAGTATAAATTGTGTCTGCTGGCTGTGCAGGTACTGATTTCAAACCAGTATTTGTTGCATAATAGAAGCCTCAGATGTTAGAAAGAACATTTTTTCCATATATCCCTTTCTAGCAATTCAGCAAATAGTCATGGAGGCACAGAAGAGGTGCAAACCAGCAAAATGCTCCTCTGTTCATGTGCAGTGTAATTTTTGTAAAGGAATAGTTTCCGATTTCAAACATAAGGGGACCGATATTAGAAGTGAAGCAGGTTGGCAGCGGGGGGTCGACTGGGCGCGTGGGTAACGCGCCCAATGAATTCGGGGCGCTCCGCACACGATCGCAGCCTAATTGAAGGCACTTAAACGTGCTTCTGGGTTTCCAGTTCCAGATCTGCACAGCGGGCGCACTGTGCACCCGCATCACGGGCTGTCAGCAGGAGGAGACCTATTTAAAGGGGCAGTCCTCCAATGTTCCTCCTGCAGCAAACAACCAAATTGGCAGCATGGAGCAGCCCAGAGGCAAGGCTGCTCCAAGGTTCTCAGACTCCTCACTCCAGGTGCTGGTCGATGGGGTGAGGAGTAGGAGGGAAACGTTTTTCCCAGTGGATGGGAGGAAGTGGCCTGCATCTGCCACCAAAAAGGTCTGGCTCGAGGTGGCCGAGGAGGTCAGCAGCAGCAGTAACATCTCCCGAACCTGAGTCCAGTGCAGGAAGCGCTTTAATGACCTAACCAGGTCAGCCAAAGTGAGTATACTTACGCATTCTCCCACACTCCGTCTTCCACATCACCTCCACCACCACACAACTCCTTCTGCACTGCCACCACAACGCTCTCGCGTCACTCCTCACATCCACTCAACCATCACCCTCACCTTGCTTCACTTACTCACTGCCCCAGTTCTCATTCGAACACTACCACGCAACCCAATCCTCATACAATATCATGGCCATGTCTCACACACACCCTCCCATGCATCTCCCTCACGGTCACCCCCACCCACACCAATGCACGCAGTGGGTCGCTTTGCAACCATCACTCAATCATGCCTCTCTGTGTTTTGCCTTGATAGGAGAAGAGATGCCAGAAGGTCCAGGAGATGGATGATGGCGAAAGGGGACATGGAAGTGGGGACGCCACTCAAAGCGCTTCCATGTCTCACCCGTTGCCCCCTCTCAACCCGTACCCGCAGTGCTGCCTCCTCCCCAGGTGCTCGAGTCTGCCCCTGCACAGGTGCAGGTGGAGCAGTCTTTGGAGGTGTCCTCACGGGCACCGAAACCCAGAGGGCGTCCGCGCAAAGCATCTCATCGGTCAGGGCATGGACAAGAGCAACCTGCCACTACCTCTATTGAAGCCACAGGGGTAGCACCACGTAGGGGTAGTAGGAAACGTAAGCCAAAGGTTTTGTGAGCACAAAGGGGATCCACAAGGGTGTTTGACGATTTGTCATGTTTTTTATTTATATTTATTTTCTTTCACATTCACAATAAATCTTATTATTATCACCACTACTGCCACATCTTGCCCATTCTTGACTGGCTTGTGGAATAAGTCCCTTTCTTGAGGTTCACCATGAACACCCACACATGATGCCACCCACTGGGTCAGTCTACAGTGGGTGTAGGTATGGTTGCACCACTGTTTTGTGCAGGGAGCAGGGGTGGGGGGGTTGGTGCTGGTGTCGCCACTCCTCTGTCCAGGTGATGAGGACTGGACTCTTCTCACTTTCTGATGTTAGGAGAACCGTTCACATATCAGTGACTCCCTGGCCTCACAAGCAGCCAGGTGAGCCGCTGTTCTGCCCATGGGTTGCTCCTCCTCCTCGACCACCTCCTCCTTGGCCACCTCCTCCTTGGCCTCCTCCTCCTCCTCAATATGGGTGGCAGATGTGGATAGGGCCTCCTCCAGCGGCACCCCTTTCTTTTGTGCCATGTTGTGGCGCTCCCCCAGAACGATCAAGGCACCTGAAGCGCATCTTGAGCAGTCCTATAGCATGCTCAATTGTAGACCTGGTAGCGATGTGGCTGTCGTTATATCGACGCTGTGGCTCAGTGGTGGGGTTCCTCAGAGGTGTCATAAGCCACATGTGCAGGGGGTATCCCTTGTCCCCGAGGAGTCAGCCCTTGTGGGTGTTCGGTGCGTGGAAGAGGGGCGGGATGTTGGACTCCCGGAGGATGAAGGAATCGTGGCAGCTGCCAGGGTATCTGGCACACACGTGACGGAATCTTTTGCGGTGGTCACAGATGAGTTGAGTGTTGATGGAGTGATCGCCCTTCCTGTTGATGAGCAGTCCTGGCTTGTGCGGAGGTGCTCATATTGCTATATGGGTGCAATCGATTACACCCTGCACCTGTGGGAAGCCAGCCACAGCACGGAATCTCACTGCCCTCTCCGTCTGGCTGAGGGCATTCATGGGGAAGTTGATATAGTGCGAGGCTCTGCAGAACAAGCCGTCGGTGGCCTGCCTTACGCACTTGTGTGCAGACGACTGAGAGACCCCGGTGGCACCCTCGAATTATCCGGAGGCGAAGAAGTTGAGGGCAGTGGTGACTTTGACAGCGACAGGTAAGAAGATGCTGCTTGGTTCATCCGGGAGCAGCTCGTCATGAAGGAGGCTGCAGATGTCCACGACTACCTGGCGACTGACTATGAGCCTCCGCATGCACTGGTCCTCAGAGAGGTCCAGGAAGCTGAGCCTCGGTCTGTAGACCCTGTGGCGAGGGTAGTGCCTTCTGCGACGCATCTCTCTCTGCAGTTGCCCTTTGTCCTGCTGTGCAGGTGGATGTGTCACAGCACTGTGTTGTGGAGCTCCACGTGTCTGACATGGACGGCGTGGCCGGCGAGGCTGGTGATGCTGTTCATTCTCCGAGGTGGTCATGACTGCAGCTGTGGCAGCCCCCATCCGGTAGATGTACATTTGAGGGGGTCCACAAGGTAGGTAAATATGTCTGCACACCGGGGTTGAGGTTGGTGAATTTTCTTGTTAGGAGGAGGGTGGTGGAGGCCAAACTTTGTCCAAAGTGACAGAGTAGCCTCCTGCAATGAATGAGGGTCTTCTCCCCCCCCCACCTGTAAAATGGACCTTTGCAGCTGCCACAGGCTGGTGGCTGCAACACGTCTGTTTCAACTGGGAGTGTTTCCCCCAGTATGGGAAACACGCTCAGTTGACCTGAAAATCCCACCCCTCCTAAAATATCCTCCCAACCAGTTCTGTAAACGACCTTTACTATCAAAATAATTGTGTTAAGTGGGATCCCGCCGGCTTTAATTGCCGGTGGGAGTCCCGCATGCGGGGGCTGCGCGCGCAACTAAGCGTATCACTGGGGAACTCAGAAGTGGGCGGGATGGAGCCGGACTCCGGAACCGCCCCGGGAATCCCGAATTTTCGGAGACCCCCCTCCCATCCTAAAATCGACCCCAAGTAGTCCAAATTCTGATTTTTCTGAATACCTGAATTTTAGGCTAATTCTGACCAATACAGGTTCAGAACTTGATTCAGCCTTCACCTTTTCTAATACTAGAAATCACACCATGCTGCATGGCATTATATATACATGGTTACAAAAATTATTCACTTTCTCTTTATAATTGAAGCCATACAACACGATTACTGACGAATAGACTGAAAGGACATTTCCAAATGTCCAAGAACTTGTTTTCAGTATATAGCAGCAAGCAAACAGTAACTGCAAGTAAAATTATTTAATTGGCTGTAAAACGCTTTGGGACATCCTAAGGTTGTGAAAGGCACTATATAAATAAAAGTCTTTCTTTTCTTTTTTCTTACAATAGGCAGAGGTTAGTTAAGTTAGTTTATTTAATATTTATAGATTCTAAAAACATATTTGTACAAGGTATGTATTTAAAGGTGCAAATTAACTAATAAAAGCTGATTTGTATTGTAAATGACATATCCAAACTAAATACAAGCTACCCTCTCATTGAAGTTAACTTGATAGCAAAAGTTTATCATCCAGTATATGGTACAATTATTTCTTCTACAAACACATAAGTTATTTAATACTGCATCTCAGTGTTCTAATAAAATCATAGTTAATGTTTTGACATTGCTCAAACCCATATCTTACAATGTGCACTGCAATACTGAAGGTGTGTTTAATACCATAGAAACCAATTTTCAGTATAATTTTTATTTCATTAACTGTACCAATAGGTGGTAATTTTACAAGTTTTTCAGTCAAGGGGTACATTTTGCAAAACCCTGGCAATGGCCCATGGTTTTAATATGGAGCTGGGCAGAACACCTACCTTTTTGGTTGCGGCCTGCAGCAGTCCCTTGAAGGACTGTCTGTTAGGCTGCATGTACACCTGGTGTTCCTGAATTCAGCCGGCGCCGGCTGCCTCAGGGCAAAACAATCTTGCAGTGGGGGCCTCAAACTGGCATTAGGTCCCTTATTTGCATATACGATGGGGCTAACGCCTGTTTCAGGCATACGCAATGCACGCCAATTTTTTTAGCCTTTACCAATATGGTGGGTGACGCATTTCTGGTTCGTAATGAGCATGCTGTTCCTGCCCGCTATATTGGAGGCTAAGGAGGTCGTTTAGGCACCGCGTGGTCGAATTTCTAGGCCAGAATATTTAAAGATAAATGTTCTTACATTTATACCATAGAAGAATAGGCCATATGTTTTAGGATTTTTTTTTATATGTCAGAGGAATTACAAATATATATTAATGTATTGGAGATGAAGGTGGTCTCCAAAATCATACTCACATGTTGATGAATTTTGGGCAGTAAGGTAATAGCTACAAATCTGAAACACAACAGATTGCCAGTCATTTCAGGCAGAATGTAAACTAGTTTTATATTTATTTCTTTCTTGGCAATTTTCTTCAACAGTTTTATTCCTTCCCCTCCCCTCCACCCCTGATGTTGCTAATTCTGTACTGGGTACAGTTCCATGGGTGCCAACTGCCCTCCACTACCTCAGTAAAGTGGCCATTATTCATGTGTGAGCCTAGAATATAAATGCTATTCGATTGCAAGGGGACATCAGAGCAGAGCCTGATCCTGTCCTCACTTAATGTCCATTAGTCCACACTTCCAGCAGTGGTCATTTGATAGTGATCAGGAGTGGGAACCATGGCCAATTTTCCTGTCCCCAACCCAAAGATTTGAGGCTCAGCCGAAATCAACTAACTCAGCACAGACCAGATATTGAGTCTGGGAGAAAAACATAAATTGCTGGAAAAACTCAGTAGATCAAGCAGTATCTACAGAGTGAAGAGATGAGTTAACGTTTTAAGTGTGGACTTCAGTTTTTGTTTCAGATTTCCAGCATCTACAGTTGTTTGCTTTTTGTTTATATCGAATCTGGGACTTTTGTGGTCAGTATGGCTCAGGTCCTCACTGGATAAACTCACTGAACTGTTGGAGGCTTGTTATTATTTTTAATATTGTACAGAACAATCAGTTGTCTTGCATAAATTGACCTTTAGCATTCATGGTTGAATTGCTGGGCAAAGAATTGACTTAATTCTTAGCCCTAACCATAATTGATGGGGTAGAGAAATTGACACTGGTCTGGGAGGTAATGACTTCTGAACTGCTTCCTCGTAATGGAGCTGGCTAAAACCCACCAATGTGTTCACTCCTGTCTGAAAGGAACATGAACCTGCTTTCTTTTTGGCAGTCATTCACTATCAACACTATCTAGGCCTTAGTCCCAGCTGAAATAACAAGGTCGCTTGAGTAATCAGCACTAATTACCGTAACTACTTATATTAATCCAACTCCATCATTGTTCAATTCATAAATCCTCCCAGACCTCACTGAAGTTTATAAAGGGGATTAATAAAAATTATCAAGGCAAATTATGGTAAAGGCTTCAAATACCACAGGCACAATTTGAAAAAAGGCTAGGAGTAAAAAATGAAGTCAAGTGGAACATTTGTACTCAGAAAGTAATATTTGAAGTAAGTTACCAGGAAGGTCTCTGAAGTGGGCAACGTAACTAAGATTAAGAGACAATTTGTGTATTTATAGATAGAGAAGGGATTGGAGGATATAATTAAATCTAATAAATCCATTAGGGAATTCAGGAGAAACTTCTTTACCCAGAGAGTGGTTAGAATGTGGAACTCATGACTACAAGGAGTTGTTGAGACGACTAACAAAGATGCATTTAAGGGGAAGCTAAATAAACACATGAGGGAGAAAGGAATAGAAGGATATGTTGATCGAGTTAGGTGAAGTAGGGAGGGAGGAGGCTCGTGTGGAGCATAAACACCGGCATAGACCAGTTGAGCCAAATGGCCTGTATCTATGGTGTACATTCTATGTAATTCTATGTAATATGGTGGGAAGCAAGATATGATGTAAGAAAAAGCGACAGGCTAGTTGCCCCAAGGGTCTTCTCTTGCTCCTGGAAATTCTTACACTCTCAATTTCCAAATGATGACTTAAAACAACAATGAAGAAACTAACGGTACTTATGGGAATTATAACCATAATGCTTTTTAACTGTTATTTTTTTGAGAAGAAGACTGACAGCATGAGTTTTTAAATGCGCCTTTGAAGTGTAATTAAATGATATACGTCAGAGTTCAATAGGTTATAAAACATTAATGGCTCCCATAGCAATAACCATCGCGGCCAGCAGCCTTTGTGCTTATTCAGCAGGCAACAGCTATTTGATACAGAATAACCTCCTGCATGTCAAAGCATATCATGATACACTTCCTGATACATTAGAAATATTTTGATATTGTAAAAGATAATAATCTAGAAATAGATGACATTCTTTATCCTGTTATTGCAGCACTGAAGAGAGGAGAGGTTCTTGAGGTGATTATTACTACAGAAATCATTTAATCCCGAGTGGCCTTCTGATCTCTGAATGATATAATTACTGTACTCAATATTGTTTGGGGTTTTTTCACCATAAAATTTTTAGAATTAGCTCAATAGTATTATCCCATTCTTGAAGCATTAGAGAGGAGCATTTTATTGGTACTGTCATTGAATGAGGATTGAAGGAAGGATTGTTCTGAACAAATTGACATAACTGTGGAATGGGTAAATTGTATTCAAATTTGTAATTTAAATTGCCAGGTAGAAAAGCTTTGTCAAATGTCAACAGGTCGCTTTCAAATTCTGGGGAGGCAAGTTGCTTCGGTTATTATTTAAAGCAACTTGGTGAATTCATTTCATGGAGATTCTCTCTGGCTAGTATTTCTAATCAAATTGTTAACCTGTTCTTTTATAATGGGGTTGAATTTCCGTGGAGGTTCTCCCAATTGTTGATCTTTGGCAGGTGATCCTTGGCAACCCTGGAGAAACGTTTACACCGTTTTCCATAGATCTTCTGCCGAAGTTACAGTGGGTGATCAGGAGAATCACCACGGAGATTAATGGTGAACATATTTATGATTTCACTGGAATTAGCAAATTTTCATGAAAGTTTTTGCCATGTTGCTCCATAGTGAGCAGAGCAAATCAACGCCATTAATTGCTCAACAATGCCTTCCTGTAAAACTGTAAGGAATCTTACAACACCAGGTTATAGTCCAACAATTTTATTTTAAAATCACAAGCTTTCGGAGATTATCTCCTTCGTCAGGTGAGTAGTGAAACAGTGATGATGCATCATGTTTCATGCATATGAAAGTCTCATAAGTCGCAAGTGAAAAAAAACTCTGTAGCACACTGTGACTGGTCAGCATTCTATTTATTAAATAGGTATCTTCCTGAATGCATTCTGGAATTCAGGTCATTAAGGAAAAGCAAACGGCCATTCATTGTTCATAACAATCATTGCAGTTAGTGGTCATTTTCCTGGGCTATAAAGCTAGGACAAACATCCATATAATAAATATATCATTACTGGATTGCAGTGATTAAAGTGGAATTTGTTAAGAAGGGGTAGTCAAACCTCTGCCCTGCCTGTATATATTTAGACCCTGTTGCTTCAATGTTTGATTCCATCTACAAGTTTTGGGTCTGTGTTGTAACCTTTAACTATGCTCCCCAACCTGAAACTGTTAACAACCTTTAGGATTTCATAAGTGCTTAGTCATACTTACTTAATAATTTCAAAGAGCAATTAATGATTTTTTTTCATAAAATATAACAAGTTTGTGTAGATGTTGCAATACAGTCTTTTTCTCAGAAATATATGCCCCAGCGTAGAGTGCCTTCTTGCCTGGCTGGGCCTCAAACTGTATTCCTCCCTCCCACCATAAGCCCATGCCAGCTCCCATACCCCCACTTACACTGGCTCCTGGCCCCTATCATCCCCATATGGCTCTGCAATCCCAAACATACAAAATATGGTCAATAAAAGACCTGGTTTACTGGGGAACTTGTTTATTCAATGTATACTTAAACTGAAGCATTTTAGCTTCCTATGAAAACTGTACACAAAATTTAACATGTCAAGAAATAGAATGCTGATAAAATAAATCAATTAAAATGGAAATATTATATATATATATGTACACGGAGCAAGCAGTTATAGCAAAGTGAATTCTCATAGTGTAACCGACCTTCAAATAAAGAATTGGCAGACAAAGGAGTAAAATGTCTTACAGAAAATAGGAAAATTATATTGATACCTAGTACTTTGTACATTAGTTTTTCAATGGACAATCTAATGTTTATTTTGACTGCAGGCCAGTCTGCTACTTTTTAAAACTCAATTCACGGGTGTATCTGTGCATGGCCAGTTAATTTAGTAGCTCATTATTGAATCAGTTATTGATGCAGTAAAACTGAGAACTGCACCAACATAAACAACTGCAATTTTTGCCGATCCCAACTCCTGTAATAGTTCTTGACAGACCAAATATTCTCACCTGCAGAATGCAGCAAACAAGGTCGATCCATGAGCCAATTTTCAGCTAGGGATTCAGGAATGGGAGCAGGAGCAGGAATGGTAGCCAGAAGTACATCAGGGATCATGTGGCTATTGCCAGACTCTCTAGAAGAACGACTACTTCAAGTATTTCTTCCTGGCAGGATGATGCCTATATCAGCATGCTGCTGCCCTGCCAGCTTCACCTCCTCCAGTGCCATTGCTTTCAGAAAAGTCCCACACCACAACTTTCAGACAGAGAAACCAGAAAAGAAGCAGGCAACCAAAAGAGTGGAGCAGGCACAAAATGCATGTTTCAGCCTTCTGCTTATCTCACGAGATCACTATTGGCCAACAGTTGAATTCAAGAGGCAGTGTTGTAAGAACCAATTGAGGCAAGAATTGGTATCCAAAGGTGCTTGACAGGGTCGGGGGGAGGTTAACAGGCTCCGAGCAGGAATTGGAGAAGAAGGTTAGGGGAAGTGATGATTGAAGAGATAGGTTTTTGAAGGTGGAGAGAGAAGTAGCAATGCAGGAAGAGCTTAGGGACAGAATTGTAGAGTGTAGGGCCCCGATGAGAGAGTGAAGGGATGGAGTGATGAACAGAAGAATATGTGTTGTGATCTGGGACAATGGGCTGGAGGAGGGGGTAGAGGTAGGATGAGAAGAAGCCAAAGAGGGAATTTGTAAACGCTGATGAGAAATTTGAATTCAATGCACCGGAGGATGGGGAGCAATTAGAGGTTGACGAGGACTGGGGTGATGAGTGCACTGTCCCTCCACATCTTTTGTTGACCTCTATGCAGCCTTTGACACGGTCGACCACATCATCCTCCTCCAACACCTCTCCTCCATTGTCCAGCTGAGTGGGACTGCACTTGCCTGGTTCTGCTCTTACCTATCCAGTCATACCCAGAGAATCTCCTGCAATGGCTTCTTTCCCTGCCTCCACACTGTTACTCAGGAATCCCCCAAGGACCTGTCCTTGGCCCCCTCCTTTTCCTCGTCTACATGTTGGCCTATGGCAACATCATTTGAACACATGGAGGTCAGGTTCCACATGTACGCTGACAACACCCAGCTTTACCTCTCCATCACCTCGCTCGACCACTCCACAACCTTTGTGTTGCTAGACTGTTTGTCCGACATCCAGTCCTAGATTTTTTTTTATTCGTTCATGGGATGTGGACGTCGCTGGTGAGGCCGGCATTTATTGCCCATCCCTAAGTGATGAGCCGCAATTTCCTCCTGTTAAACATTGGGAAGACTGAAGCCATCTTCTTCGGCCCCGTCCACAAACTCAGTATCCTCGTCACCAATTCCATCCCCCTCCTCGGCTACTGTCTCAGGCTGAACCAGACTGTTCGCAACCTCGGGGTCATATTCAACCAATATCGTATGGTCCTCTTGCCCATCAGTTTAAGTGCCAGTCATTGCCCAAAAATGGTCATGAACACATATCCAGGCTAATAGGTCCTTTAAATTACAATTTTAAACAACATCCTTGGTTATAGAAAATAAAACAAAGGCCAGTATTTGTCATTGGAATTGCTTGCACTAATTGCCATAACAATTACTAAAAACTTAAAAAGTGTCTGAACCTGAAGATGGCGTTCTAATACCCATTGGTTAGTTACAGGGCTTGGGGTCTATTTTGAGCTTGATGCAGTCTGTTCAGCTGTTTACCAACAATGCTGGTTAGTCTACTGCAATGTTATTTTTGCTTACATTAAATATTGACTGCCGTAGCTTCTAATCCCATTTGCTTAGCTCTCTTTACTGTTGTATTATGAGTAGTAAAGGATATAGGGAATTTTACATAATGATCTTTCAAACAACAGTACCAAAAATAAACAGGAGTCTGCAGGTACAGTGTCGTCATAGTTTCATTATATACGTTAGTAGTGAATTATAAACTAAAACCAACATTATATCATTGAATTCAATGAAATACCATCAGTACAACAAAATAACAAACGCCTGTCTCACGAACAGAGATTCCTGCTGAATACCAAAGCACATTAGGCCTCATTATATGCTTCCAAGAAAATATCAAGCTATTCCTCACAAGCAAAAATAAATGCAGATTAATGCAGCAAGAAATAAATATTGGTCTTTCGATAAGGTTTCTGCAGCAGTGAAATTTCCCACCAGGCTGTAAGTGGGCGATTTACTGTGTTGTAACAATAAATGCACAGCTGGGCAGCACAGATCTGCATTCTGTGAATGTGCCATTGAGGAAAGCACACTGTTTGTGAATTCCCCCAGAGTCAGATTCAATACAAGCTGAGATGTGAAGACGTATATTGTTTATCTTTTAATTTTATCGCAATGGAGTGTGTTTTATTATGTGACTAAGGCTTATGGTAACACAAATCCTGCTCTACCAGCAACCCTCATTAACAATCACCTGCCTTCTCAATCATTAAATCTTTGTGATTACATAAACACAGACTTAGAGAAATGGTTGGTGGTATATTATTCCAACTGATAGAGTTTCACATTTGCACTGTACTGAATATTGCTATGACCAATGCTTTACTTCATATCATTTGAAATACAGCAGTTCACAAACTAATATACCTGTCATCAATGACCCTCGCTGTCTTTGCACTTTGGAGACATTTTATTTAAACACTCAGATACAAACACTTCTACTGTCATCTGCTCTAACTGCTATGGCAGTTATAGAGAGAAAAAGGTAGACAGCACGGGTATGCCTGTGACTTTGTAATATGCCCTGTGACTTTTTGATAGTGCAAGCTTACTCCTGCAATATTGAGACACATTAAAGATGGGTGTGCTTTACCACTGCTGTTATTAAAAGATCACCAAACATATGAAGGGAAGATCATCTTGTCACTACTGTATGATGATCATGGAATGTGATTGTGACAGACGATGCAACTGCTTATTCTGTAGCATATATAATTGAAATGTGGATACTAATTGGTGACATTGTGTGACTGCTTTCCTTTCATGAATGCAAAAGAGCCCTAGTGATAAAATATTGCAGACATAAGGAACCATTATTTTGCATAATCAATACTGGGCATTTTCAAGATAACTACAACATTTAATTAATACGATTTAGGATTCTATGATAAAGTCCAAATGTTGATGTAATTCAGTAAATTTGGATTCCAATGGCCTGACCCTTTAAGAAAAATGACACACAATGAGCCATTTTGCTTATTTTCTGTGTGTGTGCAATTCCATTAATGTAGAAATGCAACAGAAGTTTGCATTCGTCCATGTTTGTTTTTTGGTGTCAGCAGCTAGTAGTGACTGTTTGACATATTGAAGTTTATTTGTTGCAATGGTGTGTAATTCCAAACCATTTGGTTCAATCTAACTCTCACGTTGGTCAAGTCACTGAGCTATTTGTTTCTGAGCTAAGCAGAAACTGCAACATTATACTGCACTTTTGGCGCAAACACAAATTAAAATTGGTGCAGTGCCAATGGCCAAAGTGCAGTATAATGACAGGATCAGCTAGGTCAAACCTGGGAAGTTTAAAAATGTATCATATAAAAGTGCTGGGCCAGTTGGAAGCTGCAGTTGACCCTGCTATGCCAGTCTTATGCTGAATGGTAGCTGGTGTCCTACTACCAAACGGCACAGCTCTGCACCTGGCTCTATATTAACTCAGACCCATAGAAGACAGTTACCCCATGGTCGTTGTCAGGTAGGTGAGTCAGATCAATCAGGCTACACTGGCTGTTCATCACCCTGTTATGCTTTTTTCATGCAGTATAATTGAACGCATAATTGCTTATGATTATGCCACGATTGGTGTATTTCTGAAGAAATATCCAACAGTCAGGCATTCATTTATATTAGTGATGCCATCGGGCCTGCTGCCCAAGCTTCGTTTGGAATAGGAGCCTTCACCTGTATTAATCATCTCCAAATGACGTATGTTTACCCTTGTCTGCAGATGCCAGTGCACAGGTCCCAGCAGGTGGGGCATCTCTCATTGCAGCCTGTCCCGCCTTGCATCACCCCATTGGTGCTCCTCTTCTTCTTAACACTTCTAAACAGGGAGATTCCCACTGGGAGGGGGTAATGATGCTGGAAGGAAAATTAAACGGCTCATAAGAACCTAATTGCTAGCAGAAAAAAAAGAGAAGAAAACTAGTCATGAAACACACTTTTGCGATAGGGGTGTTGTACTGCAGTTGGGTTGAAGTATGTTATTGATTCAGAGCAGAGGGTGCTTTACCCTATTTTCAACTCAAACTATTCCTGATCAGAAAGTACTTGATGCTGACACTAGAATTAATGATGGAAAATCATGGGAGCCCTGTCCACCAGGAACGTGAACTTGTAAAATGAAGTCTTAGGTGTAAAATGTCAGAAAAGGTTCCATTCCCCGATGTTGATATACCTCACTTTGATGAACGCAAAATTTGAAACAGGATAAAATATATATAAAATAACTTCCAGTTGTAATTAAATCAGTTGGCAGAAATGGACTATCCAAATGAACAGAGGTACATAACAACAATCATTACATTTCAAAAGTCATTCACTGACACTTTTATGCATTAATACATTATTATAAATAGATGCATGTGCATACCATGAAGCCTTATTAATTTGAAAAATATAATATATCCTAAGCATATGAAGGCAACAAATATTGAAAATATTGAATATTTACTCATCCAGATCTTGGGCTGGATTTATCTTTATGGTCCCGCCCAAAAACAGGCATAATAGCAATGTAAAATGGGGCATAATCGGGTGGCAAGGGTCTACCACTACCTCCCAACCCTGACCTTAATTTCCCTCCCCCATTGGGACTACCACTGGCTGCTCCTTCCCTGCCCACCACAGCCAAGAGGCTGAGCCCAGGTTTCCTGCTATCTACCCTGTCCCCACTACTTCCCGTGACCACCAGAGTAAGCATGCCATCATTACCTGGTCTCGCCTATATGTGACTCCAGTCCCACACCAACGTGGTTAACTCTTAAATGCCTTCTGAAGTGTCCTAGCAAGTCACTCAGTTGTATCAAACCGCTACAACCTCAGACTGCAGGGAAGTCCACAGTGGCGGACTCCCTCTTGATGGCAGGAATCCCGTCGGAAGCTTGCTCTGCATTGATAATTATCTCCAGCCCAGGAAAATGGGTTGCATTATGATGGAGATAGAAGTCCTGTCCCACTGTCACCCTGCAGAGAATAGGGAAATCCAGCCCCTTGTGTGTAGTAAAACATCTTAAACTTTGAAAGGAATCCATTTGCTGGAATTAGCAAAATCTCCCACAAAAGAAGCTCTTCAAGAGCTCTTTGGACATAAAGAATTTTATAGAATAATGATGAGTTCTCTTTCTTTACTTTAGTTTCCATTTGGGAAGTCCTATTCAATTGTGCAGTGTACTATGCAGCTGTTTGGTAATGCAGTGTGTACATACATGCATTTATCGAGGTTAGAGACTGAGTGAGCATTACATTTGAGGTTCCTGCCATAACTGACCTAGTGAGTGTGTTCTGCACATTGCACATACATAAAATAAAAACAGCCATTCATAATGGAATTTGTTATCCATTTCAAGTAGTAGTAATGGTGATGACAATGCTTTTATTTTTAATGTATTGACAAGAATATATAAGAAATTAATAAATGATGCAAGCATATTCAGATTCAATTGTATTGTACCCATCTGAACATCATGGTAAGCTGTAGTTCTTTTGAAAGCCATTGTTCTACAATAGATTCCTACACCAGCTCATAGTTAAACAGCTGCTTTAAGCCTCTAATTTTACAGATTTGAATCCCAGTGGAGAGCAAGATTAAACTGCAGCAATTTGTGTACTAAGTTGGTCATTTCTGAGGCAGCTGCTTTAGTGAACAGGATTCACATGAAGTAAAGCCAAAACATCATTTGATAACTTTAGGATAAGCATCTTCCCTTATTCATCCCACCCACTGGCTGCATTTTCTGCAGAATGTCCTGCAGCTTTGGCTCAAGAGATTCATGTTAGAAATAAACACAAAGTGGGGGAAGAATTGCTCTGGTTCAAACATATCGCCATATCATAACTGCATTAACAAAAATAATGTTGCTACACATAGCAATCACCAGAATTATTCCCCAATGTGTCGTGTTTTCTTAAAATATTGCTGAAAACAGTTCAGGTACTATATTCATAAATAATTGACTTTCAATCCAAAAGTCAAACGAGATAACAACATTACCGAAGCATGTATGTAGAAAGGGTTTGAAGCATTTCCAATATCCAAGGATTTGTGAAATATCAAAGTACAAAAATAGCTGTACCCTATCACAGCCCCTATAAGAATTAATAGTTTATCAAATTTTGTTTTAAGCCCAGTTTATGGTGAAGGCATTTCTCCTATAGTGGCAGTTATATTTTTCAAATCAGCTGGATACATTGTAATGGCCTCCTTCTGTGCTGTATCATTCTATGATTCCATGATTCTAATGGATGGTTATATCCAAACCTTGTTCATCTAAGCAAAAACGATGAGAAAATTGACTGCTATTTTCTTTCCTTCGTCTCTTTAATCGAGAGAGAAAATCTTTGCAGTATAATTCAATAGGTCACAAGTGTTGATATGAACAACTGATCAGCATATTTCTTTATATTATGCATTTTCATTTTTCATCATTTA
This sequence comes from Heptranchias perlo, assembly GCF_035084215.1. Lineage (NCBI taxonomy): Eukaryota > Metazoa > Chordata > Chondrichthyes > Hexanchiformes > Hexanchidae > Heptranchias > Heptranchias perlo. The sequence goes on along the minus strand of NC_090325.1, from coordinate 99,864,531 downwards.
TTTCCTCTATCTTAAAAAGCTGATTATCTTTACAAAATAATTTTAACAAAAACCCACCATAATTATCACAGATTGTGGAAGCTGTGCTCTGAAGTAATGCTTTTTGTTTCTTGAATGTTCTGGCACGTTTGTTCTTTTATTCACTGTATGCACACAGAGGGTGACCTCCCTTATACCAGACAAATCATCAAAATATTCAACTGGAGTGCCATTTACATCTGTTTAATATTTACTTTGTTCCCTTTCAATGTACCAAATGTTATGCCCAATAAACACTCAAATTGGTGTGGTAATGTAATAGCTGCTTTTGTTTCAGACACTCTGGAACATTCCCTTTCGATATAACAAAACAATATGGAGTGTAGTTGCTACAATATGCTTTCCCCATCAGGGCACCATCTAGTGTTCAATTTACAATATGCAAGTACAATACATATCACAAAATAATAGCAATGGTTTTTCTCTTATTATTCCCTTATCTCCTGAAGGCACCAAAGGTAGCTCTGAGGAAAATCTGGGCCATAGTTTTCCAACTGGATACGGGGTATACCATTTAGAACCGAGATGAGGAGAAATTTCTTCACTCAGAGGGTGGTGAACCTGTGGAATTCTCTACCACAGAAGGCAGTGGAGGCCAAGTCATTAGATGTATTCAAGAAGGAGATAGATATATTTCTTAATGCTAAAGGGATCAAGGGATAAGGGGAAAAAGCGGGAACAGGGAACTGAGTTAGACGATCAGTCATGATCATTTTGAATGACGGAGCAGGCCCGAAGGGCCGAATGGCCTACTCTTGCTCCTATTTTCTATGTAACTGCTGCTTCAGCTGATGGTCAGCTACAGTTGTGGCAAAATTCAATGTAGACCAAAGATCAAACACAAGATCTTCCTGATCTCTACGTATAAAGTAAAAGGGGGTATGTTTTTCTTCTGCATTATCAGGGAAACCCCTTAATATATTATGTCATACTATTTACTGATTTTTAGTTATTTAATATTCAACTTTTGTACTTGTTCTCAGCATATTGGTGATGCTGGACACTGCCACATTTATTGCCCATCTCTAGTTGGCCTGAGAAGGCGAGCCTTCTTTCATAGTAATTGTTTTCATAACTATGTGGATTGCTGGGCCACTTGAGAGGACGTTAACAATCAAATAATATGAGACTGGAATTGCATGTAGACCAGACAAAGTAGGGTGGCAAGCTCCCTTCTCTGAAAGACATTAGTGAACCAGTTGGGGTTTAATGGGAACCAGACAGCTTCATGCTCATTTTTCCTGGTGCTAGTCCACAAATTACTGGATTTACTGAATTCGCTTTCACAATATGCCATGGGATTTTTTTTTTATTATTCATATATGGGATGTGGGCATCACTGGCAAGGCCAGCACTTATTGCCCATCCCTAATTGCCCTTGAGAAGGTGGTGGTGAGCCACCTTCTTAAACCGCTGTAGTCCGTGTGGTGAAGGTACTCCCACAGTGTTGTTAGGTAGGGAGTTCCAGGATTTTGATGCAGAGATGATAAAGGAACGGTGTTATATTTCCAAATCAGGATGGTGTGTAACTTGGAGGGGAACGTGCAGGTGGTGTTGTTCCCATGCACCTGCTGCCCTTGTCCTTCTAGGTGGTAGAGGTCGCAGATTTGCATGGTGCTGTCGAAGAAACCTTGACTAGTTGCTGCAGTGCATCTTGTAGGTGGTAAACACTGCAGCCACGGTGCGCCGGCAGTGGAGAGAATAAATGTTTAAGGTGGCAGATGGGGTTCCAATCAAGCGGGCTGCTTTGTCCTGGATTGTGTCGAGCTTCTTGAGTTTTGTTGGACCTGCACTCATCCAGGCAAGTGGAGAGTATTCCATCACACTCCTGACTTGTGCCTTGCAGATGGTGGCAAGGCTTTGGGAAGTCAGGAGGTGAGTCGCTCATCGTAAAATATCCAGCCTCTGACCTGCTCTTGCGGGCACTGTATTTATGTGGCTGGTCCAGTTAAGCTTTTGGTCAATGGTAGCCCCCAGTATATTAATTGTTGGGATTCAGCGATGGTAATGCCGTTGAATGTCAATAGGAGATATTAGTCTCTCTCTTGTTGGAGATAAATGTAAGGAATCTTACAACACAAGGTTATAGTCCAACAATTTTATTTTAAAATCACAAGCTTTCGGAGATTATCCCCTTCATCAGGTGACGAAGGGGATAATCTCCGAAAGCTTGTGATTTTAAAATAAAATTGTTGGACTATAACCTGGTGTTGTAAGATTCCTTACATTTGTCCACCCCAGTCCATCACTGGCATCTCCACATCATTGTTGGAGATAGTCATTGCCTAGCACTTGTCTGGCGCGAATGTTACTTGCCACTTCTCAACCCAAGCATGGATGTTGTCCAGGTCTTGCTGCATGCGGGCACGGACTGCTTCATTATGTGAGGAATTGTGAATGGAACTGAACACTGTGCAATCATCAGCGAACATCCCCACTTCTGACCTTATGATGGAGGGAAGATCATTGATGAAGCAGCTGAAGATGGTTAGGCCTAGGACACTGCCCTGAGGAACTCCTGCAGCGATGACCTGGGGCTGAGATAATTGGCCTCCAACAACCACAACTATCTTCCTTTGTGCTAGGTATGACTCCAGCCACTGGAGAATTTTCCCCCTGATTCCCATTGTCTTCAATTTTACTAGGGCTCCTTGATGCCACACTCGGTCAAATGCTGCCTTGATGTCAAGGGCAGTCACTCTCACCTCACCTCTGGAATTCAGCTCTTTTGTCCATGTTTGGACCAAGGCTGTAATGAGGTCTGGAGCCGAGTGGTCCTGGCGGAACCCAAACTGAGTATCAGTGAGCAGGTTATTGATAGCACTGTCGACAACACCTTCCATCACTTTGCTGATGATTGAGAGTAGACTGATTGGGCGGTAATTGGCCAGATTGGATTTGTCCTGCTTTTAGTGGACAGTTTTCCACTTTGTCGGGTAGATGCCAGTGTTGTAGCTGTACTGGAACAGCTTGGCTAGAGGCGCAGCTAGTTCTGGAGCACAAGCCTTCAGCACGACAGCCAGGATGTTGTCGGGGCCCATAGCCTTTCTTCTAACCACTGCACTCAGCCGTTTCTTGATATCACGTGCGGTGAATCAAATTGGCTGAAGACTGGCTTCTGTGATGGCGGGGCTCTTGGGAGGAGGCCAAGATGGATCATCCACTTGGCACTTCTGGCTGAAGATGGTTGCAAACGCTTCAACCTTGTCTTTTGCACTCACGTGCTGGGCTCTGCCATCAGTGAGGATGGGGATGTTCACGGACCCGCCTCCTCCCGTTAGTTGTATAATTGTCCACCACCATTCACGACTGGATGTGGCAGAACTGCGGAGCTTTGATCTGATCCATTGGTTGTGGGATCGCTTAGCTCTGTCTATAGCATGCTGCTTCTGCTGTTTAGCATGCATGTAGTCCTTTGTTGCAGCTTCACCAGGTTAGCACCTCATTTTTAGGTACGCCTGGTGCTGCTCCTGGCATGCTCTTCTACACTCCTCATTAAACCAGGGTTGATCCCCTAGCTTGATAGTAATGGTAGTGTGAGGTTACAGTTTGAGGTGGAATACAGTTCTGCAGCTGCTGATGGCCCACGTTGACTCATGGATGCCAGTTTTGAGCTGCTGGATCTGTTCTGAAACCATCCCATTTAACACGGTGGTAGTGCCACACAACATGACGGACAGTTGTCCTCAGTGTGAAGACGGGGCTTCATCTGCACAAGGACTGTGCGGTGGTCACTTCTACCAATACTGGTATAATTGTGATTATAACTGTGTAACCGTAATTCAATAATTATGAATCATGATCTCAAGCTTTCTAGTCCAACACTGTAACCACTACACTACTAATTAAAGATTATCATACAATAGGTTCTCAGTGATTGCAACACAATCATTCATCTTTTAGGGTGGGTGGCAAAGCACATCAGCTTTGCCTATCTTATGATACCTACTGCAGCCAACATTAAACTAGAACAAACAGTTTTTGTTCAGTGTCTGTATGTTTGTAATATCCGTAATGTTTTTTCTTTCTCATTCATTAAGTCTCTATATTTTTCTGCATTCTAATAGATCATTTTCTGACTTGCTGATCTTATCACTCATATTCTGCAAAAGACAACCAATCATAATTCATGACAAATCATATTTTACACAAATCAACCAATCACATTTACAAATCACATTTCTTGCAGCCAAAATTACATGCCTGAATGAAACTGAGTAGAATCATAGAATTATAGAATGGATACAGCACAGAAGGAGGCCATTCGGCCCATTGAGCCTGTGCCGGCTCTTTGTCAGAGCAATCCAGTTAGTCCCATTACCTGGATCTTTCCCCATAGCCCTGAAAATTTTTCCCTTCAAGTATTTATTCAATTCCTTTTGAGTATTATACAAAATTCGGTAATTTATCAAAGTACAATACCTCTGTTCTTAAAGAAGTTCTCTAATATCTTGCATAGAGATATTAGCTCAATTTTAGCTATTTTTTATTCATTCATGGGATGTGGGCGTCGCTGGCAATGCCAGCATTTATTACCCATCCCTAATTGCCCTTGAGAAGGTTGTGGTAAGCCCTCTTCTTGAACCGCTGCAGTCCGTGTGGTGAAGGTTCTCCCACAGTGCTGTTAGGTAGGGAGTTCCAGGATTTTGACCCAGAGACGTTGAAGGAACGGCGATATATTTCCAAGTCGGCATGGTGTGTGACTTGGAGGGGAACGTGCAGGTGGTGTTGTTCCCATGTGCCTGCTGCGGTTGCGGGTTTTGGAGGTGCGATTGAAGAAGCCTTGGCGAGTTGCTGCAGTGCAGCTTGTGGATGGTACGCACTGCAGCCACAGTGCGCCGGTGGTGAAGGGAGTGAATGTTTAGGGTGGTGGATGGGGTGCCAATCAAGCGGGCTGCTTTGTCCTGGATGGTGTCGAGCTTCTTGAGTGTTGTTGGAGCCGCACTCATCCAGGCAAGTGGAGAGTATTCCATCACACTCCTGACTTGTGCCTTGTAGATGGTGAAAAGGCTTTGGGGAGTCAGGAGGTGAGTCACTCAATGCAGAATACCCAGCCTCTGACCTGCTCTTGTAGCCACAGTATTTATATGGCTGGTCCAGTTAAGTTTCTGGTCAATGGTGACTCCCAGGATGTTGATGGTGGGGGATTCGGTGATGGTAATGCCTTGAATGTCAAGGGGAGGTGGTTAGGCTCTCTCTTTTTGGAGATGGTCATTGCCTGGCACTTGTCTGGCACAAATGTTACTTGCCACTTATCAGCCCAAGCCTGGATGTTGTCCAGGTCTTGCTGCATGCGGGCACGGATTGCTTCATTATTTGAGGGGTTGCGAATGGAACTGAACACTGTGCAGTCATCGGCGAACATCCCCATTTCAGACCTTATAATGGAGGGAAGGTCATTGATGAAGCAGCTGAAGATGGTTGGGCCTAGGACACTGCCCTGAGGAACTCCTGCAGCAATGTCCTGGGGCTGAGATGATTGACCTCCAACAACCACTACTATCTTGCGTTGTGCTAGGTATGACTCCAGCCACTGGAGAGTTTTCCCCCTGATTCCCATTGACTGAGCAACATTAATCTTAAATTGTATTAAGTGCCACACAATCTCTAGTTTCTTGCATATCATCATTATAATGTTACCTGCCTTGTGAGAATCAAAGGTAAACTTAATTCAGTAAAATCGTCATTCGGAATCATTGCAGTAACTCATGCTTTTTACCATCTAAGGCTTGTGAGTATTTCTCTGTTATTTCATGCTCCTCTTTCAAAGCTACTAAAACTACAAAAATAACTCAGATGTGGATCATGTGACTAATGGAGAATGTTTTTATGTCACAATCTGCCAGTTATGGGCAAGGCAATGAATCTAATGGAGTTTTAAAATTTTATTGGTTGTATGTAATATGAATTTAAAACCTATGAAGTCTTTTATGTGTGGATGACTGCTCGAAAACATTCGCTGTTGAGTACACCAGTGTTTTTTCTATATTGTTTCAATCCTTCAAATTAGGACCATGAGCCAGGAATTTCCTCCCACTTCACTACTGTAACTTTACTGGAAGTGTGGCAGAAATCCTGCTTATGTGCTCATTTATAACAATGGAGCAAGAGCAGGTCCAAGGGAATTCAGGTGTTTTTTTTCTGCTTGTCTGAATCTAGGATATTTCACTTCTCCAACCCCCTCCATCTTATAACTTACTCTTCAGCCCCAGTCATATCACTCTAGGCCGAAGCCACTAACTCTGCCCATAACAATACTGTCAGTGTCTGCAGTGTGTTTATCATGTGATTTGTATCAACAACAACAACAACAATTTACATTTATATAATACCATTAATGTAAGAGACATTCTTAGGCACTGCACAAAATAAGTGTATGGAAAACGGGCTCCAAGTCAGGAAAGAAGAGATTAAGAAGAGCAACCAAAAACTTAGTCAATTAGATCGGTTTTGGGGATATTTTTAAAGTGGAGAGATAGATCAAGAGGCAGAAAAGTTTAGGAAGAGAATTCCAGAGAGTAGGACCCAGGCCGCTGAAGGCTCTGCCATCAGTGGTGAAGCAAAGTCGGGGGGTGGGGGGGAGGGGTAGAGTGCACAAAAGGATGGAGTCAGAGAAATGGAGTGTTTGAGGGGACAAAGGCTGGACAATGTTGCGGAGGTAGGGCAGGGCATGGTCATGCAGGAATTTAAAGATGAGGATGAGGCTTTTAAAATTAATGTGCTGGGGACAGGTGCTGCATAACAACAATCATTGCACTGTTAAAGCAATTCATTGTTTTATCAGTACATTAAGAACAATAGGATAGCTAAGGAAAAGGTGGGACTTATCAGGGATGATGAGGGTAACTTGTGTAGAAGCAGAGGATGTTGGTAGGGTTTTAAATGAATATTTTGTCTCCATATTCACAAAGGAAAGGGATGATCTGGACATAGTAGTTAAAGAGGAGAGGTGTGAAATATTGGATAAGGTAAACATAACGAGAGAGGAAGTACTAGAGGGACTGGAATCCTTGAAAGTTGATAAGTCACCAGGGCCGGATGGATTGTTTCCTAGGCTATTGAAGGAAGCCAAGGAGAAAATAATGGATGCTCTGAGGATCATTTTCCAATCCTCACTAGATACAGGGGAGGTACCAGAGGACTGGAAGACTGCAAACGTAGTACCATTGTTTAAAGAGGGTACGAGGGAAAGGCCGAACAATTATAGGCCGGTCAGTCTTACCTCGGTGGTGGGCAAACTATTAGAATCAATACTGAAAGATAGGATAAACTGTCACTTGAAAAGGCATAGTTTAATCAGGGATAGTCAGCATGGATTTGTTCAGGGATTAAATTCTTTGAGGAAGTGACAAGGAGGATTGAGGAGGGTAGTGCAGTGGATGTTGTCTACATGGATTTTAGTAAGGCATCTGACAAGGTCCCACATGGCAGACTGGTCAGAAAGGTAAAAGCCCATGGGACCCAGGGAAATGTGGCGAATTGGATCCAAAATTGGCTCAGTAACAGGAAACAATGGGTAAAAGTCGATGGATGTCTTTGCGAATGGAAATCCATTTCCAGTGGTGTGCCACAGGGCTCAGTGTTGGGTCCCTTGCTGTTTGTGGTATATATTAATGATTTGGACTTGAATGTAGGGAGCATGATTGGCAAATTTGCAAATGACGCAAAAATTGGCCGTGTAGTTAATAGTGAAGAAGATAACTGTAGACTCCAAGAAGATATCAATGGGTTAGTGGAGTGGGCGGAAAAGTGGCAAATAGAGTTCAAACCGGAGAAGTGTGAGGTAATGCATTTAGGGAGGGCAAACAGTAAAAGGGAATACGCAGTAAACGGGAATATATTGAAAGGGGTAGAGGAAGTGAGAGACCTTGGATTGCATGTGCACAGGTCCCTGAAGGTGACAGTACAGGTAGATAAGGTTGTGAAGAAGGCATACGGAATGTTCTCCGTTATTAGCTGAGGTATAGAATACAAAAGCAGGACTGTAATGATGGAACTGTATAAAATGCTGGTAAGGCCACAGCTGGAATATTGTGTGCAGTTCTGGTCACCACATTACAAGAAGGACATAATTGGTCTGGAGAGAGTGCAGAGAAGATTTACAAGAATGTTGCCAGGGCTTGAAAATTGCAGCTACAAGGAGAGAATGGATAGGCTGGGGTTGTTCTCCTTGGAGCAGAGGCAGCTGAGGGGAGACTTGATTGAGGTGTACAAAATTATGAGGGGCCCAGATGGAGTAGACAGGAAGTTCCTGTTTCCCCTAGCAGAGAGTTCAAGAACTAGAGGACATAGATTTAAGCTGATTGACGGAAGGATTAGAGGGGACATGAGGAAAAACATTTTTACCCAGAGGGTGGTGGGTGTATGGAATTCACTGCCTGAATTGGTGGTGGAGGCAGGGACCCTGAACTCTTTTAAAAAGTACCTGGACCTGCACCTACACCTAAAGTGCTGTAAGCTGCAGGGCTACGGACCGAGCGCTGGAAGGTGGGATTAGAATGGGCACCTGGTTGCTCTTCGAGCCGGCGCAAACACAATGGGCCAAATGGCCCCCTTCTGTGCTGTATCTTTTCTATGGTTCTATTGTATGTGAAGCACTTTGTGATGCTTTTGAAAGACCTGATAAGGCAATCTATAAATGTAAGTTATCTTTTTAAAGTGAGAGTATTATAGTAACAGTAGATTTTCCAAATCAACCTAAGAGTAGATTCTCCAACTTCTTGCCTGTGATGAGATACCTCAGCCACCACCAATGCATATTGAAAAATTATGGACCATGCCCCCAATGATTTTCTGATACATGCTGATGGCAGGTGAGGACTCAGAAAATCTACCCAACAGTCACATAATTTAGATATAGTTCTTGGTATGAAAACATAACTATTGCTTTATAAAAGAAACTAAATGGCAACAATCAATTCATTTCTCTCCTTATATTTACTCAAAATTAATTTAATCACTGTCTATATGATTATTTTATTAATTTTTCCTTTACTCAGAGCACTCTATGGCAATTTAGCACACCAGAGTTGCTGTGACATCTTTCTCCCTCTGGTTATAAATGAATTATGCCACTAAATACCCACACTCCCAATTCAAATCAGTAATCTATATAATGCACTCATAATATAGGAATTTTTGGGAACAGGAAAAGGCCATTAGGCCGAACAAGCTTCTCCCTTTCTAATATATCAACCCCAACTACCTGCCTTCTCACTTTCCTTCTATCCCTTCTCTTTCCAGAAACGTATCCAATGTCCTGTTTAATAGTCTCTGATCACATATTTTACAGTATGAAAAGCTTTACCTGACTTCAGGGGCCCGATATTAGGAGGGCGGTGGGTTCGCAGCAGGGGATCGACTGGGCGCGTGGGTAATGCGCCAAATGAAATCGGGGTGCTCCGCACACAATCGCAGGCTAATTGCAGCCACTTACCTTTGCTTCCGGGTTTCGCGCTGGAAAGCTGCGCAAGCGCAGCCTAGGCTGACAGCTGGAGGAGCCCTATTTAAAGGGGCAGTCCTCCACTGACTGATGCTGCAGAAAATAGGAAAAATTACAGCATGGAGCAGCCCAGGGGGAAGGCTGCTCCCAGGTTTATTGATGCCTCACTCCAGGTATCATTGGATGGGGTGAGGAGGAGGGGGAGGACAGAGATCTTCCCCCCGGCGGGCGGGAGGAAGTGGCGTGCCTCTGCCACCAAGAAAGCCTGGCTCGAGGTGGCAGTGGAGGTCACCTGCACCACCAACATATCGCGCACCTGCATACAGTGCAGGAGGTGCTTCAATGACCTCAGTAGGTCAGCCGAAGTGAGTACACTTACTCATTCCCCTACACTCCGTCTGCCACATCACCGCCCCCACCCCACATCTCCTTCTGCACTGCCAACACTACTTTATCACATCACTCCTCACACCCACTCAAAGCTCATCCTCATCTTACCTGCACTTACTCACCTCGCCAGTACTCATCCCGCCACTACAACTCAACCCAATCTTCATACAATCTCATGGCTCTATCTCATACTCACCCTCTCATGCATCTCTTTCACAGTCAGCCTCACTCAACCTGCCACTACCTGTGCTGCAGCCACAAGGCATGCATCACATATGTGCAGTAGGAAGCGTAAGGCAAACGTGTCATGAGCATGAAGGGGATGCACAAGGGTGTTTGAGGGTTTGTCATGGTTTTTACTTATATTGAATTTCTGATCAACTCACATAACATATTATATTGTCACCACTACTGCCACGTCTTTGCGAATCTTGTCCGGTTTGTGCAATAATGCCCTTTCCTGAAATCACTATGAAGACCCACAACTGATGCCACCCACTGTGTCACTGCAGAGTGGGTGTAGGTGTATTTGCAGGGCTCTTTTGTGCAGACGACAGAGATGTCGGCGATGTCCCCAGTGGCACCCTGGAAGGATGCGCAGGAGAAGTTGTTGAGGGCAGTGGTGACTTTGACAGAGACAGGTAAGAAGTTGGTGCTCGGGCCAGCTGGGAGCAGCTCGGCATGAAGGAGGCTGCAGGTGTCCACGACTACATGTCGAATGGCTCTGAGCCTCCGTGTGCACTGCTGCTCAGAGAGGTTCAGGAAGCTGAGCCTCGGTCTGTAGACCCTGTGGCGAGGGTAGTGCCCTCTGTGACGCATCTCTCTCTGCCGTTGCCCTCCCTCCTGCTGTGCAGGTGGATGTGTCACAGCACTGTGTTGTGGAGCTCCACGTGTCAGAGGTGGACGGCGTGGCCGGCGAGGCTGTTGATGCTATTCATCCTCCGAGGAGGTCATGACTGCAACTGCGGTGGCCCCCATCCGGAAGATGTACATTTGAGGGGGTCCGCAAGGTAGGTAAATGTGTCTGGACACCGGGGTAAATGTGCAAGTTGGTAAATTTGATTTTTAGGAGGAGGGTGGTGGAGGCCAAACTTTGTCCAATGTGACAGAGTGGCCTCCTGAAATGAGTGAGGGTCTCCCCCGCCACCTGTCAAATGGACCTTTGCAGCTGCCACAGGCTGATGGTTGCAACACGTCCATTTCAACTTGGAGTGTTTCCCCCAGTACGGGAAACAGTCCCAGTTGTTTGGAAAATCCCACCCCTCCTAAAATATCATGTTAATCAGGTCTGTAAACGACCTGAAGTACCTAATAATTACCTTAAGTGGCATCCCACCAGCTTTAATTGCCGGCGGGAGTCCCACATGCGGGGGCTGCACGCGCATGTCAGCGCGACACTGGGGAACCCGGAAATGGGCGGGTTGGAGCCGGGCTTCAGACCCGCCCCGGGAATCCCTGATTTTCGGAGCCCACCCGCCACGAACGCACTCGCTCGGGGGGTGCGAAAATCGAGCCCCAGCTCTGACTCCTAACTTTGTAATTCTAAATCTAAATAATCAATCTGATGTCATAGAGGGTGAACCTAAATACATCATCTCGTCATAATTCTTAGCAGAATGTATCCAAGAAACCTTCGTCATCTAAATATGTGACCACAAGAGTGCTCAATGACTGGAAGAGTAAGGAATAGCTGATAAAAGATCACTTGGAAAGAGGAATGAGTATTGTAATGAAAAGGTTGACTTTCCAGTTGAGGCTTAGACACCTTTGAAGCTCATCATCCAGTATCTTACTTGTCAAAAATCACATTTAAAATATGATCCATTTTTGAGATCTTCCCATTTTGTTTATTGGATATTGAGATCCGGAACCACACAATTCATTTACAATGGCTGCTGACCTTCATTTCATATCACTAGTTCCTGGGTCAGTGATTGTTGAAAACTAGTGATGCAGAATGGAGGTCAAGACCATTTGTAAACACCGGATCTCAATCTCCACTACAAAAATGGAAAGATTTCTAAGATCGATTGTACTTCAAATGTCAGTTCTGCTGAGTAATGTGCCTTAACATTAATCTTTAATGGGTAATCAAACCCTAGATGGCAAGACATTTAAAAAATATATTTCTATTTTGAAACATTACAGTTTTAATAATCTTATCAAATTGCTTCCAAGAACTGTCCACTCACATTTCTCCAATTTGAAACTTGCAGATGTTGTTTTATAATTTAATACTCCCTAAGTTTGATGTAGTTTATTAGTTAATTTTTGGGGGATGCAAATATGAAATGGAATATATTTGCCACACTACTTGTTCATTTACTGAAAACCATCCTTTACATCATTTCTGCTGTGCTTTACTGGTCAAGACCCTGAGGAGTGTGTTACACTTCCATTGATGTGATTGACATATCTGTACCAACATGAAAAGCAGCAGACATAGATGGAAATAATAATTAATGTAATGCTAATAAAGTGTTGATCTACGACTCAATTATTTGATTATTAACCACGTGTTAAAATAATGCATGTAACTAATGTATATTACAGTCTTAAATCTGACAACTTTTTCATCCAAACTGAGGCAAAATGTTTGACCTAATGTGTGACAATACTACTTGTAATAAATAGCAATTAATAGCATAGAGGTTAAAAGATCACACAGAATCTATGGGAAGTCATTTAATAGAAACTGAGATAACCCTTTCCTCAGGCCAGTTTCTTATGTGTAGTATGAGCATCTTGGTAAAGCATAAAATGACATCAATTTCCTTAATGTTTTGGAATAATTTTAATAGCATAAGCCTCAGGGTCAGTCACTTAAGTTTTAAGAATAATTTTCAATGAATCTCTTGTTTTATTATCTGTGAGTATCATGCCACTTCTTTTTATAGGAAATTAAATAGTCATGCTGGTCATTTAGACAATGAACATTTTATCTGGAATATTCAGATGAAGATTTTTTTCCAAAAGCAGGAAGATTACTGCCCCTAAGGGTTGACCAAATTACAAGGCCCTTTTGAATAAAACGCTAATTCATTTGCCACATACAGGATGTGCTGTTTCGGTTTTTTGAGGCTGAAAAAAGAAAAAAGAGGCTGAAAGAAGTCTGTTCACGTCATCAAAGGTCACGAAGACCTTTGTTTTCAAAACCAACAAAGAGCATGTTATTTAATTTCCCCAGCAGCTTGTGCCATTCTCCACAGCCTTACATTTCCACTTCATCCTATACAGCAATGTTTATCAAATAAAACAAGGGCCTTTCAGTCTCCTTTCTTTAAGTTGTTAGTTCCTCGTTTACAGAAATTCTTTAAGTTAAAATTAAATTAAATGTTCAAGCTCTTAACTGGCAACATTCATCTAAATCAAAAAGATTTACCTATTTGCTCTTGTTTTTCTCTGAAGATGATTATCACAATGAAGATGGGGGAGGGATTTATAGTATTTGTATTGATCAATATCATAATTTCTGGATAAATGAAACCATTACAAATTTTGCAGTGAAATGATAAATATTACTATGCAATTTCAACATTTAAAGATTTCAGTTTTTATGCCAGTTAAGGAATAAATCTAACCGTTGAAAGTCAAAGGGCAGGCGGAGGGAAGAGAGCGGGTGGGGGGATTTGACGGGTGTGAAACCCGGAAGGTAAGGGGCGGAGATCGCGACCTTAATGAGGCCAATCAATGGCACTTCTAGGTTTCGTGCCCGTCTGCCTGATTGACAGGGTCGGCAGTGAGAGGAACTCCACATCAGAGAGGGGGTTGGGAGAAAGAGAGAGAGATCATCGGGCTTTGGGAAACATCGGAGATTGTGGGGGGGGGGGGGCGGGGGGTGCCTTCCAGCCGACATTGGAGATTGGAGATCGCGGGGGGGGGGGTGGGGTGGGCCTTCCAGACGAAATCGGAGATCGGGGGCTCCAGGCAGCATCGGTTTTAAGATTTTATGTTTGTTCATTTTTTTTAGCATGGAAAATGTCATTTTATTTCATTTATTTACGATATTGTTCATTGATCCGGCCCATCCAACTTGGCGTGAATCTGAAGCAATGGGAAACCCGAACTGGTAAGGTTAAAATCATTTTAAGTGTTCAATACACGAAATATAAAGTACCTTAAATATATCCCTTAGGTACATTGCCCCTTTAAGTATCGGCCCGCCAGATTTAAGTGGGGGCTGGACTTCCTGGTGACTGCTATGCACACGCACACAGATCTGCCTGGGTCTAATGGGCGGGTTGGAGCTGGACTGTCAGCCCGTTCCTAAAAACATTGATTTTGTCTCCCTCCCCCACTATCCCCACCCCACCCGATCTTGGGGCCTAAAATCATGCCCAATGTATCACGTCACCATCTAAGTTTTGTGAGAGCACCAAATTTTAAATTTAGTCGCAAGCTTTTTTTCAAATAATGAGATTAAGATTCCAAGGTATTAACCTCAGACTTTCAATATACTAGAGACTGACAAGAATTTAACCATTTGCTGTAAATTTTACAATTCTTGCTCACGTATTGTAATAATTACAATGTATTGTAATTGAAACGCATTTATGTAACAATGTCATTGTGCGTGATGTCTTGATGTTGCAATAGGGATGTAAAGTTGTCTCATCCAGTTACCATGTAGTTGAGAAACTGCTAAGAGTTCATATTGTGTGGCTCCCCACGAATGCAGATGTAAATTAAAGATAATTAAAAGAGTCAAGTACACAATAAGATTTCTCTAAACCTTTTGCCACATTGTCTGCTTCTACAGCTTTCTATTATTCTAGTGTCACAGCAAATGTGACAAGCTTACATTTGGTTTTGAGATCCAGGCCAAGAATTTAGATCAGAAACAACAGGGGTATCCTTCTGTAATTCTGGCACCAAAATCAAAAATATGATGAGATTACAATTTCACAAAAAGTATTTTTTTAATATAAATGTTTTTATTTCACAAAATTCAACTGGCAACAATATATATTGGACCTGAGTAAGTAAACAAGTACAAAACCAGAACTCAACATTAGAGTTCGGTAGCCAAATTTGCTGCCTTTATCAGTCCAAGCTGATTGAAAAGAATTCTGGTTTATATGACTTTTGAAACAGGCCAAAGTAGATGACCCAAAGAATTTCAAATAAGGCTTGGGTTCTAACTGTCAGTGGGAAATGGTACTAGTGAGTTAATTTTCTGGCTACCGTGGCAGAATGAGACCCGGCCGATTTTAATGGCTAGGTCTTATTTAAATCCTGCTGGCCACCTTCCCATCCATTCCAGGCAGAAAGCGATGGAAAGTCACGTGGCCCGAAGTCTGCCTGGCGTCAGCAGGTAAGTGACTGCTCGGTTGTCCCATAGGGGCCCTCCGATCAGGGTGGAGGGACGCCAAGTTTGTGGCATGGGAGGCCTAAGCTTTCCTTGTGGGGCTTGGAGAAGCACTCCTTCTCCTCCCGGCCCCATGAGGAAAGTTAGAAACAACATTTAAAGACGTACCTGTTTGAATCCCTTCTGGTCTTCACCGCCGGATTGGCCTGGTGGGAACCTCAATGCCCCTCCTTGCTCAGGCCACCAAGTAAAATTTGCAATCTGGTCCAGATGATGTCGTATGTTAAAAAGGTCCTTGCCGCCTGCTCAGGAGAGCAGGTGAACCCCTTAGCTCCCAGCGGCTCCTGGACGTGTAAGTAACTTGGGCGATTTTAACCATCCATTTACGTGGTTTCTGCCAGGGTTAAAATCACCACCTAAATTTAGAAAAGAATTGGTTAACTTTTTGCAAGTACTCCAGATGTCATCAAATTTAAATGCAGTGCAACCTCAATTATCCACCAGAATGGAAGGGACTTCTTACAGATAATGGAGATTGGCAGATAATCAAAGTTCCACTGGAACAAGGAGTGCTCTGATCAGCTGTTCAAGGGAATGGAGGAGCCCCTTATGAATGCCTTGCCTTACATTCTGCTTCTTTTAAAATCTTTTATTAAGTTATTCTTGAGCTAACAACATTTTGAAAAAATTTGAAATGGAACAGAATGAAAGGTGAGTAAGTTATTATCTTGGCTTGTACTCCCTTGAGTTTAGAAGGTTGCAGGGTAATTTAATTGAGGTGTTTAAAATGATAAAGGGATTCGATAGGGTAGATACAGAGAAACTATTTCCTGTGGTGGGGGAATTCAGAGCAAGAGGGCATAATCGTAAAATTAGAGGTAGGTCAGTTATGAATGAAATCATAGAATCATAGAATTATAGAAAGGTTACAGCACAGAAGGAGGCCATTCAGCCCATCAAGTCCGCGCCAGCTCTTTGCAAGAGCAATTCAGCTAGTCCCACTCCCCCACCCTATCCCCGTAGACCTGCAATTTATTTTCCTTTCAAGTACTTATCTAGTTCCCTTTTGAAGGCCATGATTGAATCTGCCTCCACCATCCCCTCGGGGCAGTGCATTCCTGATCCTAACCACTCGCTGTGTAAAAAAGTTTTTCCTCCTGCCACCTTTGGTTCTTTTGTCAATCACCTTAAATCTATGTCTTCTAGTTTTTGACCCTTCCGCAAATGGGAACAGTTTCTCTCTATCTACTCTGTCTAGACCCTTCATGATTTTGAATACCTCTATCAAATCTCCTCGCAACTGTCTCTGTTCCAAGGAGAACAACCCCAGCTTCTCAGTCTATCCATGTAACTAAAGTCTGTTCCAAGGAGAACAACCCCAGCTTCTCAGACTATCCATGTAACTGAAGTCTCTCATCCCTGGAATCATTCTAGTAAATCTCTTCTGCACCTCTCTAAAGCTTTCACATCTTTCCTAAACTACGGTGCCCAGAACTGGACACAATACTCAGTTATGGCCGAACCAGTATTTATAAAGGTTCATCATGATTTCCATACTTTTGTACTCTATGCCTCTATTTATAAAGCTTTTTTAACCACTTTCTCAACCTGCCCTGCCACCCTCAACGATTTGTGCACATAAAGCCCCATATCTCTCTGTTCCTGTACCCTCTTTAGAGTTATGTCCTCTAGTTTATATTGCCCCTCCTCGTTCTTCCTCATCACTTTGAATTTTTCTGCATTAAATTTCATCTGCCACGTGTCCGCCGATGCCACCAGCCTGTCTATATCCTCTTGAAGTCCATCACTATCCTCCTCACTGTTTACTACCCTTCCAAGTTTTATGTCATCTGCAAATTTGGAAATTGTGCCCTCTACACCCAACTCCAAGTCATGAATATATATCAAGATAAGCAGTGGTCCCAGCACCGACCGATAGGAGAACATCACTGTACACCTCCCTCCAGTCTGAAAAACAACCATGCACCACCACTCTCTGTTTCTTGTCACTTAGTCAATTCTGTATCCATGTTGCTACTGCCCCCTTTATTCCATGGGCCGCAATCTTGATGATAAGCCTACCATGCGGCACTTTATCAAATGCCTTTTGAAAGTCCATATACACCACATCAACTGCATTGCCCTCATCTACCCTCTCTGGTTACCTCATCAAAGAACTCTATCAGGTTAGTTAAACACGATTTGCCTTTAACAAATCCATGCTGGCTTTCCCTAATCAATCCACACTCGTCCAAGTGACTGTTAATTCTGTCTCACATTATAATTTCTAAAAGTTTCCCCACTTCTGAGGTTAAACTGACTGGCCTATAGTTGCTGGGTTTATCCTTACACCCTTTTTTGAACAAGGGTGTAACATTTGCAATTCTCCAGTCCTCTGGCACCACCCCTGTATCTAAGGATGTTTGGAAGATTATGGCCAGTACCGCCACAATTTCCACCCTTACTTCCCTCAGCAACCTAGGCTGCATCCCATCTGGACCGGGTGACTTATCTACTTTAAATACAGCTAGTCTTTCTAGTACCTTTTCTTTATCAATGTTTAGCCCATCCAGTATCTCAACTATATCTTCCTTTACTGAGTCTCTAGCAGCATCTTCTTCCTTGGTAAAGACAGATGCAAAATAATGATTTAGTACCTCGGTCAGCTCCTCTGCCTCCATGAGTAGATCTCCTTTATGGTCCCTAATTGGCCCCACCCCTGCTCTTACTACCTGTTTACTGTTTACAAGCCTGTAGAAGACTTTTGGATTCCCTTTTATGTTGGCCACCAGTCTATTCCCATATTCTCTCTTTTCCCCTCTTATTTCCTTTTTCATTTCCCCTCTGAACTTTCTATATTCTGCCTGGTTCTCATTTGTGTTATCAACCTGACATCTGGCAACCTGACATCCTGAAATCAGGAAGCAATTTTTCACACAAAGAGTGATGAAAATCTAGAACTCATTCCCCCAAAATGCAGTAGATGCTGGCTTAATTGAAATTTTCAAGACTGAGATTGATAGATTTTTGTTTGATGAGGGTATCAAGGGATATTGAACAAAGGTGGGTAAATAGTGTTGAGGTACAGGTCAGCCATGATCTAATTGAATGATGGAACAGGCTTGAAGAGCTGAATGGCCTACTCCTGTTTCTATGCTTCCAACCTCCTCAATTCTTCTGAACAGATGATCTGTAAGCTTCTCTTGCTGGTCCTTTGCTCTTGCATTCTTTTCCTCTGGTAATCTCTCTCCAACTGCTACCACTGCTCTTCAGTGCTTTTTACGCATGCATCTTCTTACATTTTGCCTCTTTTCAAATCTTTTGTCAGCTGAAAAATACTTCAAACAATGTGAAAAGAAATAGTAATTAAAGAATGCCATATACATGAGGGTTCTCTTCTCCCTCTGAACAACTGGTCAATGCACTCCCATTTCTCTACAAAGTGGTCTGACAATATTCCGACACCTGTGAAAATTCTCACAGATAAACAAGGACATAAATAATGGGAGTACACATAATCAAATTCCACTGTAACTAGCAATGCACATGAGATTGCCAAGTTCCCCATGAATTTAGCTTTCTTTTTCACAACCCAAGTTGATTTTCTATGCTACCCACTCGTAGACTGTCAGTGGTATTGGTGTCATTTGCAGTCCACATCTGCTTTGTTTGTGGCCTATAACAGGTCAGCTGCTCTGTATGATTCTGGGCCTTCATTCAAGGTCTGGTCATCTGTGAATGATCCATAGCTACAATTCAGCATTATTCCGTCCCTATAGGATCTATAATTTCAGTAGAACACTCGGATCTCTAGATGTTTTCTTCCTTCCTGTGTAAAAGTGCTTGGCTTCTACTTGATAACTTCCTGGAATGGCATATTTGAAATGAGCAACTTACAGTGTGGGAAATCACAGGCACAAACCTATATCCCAGCTCTTAGTGGTGCAGCATGTTGGACCAGTTACTGAGACTGGTGCTGAAAAAAGATGCTTTCTAGGACATCAGTCCTCAACTAAAAGTTAGTCGGTAACATTGAAGTATTTCTTTATTTCACAACACGCATTATAGTGCACAAAGTTCTGATTAAATGCAAAATCACCACAAACAATGTGGAGGATGTGACACAAGAAACAACATAATGAAAAGACGATGACAAAGATGTGGGTGCGTTGATTAAGACAAGATTACCATCTAGATTTGACCAAGAGCTTGAAAAAAGGATCCAAATGGGTATTATACTTCCTTAAGTGAGAGGAGCTTAAGAAAAACTGGAAATAACTTGGACAGATTTAAAATTAGGCTTTATGATAAGGCAGGAATAACAATACAAACCCTATAGATTCTTAGGATAAATCTCAGAAGTAAGAGCTTAGTGTCCATTTTCACATTGAGTACATAGAAAGGAAAAGCTTGCAGTGCACACACCAAGTGGAAGACAGATCAAATTCTGAATCCAAAGCAACCAATTTAGGCCATTTCAAATTAATGCATTAGCAATTTAATTTTACTGAGGATTCTGATGCACCTATTATAATATTTTAAATGACTGGAGGAACAAAATACCTTTCTGTGTGGGTTTTGAGTTATTGCATTGACATGTGCTATGGGTCTAAAATTGTTTCAAACTAAAACTTTTCAAAGGTTAGAACTGATTTTTTTTTAACTGCAGTTCAAAGGAAGTGTCAGAGAATAAAATGTTAAATGCTGTATACTCTAGAAGAGGTTCATGTGCAGGTAATTTTAGAGGAAACCAGCAAGTTGTATTGCTCTTAGCATTATTTACCAAGTGGTTTAATTTGCATTACAACAGTAGCATATACTAATTAAAGTGCAGTAACTTTGATAGCCCATGCTCATTAAATGGTGTGATACACGTTGACACATTGACCTGGGACTTATTTTTTTATTTGTTATGTGTTCACTAAGAAGCAATTAACCGGAAACATGTAAATTTACTTAGGATTACGCGTGTTGATTTCCCACAATTGAAGAAATATTTTTTAAAATCTCTCAGAAACATCTTAAAGTGCTTCACATACAATGAATTACTTTGAAATGCAGCGACCGTTGTTACATAGACAACACTGGTGTTAAGGTGGCAGAGGGAGCAGGCAGAATTCAAGGGGGAGCAGAGCAGGAATCAGTTTATAAAACTAGTCAAAGGGGATTCTTTCGTTTAACATAGAAGAATGTGTGTGGGATTAGTTCTCGCTTTGCTATACATGCCAACATTCAATTAACTTGCTAATACTCACAGACAGGGCTCCCATATGAGGAACGGTCCCTTGAATGAGGTACCAGAGAGCTGAGCACACTTATGGAACCATGAGATGAATTCAGTGAGGTTACCCTCCAGGAGTGGAGCCTCATTAGAATCATAGACTCTTACAGCACAGAAGGAGGCCATTCGGCCCGTCGTGCCTGTGCCGGATATTTGAAAGAGCTATCTAATTTTGTCCTACACCCCAGCTTTTTCCCCACAATCCTGCAAATTAATTCTCTTCAAGTACATATCCAATTGCCTTTTGAAAGTTCCTATGGAATCTGCTTCCAGCACCCTATCAGACAGTGCGTTCCAGATCTTAACAACCCTCTGTGTGAAATAAATTCTCCTCATTTCCTCTTTAGTTCTTTTGCCAATTATTTTAAATTGGTGATCTCTGGTTATTGACCTACTTGCCAGTGGAAATAGATTCTCCCTATTTGCTCTATCAAAACCCCTCATATTTTTGAATACCTCTATTAGGCCTCCTCTTAGCCTTCTCTGCTCTAAGGAGAACAATCCCAGCTTCTCCAATCTCTTCACATAGCTGAAGTCCCTCATCCCTGGTATCATCCTAGTAAACCTCCTCTGAACCCTCTCCAAGACCTTGATATCCTTCCTAAAGTGTGGTGCCCAGAATTGTACACGATACTCCAGCGGAGACCTAACCAATGATTTGTGACTTCCTTGTTTTTGTATTCAATGCCTCTATTTACAAAGCCAAGTATCCAATACACTTTCTTAACCCTTGTCATCTTGTTTGGCCACCTTCAAAGGTTTGTGAATATTCACCCCCAGGTCCTTCTGCTCTTGCACCCCCCTCAAAATAGTACCATTTCATCAAGGTACACAGAGTCTACAGCACAGAAACACGCCATTTGGCCCAACCGGATCCAAGCTGCCGTTTATGCTCCACACGAGCCTCCTCCAGCCCTAATTCATCTATTAGCATATTAGCATACCCTTCTATTCCTTTCTCTTGCATGTGTTTATCTAACTTCCCCTTAAATGTATTTATGCTATTTGCCTCAACTACTCCTTGTGGTAGTGCATTCCACATTCTTACCACTCTTTGGGTAAAGAAGTTTCTCCTGAATTCCCTATTAGATTTATTAGTGACTATCTTACATTGATCACCTCTGGCTGTGGACTTCCCCTCAAGTGGAAACATTTCATCATAGAATCATAGAATCATAATAGAATTATAGAATGGTTACAGCGCAGATGGAGGCCACTCGGCCCATAGAGCCCATGCCGGATCTTTGTAAGAGCAATCCAGTGAGTCCCATTCCCCCGCTCTTTCCCCGTAGCCCTGCAAATTTTTTCCCTTCAAGTATTTATCCAATTCCTTTTTGAAAGCCACAATTGAATCTGCTTCCACCACCCTTTCAGGCAGCGCATTCTAGATCATAACTGCTCACTGTGTAAAAAAGTTTTTCCTCATGTCGCCTTTGGATCTTTTACCAATCACCTTAAATCTGTGTCCTTTGGTTCTTGATCCTTCAGCCAATGGGAACAGTTTCTCCTTATTTACTTTATGTAAACTCTTCACGATTTTGAACACTTCTTTCAAATCTCCTCTTAACCTTCTCTGCTTTAAGGAGAACAGCGCCAGATTCTCCAGTTTATCCATGTAACTGAAGTCCCTCACTCTGGAATCATTCTAGTAAATCTTTTCTGCACCCTCTCTAAGACCTTCACATCCTTTCTAAAGTGTGGTGCCCAGAATTGGACACAATACTCCAGCTGTGGCCAAACCAGTGTTTTATAAAGGTTCATCATAACTTCTTTGCTTTTGTACTCTATGCCTCTATATCTCAATCTGTCCTGCCAACTTCAAAGACTTGTGCACATACTTGATGATACAAAGATTGGTAGGGTGGTAAATGGTGAGGAGGATAGCCTCAGTCTGCAGGACGATATAGATGGGTTGGTCAGATGGGCGGAACAGTGGCAAATGGAATTTAACCCGGAAAAGTGCGAGGTGATGCACTTTGGAGGGACTAACAAGGCAAGGGAATACACAATGAATGGGAGGACCCTAGGCAAGACAGAGGGTCAGAGGGATCTTGGTGTGCAAGTTCACAGATCCCTGAAGGCGGCGGAACAGGTAGATAAGGTGGTAAAGAAGGCATATGGGATACTTGCCTTTATTAGCCGAGGCATAGAATATAAGAGCAAGGAGGTTATGATGGAGCTGTATAAAACACTGGTTAGGCCACAGCTGGAGTACTGTGTGAAGTTCTGGTCGCCACACTACAGGAAGGAGGTGATCGCTTTGGAGAGGGTGCAGAGGAGATTCACCAGGATGTTACCAGGGCTGGAGCGCTTCAGCTATGAAGAGAGACTGGGAAGATTGGGTTTGTTTTCCTTGGAGCAGAGGAGGCTGAGGGGGGACATGATTGAGGTGTACAAAATTATGAGGGGCACAGATAGGATGGATACTAAGGAGCTTTTTCCCTTCGTTGAGGGTTCTATAACAAGGGGACATAGATTCAAGGTAAAAGGCGGGAGGTTTAGAGGGGATTTGAGAAAGAACTTTTTCACCCAGAGGGTGGTTGGAGTCTGGAACTCACTGCCTGAAAGGGTTGTGGAGGCAGGAACCCTCACAACATTCAAGAAGCATTTGGATGAGCACTTGAAATGCCATAGCATTCAAGGCTACGGACCAAATGCTGGAATATGGGATTAGAGTAGACAGGGCTGATGGCAGGCGCGGACACGATGGGCCGAAGGGCCTCTATCCGTGCTGTATGACTCTATGACTCTATGACTCTATATGCCCAGGCCTCTCTGTTCCTGCACCCCTTTTAGAATTGTACCATTTAGTTTATATTGCCGCTCCTCATTCTTTCTGCCAAAAGGTATCATTTTGCACTTCTCTGCGTTAAATTTCATCTGCCATGTGTCCGCCCATGCCACCAGCCTGTCTATGTCTTCTTGAAGTCTATCACTATCCTCCTCACTATTTACTACACTTCCAAGTTTTGTGTCATCTGCAAATTTTGAAATTGTGCCCTAAACACCCAAGTCCAAGTCATTAATATATATCAAAAAAACAGTGGTCCTAGTACCGACTGCTAGGGGAACACCACTGTATACCTTCCTCCACCACTACCATTCACCACTACCATTCACCACTACCCACTGTTTCCTGTCACTTAGCCACTTTCGTATTCATGCTGCCATTGCCCGTTTTAATCCATGGGCTTTTCTCCATGTCTCTATGTCTACCCTTTCAAACCCTTTCATTATCTTAAAATCTCTATCAGGTCACCTCTCAGCCTTCTCTTTTCTAGAGAAAAGAGACCCAGCCTGTTTAGTCTCTCCTGATAAGTATATCCTCTCAGTTCTGATATCATCATTGTGAATCTTTTTTGCACCTTCTCCAATGCCTCTATATCCATTTTATAATATGGAGACCAGAACTGTGCATAATACTCCAAGTGTGGTCTAACCAAGGTCTAACCACACCGCGCAACAATCGCCAAACAGGAGGATTCTCTCCCTGTCGGGGAACACTTCAGCAGTCATGGACATTCAGCCACCGACCTTCGGGTAAGCATACTCCAAGGCGGCCTTCGAGACACACGACAACGCAAAATCGTCGAGCAGAAATTGATAGCCAAGTTCCGCACCCATGAGGACGGCCTCAACCGGGATCTTGGGTTCATGTCACACTACACGTAACCCCACCAGCGAACAAATGTTATCTGTTTTTAATATAACCGGTCATTGACTGTCTTCCTTCTCTCTCTCTCTCTTTTTTTTTGGGGGGTTTGTATATTCGGTGGCCTTTTAGGTGACACCTCTCTGTCTGCTCACTGTGATTGCCTTGGCAACAGGCAGTAATCACCAGGCATTGTTCTGTGATTTTCAAATGCGAAGGATTCGAAAATTTCATTTCCACACCATTCACCTGAAGAAGGAGGAAGCCTCTGAAAGCTTGTGAAATTTAAAATAAATTTGTTGGACTATAACTTGGTGTTGTAAAATTGTTTACAATTGTCAACCCCAGTCCATCACCGGCATCTCCACATCCTGTTTTTCAATGCTATCCCTCCAGAAATGAGCCCCATGCTTGGTTTGCCTTTTTAAAGGCTTTATTAAGTTGCATCACTACTTTTATTGATTTGTGTATCTCTTTCTGGTGATCCCATTGCTCCTCTACCCCATTTAGACTCATATCCAAGCAATTTGTGGCCTCCTTAGTCTTCCTACCAAAATGCACCACCTCACACTTAACTATATTGAAATTCATTTGCCAATTACATGCCCATTCTGCAAGTTTATTAATGTCTTTTTGCATTTTGACGCATTCTTCCTTTGTATTAACCACACCACCCAATTTTGTGTCATAGCAAATTTTTAATTTGTACTTCCGATTCCCGTGTCCAAATCGTTAATATAAATTGTGAACATCAATGGTCCCAGCACCAATCCCTGAGGAACACCACTTCCTATCTTTTGTCTGAGTAGCTATACCTAACCTCTGTTCTCTGTTTTCTGTTTTGTAGCCAGCTTGCTATCCATTCTGCTACCTGTCCCCTGACTCCACATACTCTGAGCTTCGTCATGAATCTACAATGCAGTACCTTATCGAAGGCCTTTTGAAAATCCAAATATATTACAACTACTGTATTACACTTGTCTACACTTTCTGTTACCTCTTCAAAGAATTCAATAAGGTTGGTCAAGCCTGACATTCCCATTTTCTCGATGTTTTTCTATTACATCTTTTAGTAATGATCCCGTTATCTTTCCCATCACTGACATTCAGCTAACTGGTCTATAGTTCCATGCACTTGCTCTATCTCCCTTTTTAAATATAAGAATAACATTAGCTGTCCGCCAGTCCTCTGGCACTATTCCCTTTTCTAATGAATTTGTATATAATGTCTTTGCTATCTCTTCCCTAACTTCTTTTAATATGCATGGATGCAATCCATCCAGACAAGGGGTTTTATCCTCTCTAAGTTTGATTAGTTTATTAATTATCTCCTTCCCTTTCTATCTTCAATGTCTTTATATCTTTTTTGATCTCGTCGTCTAATGTCATACCCACCATATTAGTCTCCCTGGTAAATACTGAGGCAAAGTAACTATTCAATATTTCTGCCATTTCATTGTCATTACCCATGAGTTTATCTTATGCATCCCTTAGTAGCTCTATCCCACTCCTGATTTTTCTTTTGTTATTTATATGTCTGTAGAATACTTTACTTTTTCTTTTTATATACCTTAATAATTTAATCTTGTAGTTCCTCTTTGCTTACCTAATTGTTTTTTTGACATCCTTCCTAGCCTCTTCGTATTCCCTTTGTCATTCTCTCCTTTATTGTCTATGTAATTAGATTATGCCTTTTTCCTTAGTTTCAATTTTACCTTTATCTCTTTATCATCCACGATGTTTCATTATTGGCTAGTTTGTTCTTATTTTTTCGAGGAATATACTTCTTCTGAACTCTATTAATCACCGTTTTAAATATTTTCTGCTGCTGATCTATTTCTTTGTCTGTCATTTTTTTTTCCAGTTTACCTTCCCTAGTTCCATTCTCATCCCCTCAAAATTAGCTTTTTTCCAATCTATTACTTTGGTCTTTGTCTTACTTATGTCTTTCTCAAGCATTATTTTAAACCTTATTATGTTATGATCACTATTGCCTAGATGTTCCCCAATGCTTACTTCTCTTATCTGCTCTGGTTCATTTCCCATTACTAGATCCAGCAGTGATTCCTCTCTTGTTGGGCTTCTTACATACTGGGTACGAAAGGAGTCATGTACACACAGTAAAAACTCCATTCCCTTTTCTCCTTTCCCTAACTCTTCTTGCCAGTTTATTTGGGGTTAGTTGAAATCTCCCATGATTATTATTCAATGATTTTTACTCATTTCTTAGATTTGCTTACATAATTCTTCCCCCACTTCCCTTCTACTATTAGGTTGTCTGTAGAATATGCTTATTAATGAGATTGATCCCTTCTTATCCTCTGTCTCAATCCATATGGATTCTGTTTCTATCTTAATGTTACTTATATGTCTCTTTTCTATTGCCATTATGTTGTCTCTAATTAATACAGCTACCCCACCCCCTTCTTCCTTCCTTATCCTTTCTAAATATGTTATATCCTGCAATATGTAACTGCCAGTCCTGTCCATTATGTAGCCATGTTTCAGTTATCCCTACCACATCTGGCTGCTCGCTATAAATTATTGCCTCCAGTTCCCCCGTTTTGTTTTGGTTGCTGTGCACATTGCCATACAGGCAATTTAATATGCTTTTAATAATTGTTCACCTCACTTTATTTTTAACAATCACTTTGTATTCATGGTCTATAGCTGTATTTGTTCCCTGACCGTTTATATTACCCTAGTTCCTTACCTTGGTCTACCCTTTACTCTCATCTCCTATTTCTTTTATCTTCAGACTTATGTTATTTTCACCAGATCCCTCCCCCCATAATAACCATACTACCTCTCCATGTTGTTTGTCCCAAAGTGCATCATTTTGGATAGGAGAATGAGTGGGATATAGGGTGTAACACTATAGCCCTGATTATCTAAACTGCATTTCCACTTAGCAAGGCTCCATTCTGGGAGCACAGCCTTTCTGAATTTGCCCTCATGGGTTGGCGCCTTCAGGAGAGCTACAAGTTGGAGAGGTTAGGAAAATGTCTTTATACAGAGGATGGTTAATGTGTGGCATTCTCTGCCACAAACCATTGTTGTAGCATTACCCAGAAAATCTTTTATGAGACAATTAGATAGTTGCTTGATAAAGACGAATATTAAAGAGCATAGGTAGCAAGCAGGAGAGTGACTCATAAGAAAATCATCAGTGCAGACTTGACAGACAAAAGACCTATTTCTTTGCTGTAACGTTATGTGAATTCTATGGGAGGAGGGAAAATGTGGGTGAAAATTAAAAAATAAAATGTTTTTTAATTCTATGATTTTAGTCTGTCACATTGGTCACTACAGGAATTGCCTCGTTCGCAGCTTCCTCCACCATCCATTCACACTATTCATTTTCAGTGACAGAATTAAACAGTCTGTCCTTTTGAGTTACATTTTGCAAAACATGCAATTTTTAATCTACTATTGCCATAAGTGGATGCTGTGCAAGCTCACGCAATTCCTTAAAAACTACCAGAAAAAGATTTTGCAGCATCCTGTGGACAAAGCTGCTTTCTGTGCATTTTACTTCATGGCTGCAGACAATCTTGAATGCAGATGCAAAGTTCAATTCCAGTTCTAATTCTCTGCCAACTTTTTACAATTTTAGAAACTCTTACCATTAGAAAAAGTTTTAATTCTGGGAAAAAATGTACAAAGACTTCTGGATTAGATTTCTGTCTTGTCACTGGCGCTATGCAGACTTAACGTCAGTAGTAACAGTTTGTGGGTGAGTAGTAAATGCCTGAGTAGCAGGATTATTGCCAGGTAGTAGTTTCCACTTGCTACTTTCACTTTCACACAGCAATATTGCTTAATAAAAGAGAAGTTAAAGAATATTTAGATCATGATTAGGGGGCAGGATGATGTAGAAAATTCTATTGTGCAATTTTCAAGGGCAAAATCAGGTTGAGGATATTCACTGGGGATGGACAATAGCAGCCTATAAATGACTAAGCTTCTGATTTCCCCTCCTGCCTTGTGAGGGGGCATTTCCCCTCTTCTTGAGCACTTTCTACACCCGTACAGGTAGATCAAGAATTTTACAGTGTTCGCATTAAGCCTGTATACTCTCTCTGTCTATTTTGGCACTGAGCATTAGTGCACCAACACTCTGTCATCAAAAGTAAGGCTGCTCTTTTATCAATTTACCAATCATAATCTTTGAAGAAGTTAGTTTTGAATCCACCTGATAGCCATTTTTGTTGAAATGTGATTTTCTGTCTATTCAGGCACCATTACTATTTAGTTTTCCACTGGTTGTAACTTGGTGTATCATATTTTTGATTCCAGGATGGTAAATCTTTGATATAAAGGGAAAGAAATCAGACAAATGAATGCAATTTAAAGAAAAAGTAGTCACAGCAGTAGTGATCTGCAGTGAAAGTAACAATATGCATATAGTTTTATGTCCCTAAAGCTCCCTTCAGCTTCTGGTTTTTGTAGGTATTTGTTTATTTATGTAATTATTTATTTAACTAATTCTACTATTCCGTGTTCCGGCTGTTAACACAAAATTCCACTTGGTTTGGGTAAAGCTTCTCACAGGATCACTGCTTAAAGCGCTGCGTATTTCTTTTAACCTTTCAGATAATCCTCTTAATCTCCTTTTCTCTTTCATTTATTTCCATCTTATACACTTTCGATTCTGTGAACCTGTTAGTTTTGTCTGAACTTTTCACCCCGGTTACAGGCTGTATAGGCACTGAAACATTTCAAGCTGGTGGCTGCAATGCCTCATTTCAATGTGAAATCACTGACCCGTCTTCCTATGTGAATGTGTTGCCCATTCACTCTTCTAATTTCCTTTCAGCACCATGGTTCAGCAGACAGGAGGTGCACTTACTGCAGGGTTTAACAGATGGATATGCGCCCATTAGCATCAAGAGGCCTGACTGCGACCTGACAAAACTCATCATTCATGAAGTTAGTGGGTTTAAGTGTCTGCCGCCGTGGAAACTAATCTCTAACCTCACTGGTGTGATGTGAGTATCTTCACTCATTTATGGCTAAAGATGTCACTCAGTATCATGGTATTTCAATTACTGATCCCAAAACATACCAGAAAGCAACAATGTTGCATCAATTTTCTGCAATTAGGACATTGTTTCAGTGATGATTGTTTATTAGGATTGTGAGTCGTAAGTGAAACTAGACTATTATTACAAATATTTTTCACAAATTTTTGCTAATGGTAATTTTCTTCAGTTCTCCCCTCCCCTTCGTATAAAAAATACTCGAACTCAAGATGGCTTGAATCTGCACAAAACCCTGTCTATAACATTAGAGGCTCTCAGGGCCCACCATGAACATCTTGATTTAGGTATCAGCCATGGTTCAGTAGTAGCACCCTTGCTTCTGAGTCAGAAGGATGTGGGTTCAGATTCCACTCCAGAGACTTGAGCACAAAATCTAGGCTGACACTCCAGTGCAGTGCTGAGGGGTACAGCACTGTTGGAGGTTCCATCTTTTGGATGAGATGTTAAACCGAGGTTCTATCTGCCCTCTCAGGTGGATGTAAGTGATCCCATTGCAGTATTTCGAAGAAGAGCAGGGGACTTCTCCCTCGTGTCCTGGCCAACATTTATCTCTCAAACAACCCCACTAAAACAGATTATCTGGTCAGTATCACATTGTTGTTTGTGGGACCTTGCCGTGCATGAATAGGCTGCAGCATTTCCGACATTGCAGCAACAGTGACTACGCTTCAAAATTACTTCATTGGCTGTAAAGCGCTTTGGTATATAGTGGAGTCATGAAAGGCGTTATAAAAATGCAAGGTTATCTTTCTTTTCTTTCTTTTACTTCTACATCCCTGTACGTTTGATGGTAGCTGAACAGAGTGAATATTAGCTTCAAATTGATAACACTGGAAGTGTACAGTAAACAAGTTAATGGGGTCACTTAGCATCTCACAACTCTAACTGAATTAAACCATTCAAATTGAACTCCTGTTTCTTGTTTTTTTAGATTATATGAAAGGGTAGCTCTCTTCAACAGGAAAGGTGTGCATTGTGGGTCTCCAACTGCTACATGACAAGCTTTGAGATTAAAAGTTAAAGTTAAAGTTAAAAGTTGAAGTTAAAAACAGTGGATGTCCAAAGGGACTTAGGGGTTCAGGTACATTGATCATTGAAGTGTCATGAACAGGTGCAGAAAATAATCAATAAGGCTAATGGAATGCTGGCCTTTATATCTAGAGGACTAGAGTACAAGGGGGCAGAAGTTATGCTGCAGCTATACAAAACCCTGGTTAGACTGCACCTGGAGTACTGTGAGCAGTTCTGGGCACCGCACCTTCGGAAGGACATATTGGCCTTGGAGGGAGTGCAGTGTAGGTTTACTAGAATGATACCGGGACTTCAAGGGTTAAGTTATGAGGAGAGATTACACAAATTGGGCTAATATTCTCTAGAGTTTAGAAGGTTAAGGGGTGATCTGATCGAAGTTTATAAGATATTAAGGGGAACGGATAGGGTGGATAGAGAGAAAATATTTCCGCTGGTTGGGGATTCTAGGAGTAGGGGCACAGTCTAAAAATTAGAGCCAGACCTTTCAGGAGTGAGATTAGAAAACATTTCTACACACAAAGGGTGGTAGAAGTTTGGAACTCTCTTCTGCAAACAACAATTGATACTAGCTCAATTGCTAATTTTAAATCTGAGATAGATAGCTTTTTGCCAACCAAAGGTATTAAGGGATATGGGCCAAAGGCAGGTATATGGAGTTAAATCACAGATCAGCCGTGATCTTATCAAATGGCGGAGCAGGCACGAGGGGCTGAATGGCCTACTCCTGTTCCTATGTTCCTATGTGTCAGGTTGAGAGGAGTTACTGTTATCAAGATGCTGATTATAGCCCTGAAAATCTGTGGACTGTAATCCCAACATAAATGCCAGGATCACACTGACTGGTGACCTCCGGCACTGACCTCACAAGAGTTTGTGTGGTCAGCAGGAGGGCATTTGATTTGCATGGAGCCGGCAGGTGTTTCCACCAGTACAATTGCATTTCCGCTAGCCACCTGCTCCATGCAGCCAGAAAATCCTGTGTGGGTTCCCCAGTTCCCCTGTATAAGGAAGCTAACAAGGAATTTTCTGGGGAAGAAAAAACTTCCTTTCTTTGGGGGGATAGGCTGTTTCCCTATCTGGACCAACCCCTATCCTTGGTGGGGCCTGCTTGCGGCCTTCTGAAGGCCAGTCCACCTCATCTCTCTTGGTGTACTAGCCTCCACTTGTTACACTTGAGTCCCTTCTGAGCCGGAAAAGTAGGAACTCCCAACATATGGATTCCTCAGCCTCAGCTCTGCCCCTCAGCATCAGTGGCCTTATAAAAGGTGGCAGAGATTCCTCCTCTACAAGGCCAACTGAGAATTCCATGTGTCAACAGAGACTGAGCGTATCCAGGCACTTACATTTTTCTCGTACGTTCTCCTGATCTCCCAAGGAAATTCAGGGCGATTTCTTTTCCTCCAGATACAGAACATATTGGAGGTTATATTGGATAACCCAGAAAATGGGCGCTGGGATGGCAGCACACGATTAACCTGTTGGGATGCAGGCAGCAAGTAACATTTGTGCTGCTTGAAGACTTAAATGAAAGTTGTGTGCAGCCAGCATTACCTGCACTGTTAGTTGGCTGCACGCATCAGCAGGGGGCCCTGATATCGGGAGTGGTTAGCACTACTTAAAGGTAGCCTGCACCTCTTAAAGGGGAGGTGCACTGTGGCTGCAGAAAGTGGTGTGAGAAGTGATTCCTGGGCTCTGTTAGTTGGAAGAATGGCTGCGCCTGTGAGAGGGCATGCACCAAGGTTCTCGGATGATGCACTAGAGGCCTTGGTGGAAGAGGTGGATAGAAGGAGGGGCATCCTGTATCCACAGGGGGGCAGGCGGCCCTCCAGACATACACTCAAGCCGCAGTGGGAGGAAGTAGTGGACGAGGTCAATGCCAGGAACATAGCGCCAAGAACATGGATGCAGTGCAGGAAGAAATTCAATGATTTGATACGAGTAGTCAAGGTGAGTGAGTTCAATTGTCAAATGGCATAGCCAACCAACAACAGCACTAGCCTCATCCACTGCTCCACACACTACACCCCCATCACCCACCTACCAATAAACTCTTTCAATCAGTACTCAACTCTTCAAATCAGATGCTTCATCTCACCCTCACACATTACCAATGTTGCAAGCCACACACCCACAACTCAGAGGTCTCACACACAGGCCATGAGAGCCACATCACCCAAACATCTTGCAGGGCACTCACTGACACACTTCCATCTTTCTTCCAGAAGAATGTGGCATATAATAGTAGGCAGCAAGAAAGAACTGGAGGAGGACAGGCACGTCTACCTGTCCTAACTCCCATGGAGGAAACAGTGCAGGCCATCATTGGAAAGGCCATCGCTGAGGCCGTGGCCACTGGCGGTGTTGGGAGTAGTATTGATGATGAGGGTCTCTGCATACCTAATCCTTCTTCTCGCTTCCTACTTGCCCTCATCCCACAATCTTCACTGACTCATGTGCTGCAGATGGTGTAAGCACACACATGTTACTTTCTCCTCTCCACTCACCACTACCCAACCCGTGTCCTATTGTCATTTCAGATACCCAAGAACTGGAACCTGCCCAGTCAGAGGAGGCAGAAGAAGTCGACAGTGATGATGCAGATACACCATCACTCGATCTTACACTCGCAGCCACCAGCTCAGATACTGACACTGCGCGTAGTTAGGATAGAGGAGGGATCTGCACGTGGTGAGACAGCAGGCACAGGTGCACAGTAGCCGGGGCAGGGGGAATGGATACCACAGGTGCCAGCTCGCTGGAGGGCGAGGTCGCACACTAGTTCTGCTGCCGAGGAGTCGGGTGATGTCTTTGATGGTCCAGGCTACAGAAGAAGAGTGATGGGCGTACACTACCAAATGCTTGGTGCACTAGAAAGCCTGCCAGAAAGCCCGCGCAGAATGTTAACGAGCCTAGAGGAGTCCAGCTCCAACTTGGCACAGGGCTTTGCACAGAGCTTGGAGCCCATCCTTTCCCACATGGAATGGGTGGTCACTTCCATCAGTACACTTGTGGAACCCACCATGATGCAGCGTCTGATGACCGATGTCACAGCTACCATTGCAGCACAAACATCTGCCATCAAAGGTCTGACTGCTGCATTATAACCTCAGACCTCTGCCTTAGAAGCTCAGACTGCTGCTATCGTGGCTCTGGGTACCACTGTTGAAAGGAGCTTGCTGGTTGTCAGAGCACAGACTGAAGCAGTTCAAGAAGGCGGCATGACACCACCTTCTCAAGGACAATTAGGGATGGGCAATACATGCTGGCCTTGCCGTGACGCCAAAATCCTATGAATGAATTAAAAAAAGACCAGCAACCTGTTCTGCAGCACATCACCAGAATTGCTGAGGTACCACCCTGGGAGAGTGGCAGTGGCGCCATGGAAGACTAACCTTCTTTCTTCTCTCAGGATGACAGCATTCCTGCTTCCACCCCTGCCAATCCGCCACTGCCCTTGCTGTTGCAGCCAGCCAGGCCAGACTGCTGCAGCCCAGGCCGAGATGGTGCAGTCTGAGGCCGGGCCCTCTCGGCCCAGAGCTGTTCGAGATCCTCCTCCATGGCCATCTGCACTCTCCTCAATTGAAGGTCAGCAGCTTTCTATCACCCATGCTCCAGACACTGGGGAAGCAACTTGTAGGAGCACTAGGGAAGGTAAAGGCTCACGAACGAAAGGCACTAAGGGAATGCACAAGGGTGAATAGTCTCATTTTGTTTGCATAATTTCATGTGTTAATTTATAAATGTAGATTTGAATTTGCGTTTGGTGGTGGTTTTTATTTCTACAATGAGCTGAGGGAAGGACCAATGTGTAATCATGAGGAGGAGGATTTGATGGTCACGTGAGAGAGGAAAGGTAAGGAGTGTGGGACTGTTGGTGAATGGGAAGGTGTCATTGAGGTTACTGGTATTGCTCATTAATAATCTGATCATGCAGAGCCCTGGCACACAGGGCTGTCTATATTGTAGCCTTCCTGCTTCTTCCTCCTCTTCTCCTGCCTGTTGCTCAGGTTCTCGCCTGGGAGGCAATGGAAAGGGCTGTTCCCTCATAACGGCGAGGTTGTGCAGCATGCAATGACAAATCTTGATACCCACTCAGCTGAGTACTGCAGGGCTCCTCCACAGAGGTCCAGGCAGCGGAAGCAATGCTTGAGGATGCTAATGTTGTGCTCTATGATGTTTCGTGTGGCAGCATGGCTCTCGATGTAGGCCTGCTGTGCACATGTGCATGTGTTCCTGATCCATTTCATGAGGGGATAACTCTTGTCACCCAGTAGCCAGCCTTTGACTTGCTGTGCTGATTGAAATATAGGTGGAACGGAGGACTGTCGCAGGATGAAGGAATCATGGCTGCTGCCAGGATAGCGGGCATTTACCTACATGATGTGCTGCATGTGGTCACACACCAGCTGCACAATGAGGGAGTGAAATCCCTTTCTGTTCATGAATAACACCAAGTTCAGATGTGGAGCACACATGGCAATGTGTATGCAGTCAATGGTACCCTGTACCATGGGGAAGCCTGCAATGCGAGCAAACCCTGACTCCTGCTGCTTGTCTCTGACAAGAAGGAAAAAGATGAATCTGTTTCGGAGTGCATACAGAGTGTCAGTAACCTCCCTTATACAGCAGTGCACTGCAAACTGCGAGATGTTGCTTATATCTCCAGCAGCAACCTGAAAGGACCCAGAGCTGTAAAAATTAAATGCCACAGTTATCATGATAGCCACAGGCAATGCTGTCCTTGTCCTACTCTGAGGCTGCAGCTGTGGCTGCAGCAGTTGACAAATTTCAGTCACGACCTCTTTAGTGAACCGCAGACGTCTGATGCACTGGTCATCACTGAAGTTGAGGTAAGAGAATTGGTCCCTGAAGATCCTCTGCAGATGTGGCCTCTTGCTGAGTGCCCTGCTCCTCCTCCTCCTTCCTCTTCTAGCAGCTTGTCCTGCTCTGAGTGGCCTCTCTTCATTTTCCCATCATGTTCAATTCCCAGAGGAAGCCCTAGCAGGCCACCCATATCTGGAAGTAGCTTTTCTCACCACTATATTTTAAATACCACTAGCAGTACTGCAAGACCAGCCAGACCACTCTCTATAGAATATTGAAACTTTAGCCAAGTATAGGAAACTTCCAAAAATATGTACAATTACCCCAGCAGCCAGACTAACTAATCCAACAACTAACCTTTAACTCCTGCATGATCCCTTTAAATAGAGTCGGTGGGGGGTCCTTCATGCCGTTTAACTCCTGTTCAGCTGGTTAAGACAGAGCGTTAGCTGGAGTGTGAAATTCCAAAATGTTGTCGGCTGCTTCAAATCAGCATTGCACACTGATTCGCGTCATAATCTCCCTACTCTCCATGCTGCTGGTGGCCGTTTGGTGTGTGTGCGCAAATCCCTTTCCCAAGATGGCGTCCTGTGAACTTCACGTCGGAAGTTTGCGCATACATCTCAGACGCCATTTTTGGGGCTTGGGTGTCCGCGTAGCGCCTACAAAACGGGCGCTACGTGGCCCAATTTTGGCCCCATTGTTTCAATGAGCAAATAGCTTGGATAAAACCTGCCAAAGCTCACCCTCATTGGCAAGTAGCGAAATGACATATGCCTCTGAAACTTGAACAAGTACTCCGATGGCTGAGAGGCAAATACTCTGTTTTCCCATTTTAAATGAATTCATGTGTAGTCAACATGAGGAGAGTGCTATTAGGCCAAAAAACATAATGAAATACAAGCTCTGGCTTCCCTATGTAGAAAAATGTATTAAAAAGCTTCCCTTTCTTATTAGGCAAAGGGTTAATCCAATGTCTGTAAAGGCAAGGGTTGCTTAAAGAACAGAAATTGGAGGTCGAAGGGTGAAATGAATCTGATGGAGATTGCTTCTGTCATAAGTTATTGTTGCCTTTTGTGAGTGTAGGGCTAACACTGAGTAATTGTCACAGGATGAATACATTATTGTCACAGCTCAATGTATAGGATGACAACCGTAAGTATGATAATAGAATTGCTCCAATTTTATGTCATTGCCCAAAAGCCAATGATAGGACATAGCAGCACCTGTAATGCAACAAAATAAAACATACTCTGAGGGAATGGATGTGTCTTTTGCTATGCGTGTAATACATAGAATGTGAATGTAGTTAATGATGAATCACTTTTCTAAATAAAAATACAAAAGAATTGTATTTTTTCCAAATGCAAACTTTATATACATAGAACAAGGCCTAGAAATTTGGGCGCATTTGTCTTCGGGTACGCGGGGAGCTCAGAGAACAATCTCTGCTTCTGAATGGTGAGGTACACGACATTGAGCCTCGGGTCTCATTTCCATTGAGCTGGCAAGCTACAGAGAGCAAGAGACAGCTCACCAGCAAAACGCAACGGAAGATCAGGCTGCTGGCGGTGTCTCAACAGCCCTCAGGTAAGTAAGGAAGTGGGGGGGCAACAGGGAAGAGGTAGCAGCGATTGGGGGGAGGTAGTGGCAATTGTGGGGGGGAGCGGCAGCGATCCTGAGGGGGGATCGGTGTCCATGTTTTTTGGATATGAAGTCAAGAGGAACTGCATACAGCGATTTTTGGCGTTCACCAACATGGCACCTGGCGTACCTCCGGCTCGTAATGAACGTGCAGTTCCTGCCTGCCATATTGGCAGTTTGGTGCATAATCTAGGTTGGCGCTTCCGTTAAGTACTGAGGGCGAGATGCACTGCTAGAAGTGCCATCTTTTGGATGAAACGTTTCACGTGGACGTAAAAGATCCTATGTCCCTATTCAAAGAAGAGCAGGGGCGTCCTCCCCAGTGTCCTGGCCAATATCTATCCCTCAATCAACTTCACTAAAACAAATAATTTTTTTATTATCACATTGCTGCTTGTGGGACTTTTCTGTGCGCAAATTAGCTGCTGCGTTTCCTATATTACAACAGTGACTACACTTCAAAAGCACTTCATTGGCTGTAAAGTGCTTTGGAGCATTCTGAGGTCATGAAAGGCGCAACAGAAATGCAAGTTCTTTCTTATATATCATATAAAATTCACAAATAAAACTCAGCACAGCAAAGTCAGAGCCATTGTCCAATTTATTGAAAGCTGGTGAAATTATTCCAAAGTATGATTATGATCACTCTCTCAATGGGTATGGGAATGGATTGTGCATTTTACATTTATTTTTACCTTGATGTTTATTATAAAACGGTGTGCCTATTCTCCCTTATTTATAATGCACTGTGCAGAAGTTGAATTTTACTCCTGAATACATCAATGAGGCATTGATTTAAAAAGAAAGGAAAGAAAAATACACAAATGCTGGAAATCTAAAATAAGAGACAAAGTGCTGGAAAGGTACAGTAGGACAGTTAGGAACTGAAAGAGTAAGACAGGTTAATATTTTGGGTGTCACTATTCATCAGAAAGAGGTTTTTGATCGAAACATTGGGTTTAATACAATATTTTTCTGTATCATCCAACAACTGTGCTACAAATTGAAATAATGTTGCACTGCAGCACCAACCTGCTATTAATGATTACTTTCTGACAAACCTGCAGAAATCAAAATAATCTCTGCGATGTGCCATATTCTCTGTATCGTGATTGATAACATCTCCTGCACATTACGATTATTGTTCAGAAACCTGAATAACTCCTGCACCTTCACAATCTGCTGTCATAAACCCTTCATGCATGCTAGCTATCCTAAGAACCCCTCAGCATGTGCCACCTGCCCTAACAATCCCTCAGCGTGTGCCACCTGCCCTGACAATCCCTCAGTGTGTGCCACCTGCCCTAACAATCCCTCAGCGTGTGCCACCTGCCCTGACAATCCCTCAGCGTTTGCTAGCTGCCAGATAAATATCTTAGCCTTATAAACTGTACACAACAAGCTGAAATCCTCAATGTACATATTGACAATACTATGGAATTTGTAATGTGCTGACTTCTTGCTTTTTATATATAAAAAATGGGAGGAAGAAAAAGAACGAGCATACAAGAAATATTTATACATAGCAAAATTCTCACAAAAGCAAAATACTGTGGATGCTGGAAATCTGAAATAAAAACAGGCAATACTGGAAACACTCAGCAGGTCAGGTCAGGTCAGGTCTGTGGAGAAAGAAACAGAGTTAACGTTTCAGGTCAATGACCTTTCGTCAGAACTGGAAGATGTTAGAAATGAACAGCTTTTAAGCAAATACAGAGCCAGGGAAAAGGGGGGCAGGTAAAGAACAAACGGGAGTGGTCTGTGAAAGGGTGGAGGGCAGGATTGATTAAATGACAAAATTGATGATGGTGCAAGGCAAAAGGAGGTGATAATGAGGCAAGTATCCAAACAAAAGATAGGTCCAGAGGAGGTGTAAATGGTTACAGCGGAATAGTAGAGATGGAGGGAAGCATGGAAAATCTAGCAAAGAGGAGAAGGCTCCCATGGCCCAGGAATGTGACGGAAGAAAGGCAAGTAGACCCCAGGAATTTTCCCATTGGAGACGGCCATTGCCTGGCACTTATGTGATGCGATTATTACCTGCCACTTATCAGACCAAGCCTGGTTGTTGTCTAAATCCTGGTATTGACTGGGCTGCTCCAATATCAGAGGAGTTCAGAATGCAGCCAAACACTGTATAATCATCAGCAAACAGCTTGGCGTCTGACATTATAACAGAGGGAACATCATTGATAAAGCAGCTGAAAATGGTTGGGCTGAGGATGCTTCCTTGAGGAACTCTGACAGCATTGTCCTGGGGATGTGATGATTTGCCTCTGATAACCACAACTATTTTCCCATGTGTCTGATATGATGCCAGCTACTGGAGGGTTTTCCCTTTGATCCCCATTAATTTCAGTTTTGTTAGGGCTCCATTTTTGCCATTCTTGGTCAAACGCTGTCTTGATGTTGAGGGTAGCTTCTCTCACCTCTTTTCTTGCATCCTTAATTAGTTCAAGGCTGTGATGAAGTCTGAAGCCTAGTGATTCTGGCAGAACCCAAACTGAGCATCGGTGAGCAGGTATCACTTGATAGTTTATTATTTCTTCCATCAGTTTGCTGACGACTGGGAGGAGGTCGATGGGTACTGATTGGTCAGGTTAGATTTATTCTGCTCTTAGTGGATAGGACGTAGTCGGGCATTATTCCATATCGTCAAGTAGATGCCAATGTCCTAGCTCGACTGGAAAAGCTTGGCTTTGGAGCCAGTTAGTTCTGGCATACAGACCTACAATTGTGATGGTATAAAATTCTGCTGCTGATGATGATGGCCCACAGCACCTCGGGGATGCCTGATCTGTCCTTATTCTGTCCCACTTTGCATGGTAGCAATGCCACTCTACACAATAGAGGGTGCCCTCACTGTGAAGATGAGATTTGGTCTTCACAAGGACTGTGTGGTGGTCACTCCTACCAATGCCATCACTGACTGGTTAGTGAGAATGAGGTCAAGCAGGTTATTCCCTCGTGTTGGTTTTCTCAGCGCCTGACGCAGGCCTGGTCTGTCAGTTATGTCCTCCGGGACTCATTCAGATAGATCAGTGGTGGTACTACATTGAACTCCCCCACTCAAAGTACATTCTGTGCCCTTGCTTCCCTCAGTGTTTCTTCTAAGTGATGTCCAACTTGGAGGAGCGCTGATTGTTGAGTTGAGGGGAGGGGGTGATAGGTGGTTATCAGTAGGAGGGTTTCTTGGCCTTGTTTGACCTGAAACCATGGGACTTCATGAGGTCTGGAAACAATAGTGACAATTCCGCACCTATCTGACTATATGCAATTGTGGCCCCACCTCTGTTAGCTACAAGCATGGCTATGTTAGACTTGACTGATCTGTGGGACAGGTCTCCCAGCTTGGGATATTAGTGAGGAGGACATTGAAGGGTTAATTGTCAGGGATTGTCCAAGTCTTCTCCTGATCCAATGCATGGGTTATTGTTGATAGAAATATTTGATGGACCTCATATTGTTTTGTTTTGCAGCAGTTGCTTGCTAGTCCATTTCTGAGGGTATTAAAAGTCAACTATATAGTGTGGGATTGGAGTCACGTGTAGGCCAGACCAGGTAGGGATGGTTGGTTCCCTTAGAATCATAGAATCATAGAAGGATTACAGCATGGAAGGGGGCCATTTGGCCCATTGAGTCCGTACCGGCTCTATGCAAGAGCAATCCAGCTAGTCCCACTCCCCCACCCTATCCCTGTAGCCGTGCAATTTTTTTCCTTTCAAGTATTTATCCAGTTCCCCTTTGAAAGCCATGATTGAATCTGCCTCCACCACCTCCTCAGGCAATGCATTCCAGATCCTAACCACTCGCAGTGTAATAAAGCATTTCCTCATGTCACCTTTGGTTCTTTTGCCAATCACCTTAAATCTATGTCCTCCGGTTCTTGACCCTTCCAACAATGGGAACAGTTTCTCTCTATCTACTCTGTCTAGACCCTTCATGATTTTGAACACCTCTATCAAATCTCCTTGCAACCTTCCCTGTTCCAAGGAGAACAAACCCAGCTTCTCCAGTCTATCCACAAAACTAAAGTCCCTCATCCCTGGAATCATTCTAGTAAATCTTTTCTGCACCCTCTCTAAAGCCTTCACATCTTTCCAAAAGTGCAGTGCCCAGAACTGGACACAATACTCCAGTTGTGGTCGAACCAGTGTTTTATAAAGGTTCACCAAGGCTTCCTTGCTTTTGTACGCTATGCCTCTATTTTTAAAGCCCAGGATCCCGTATGCTTTTTTAATCGCTTTCTCAACCTGCCTTGCCACTTTCAACGATTTGTGTACATATACCCCCAGATCTGTTCCTGTACGTCTTTTAGAATTGTGCCTTCTGGTTTATATTGCCTCTCCTCGTTCTTCCTACCGAAATGTATCACTTCGCATTTTTCTGCGTTAAATTTCATCTGCCACGTGTCCGCCCATTCCACCAGCCTGTCTATATCCTCTTGAAGTCCAGCACTATCCTCCTCACTGTTCACTACACTTCCAAGTTTTGTGTCATCTGCAAATTTTGAAATTGTGCCCTGGACACCCAAGTCCAAGTCATTAATATATATCAAGAAAAGCAGTGATCCCAGTACCGACCCCTGGGGAACACCACTGTACACCTCCATCCAGACCAAAAAACAATGGTTCACCACTATTCTCTGCTTCCTGTTACTTAGCCAATTTTGTATCCATGCTGCTACTGCCCCCTTTATTCGATGGGCTTCAATCTTGTTGACAGGCCTATTATGCGGCACTTTATCAAACGCCTTTTGACAGTCCATATACACCGCATCAACTGCATTGCCTTCATCTAACCTCTCTGTTACTTCATCAAAAAACTCAATCAAGTTAGTTAAACATAATTTGCCTTTAACAAATCCGTGCTAATCAATCCACACTTGTCCGAATGACTGCTAATTCTCTCCCAGATTATTGTTTCTAAAAGTTTCCCCACCACTGAGGTTAAACTGGCTGGTCTGTAGTTGCTGGGTTTATCCTTACACCCTTTTTTGAACAAGGGTGCAGTATTTGCAATTCTTCAGTCCTCTGGCACCATCCCCGTATCTACGGATGTTTGGAAAATTATGGCCAGTACCTCCACAATTTCCACCCTTGCTTCCCTCAGCAACGTAGGATGCATCCCATCCGGACTGGGTGACTTTTTTACTTTTTTACTCCTCTAACTGGTTCCTATTACTTCCTCTCCTTCACCAAATTCCATATCAGCCTCCAAGTTTTATCTAGGTTATTCCATTCCTTTATGCTTCTGTAGCTATGTCCATGTGGGACTTTATCAAAAGCTTTTGGGAAGTCAGGACTTTCCAACATCCACTTGGCATTTTAACATGTAGCCAATGGCACCTTGACAAACCTGTTATGCCATAAAACTATTGTTCAGAAGCTGACTACTTCTGCTCTGCTCTTGGAAATTGCAGTTTTGTGGTACCCTAATTAACAGTATGTCAGTCATCTCCTCCATGCAATTCTAAAGGTTGACTGAGAAATTCCTCCATCGTAAATCCCTGGACCCTACAAAGAGCAATTAGCACACATAACAAGTTTGGTGCAGCGATGACCTTCAGAGCCAGAGGTAAAGAAGTCACGCTTATAGAAGTTGATTAGAAGTCTGCAGTTGATGACATAGATCTATGAGAAACTGTCTTCAAAAACCAGACACCGCTACTTTGATGAAGCCAAATTATTTGGTTTTTTTTTGTGAGTACTGCACATTCATCTGAATGGAAAATGTCTGGTTCTCCACATTTGCCTCTTCTTTCTTTACACTCCCTCTGCTGCTTATAAGACAGTGCTGGCAAAACAAAGATACCAAGAATGGACATTGTAACAATGTGGAAACTGTCATGTATACAAACAGCAATAGTTCTACTCCAGTTGAGCTTTAATTATACCTGGGTAACACTGGTATCTTTGATTCAACCAAACCTTTTTATTCCACTGTAGTCCTTAATTATTGATTTAATTGAATTCCTACTTGGGTGTTAAGCTCAACACCTGCAATTAATAAACAGTACTAAATGCAGCTAAGTGGCAATAACAGGTGAAATATATTGAAGACAAAAAAAGCAACTAAATACTGGGTGCTAATAGTGTAAAAGCACCACTGCAGACAGGATAATTCCTTCTCAAATCTTCTGAACACATCATTAAAGAAACATTTATAAAGGTTGAAATTCCAGTCAGCAAACTTCACCTACAAACGCTGAACATGCTCGTACTACATTTCTGTGTGTGTTATTTTTATGCAGTTGTTAAGTACAATAACAACTTCCATTTATATAATGCCTTTAATGTAGGAAACCTAAATAATGGGCAACATGGGCAGAAGTAAATTTATTAAAAAGAATGACCTGAGACAATTTAAAGCATAACGTTGAAAAAGAACTAGTAGAGTGAATTTCCGCCAGGGTTTCTGCAGCTTGTACACTGAGGTTATGTTAGACAAGCGACAGAGCCTCTCGTGGAAATTAACCTCCTAGGAATCTTCGGAAACTCGATGAAGAGCAGCAATCAACAAAGCCAATAGATTGTTCAACAACCTAGCCAAAACAGTAGAATACACAAGTCAGAGGAAATTACCACCAAAGTGTCCTGTGCTCTGGTCAGACCGCACCTTGAGTACTGTGTCCAGTCCTGGTCTGTGAGACATGAAGGTGACATTCAAGCATTGCAGGCAGTACGGAGATGAGCCGTAAGATTGTCCCTACTTTTAGAGATCTGAGTTATAAGTAAAGACTAGAGAAACTTGAGCTTTTCAGCCTTGAAATGAGGATCTTGAGAGGTGATCTTATAGAGATACATAAGATAATAAATGGTATGGAAAAGTTAAATCCAGAATACTACTTTAAATTAAACTGTGGGAGTAGGATAAGGGGACTCAAATTCAAACTAGTCAAATGTAACTTTAGGACTAATATCAGGAAGTTCTTCTTCATGCAAAGAGTGATCAACACTTGGAACGGACTTCCAGGCAGTGTGTGGCCTTCCTTATCCACAATTATCTTGTGAAAGTGTCAGCATGCGGTTCCCCATGGAAATACCGCTGTATTTATGATTCCTTGAGTAAGTGGAGAATCAGTGAAGCAGGAATGCCCAGCAGGTCAGGTTGCACTGCAGGTGCATTTATTGCACTGTCAACTACCCTTCAAGCAGCATATATTGACTGTGACAATCGTAACTCAATATGGCAGAGGAACAGTACCTGAGAAGACTCTGCTTCAGCAGAGGCATCGATGCAGTTCTGTCTCATGCTTGATGCAGATCCGCGGCCATACAGGAGCAGAGATACGTCATGACAATGCTGTATACAATGTCCTATGTGTTCCCTTCCTTCCATTTAATGAACTATTTCCCAAAAATATATCAAAGAACATTCTCTGGTCATGCAGCTGCTTAGTCCTACCAAACATTATTCCCTGTCTATGCAAGTGTTCTGTGTGTGTGCTCCTACTGTTGTGCATCACCATGATTCCCTTACTGAAACTATGGAACTTATGTGCCTTTGAACCTAATCTACTCCACCTGCTATGCCCCCTTCAGTAGCTGACACCAGTGAAGTGGCTGTATACTAAGTGCCTGTTGGAGTCGTTTGGGAGTGAAGCAGCCCTTTACCTCTTTGAACTGGGTCTTTACGTGACTCAGTCACTGGAACCAGAATATCTGCAGCTGCAGTTCTGTCTGATTCTGCACACTTTCTGACATGTGCACCGTTGGTGCAGGGGGTGGTGGAGGGTCTGAGTGAGCAGATGTCCAGAGAGAAGCCCCCTCATCTGAGCCAGCTTCAGCCACACCCCTGCTACTCGGCCCAGATGTTCTGTCATAAGTGGAGCCCAAAGCCTCCACCGATTGCAAATGCCTGAGGGGTTGTC
Source organism: Heptranchias perlo (assembly GCF_035084215.1). Lineage (NCBI taxonomy): Eukaryota > Metazoa > Chordata > Chondrichthyes > Hexanchiformes > Hexanchidae > Heptranchias > Heptranchias perlo. The sequence goes on along the minus strand of NC_090325.1, from coordinate 99,820,001 downwards.
GCACATTCCATGGTGGACTGCAGTGCAATGAATGCATCTTTATTCCCTATAAAAAGGTGGCTTCTGGACTCCTCTGCAGAGACCTTTAGCTGTTGCAGGTTAAGAGCACAGTGTTCACTAACTCTATCATTCTGTGCTCAGAAAACATCTTGCTTTTATAATCAGATTCTCTGACGTCTGCATCCCTTGGCTCCTCACCTGAAGGATGTGAGCTGACCATTCAGAAAGCAGGAGGTAAATTTTAACCCAGAGCGGGGAAGAGAACGGGGTGGGGGGGGGGGGGGGAACAAATTCCTGACAGGAAACCTGGAAGTAAGAGTTTCCCGGAAGTCCTTACGATTTTGACGTAAGGACGTCATTTAATTGTATTTTGTCAGTTTTCCACCTGAAAGGCCAACCTAATTGACTGGGGTGGGGGTGTCAGTCATCGGGGGGAGTCATCGGGAGGGGGTCGGTCATCGGGGGGAGTTGGTCATCGGGGGGGGGTCGGGGATCATTGGGGAAGTCATCGAGGGGTTCGGATGTCATCGGGGGAGTCATTGGGGGTTCGGGGTCACCGGAGGGGTGGGGAATCATTGGGGGGGTCGGGAGTCATCAGGGAGAGTCTTCGGGGGTTGTCGAGAGTCATCGGCGGGGTCAGGGATCATCGGGTTGTCGGGAGTCATCGAGAGAGTCAAGAGTCATCGGGGAGGTTGGTCATTGGGGGGAGTCGTCGTGAGGGTCGGTCATCGGGGGAGTTATCAGGGGTCTGGGGTCATCGGGGGTCGGTCATGGGTCACCAGGGTCAGTTATTGGGGGAGTCATCAGGGGGGGTCACAGCCATCGGGGAGTCGAGGGTCATTGGGGGGGTCGGTCACAGGGGGGGTCGGTCATCGGGGTCGGGGGTCACCAGGGGGATCGGAGATCGTGGGGGTTTCGGAGATCATGGTGGGGGGGTGGAGATCGTGTGGGGGCTGGAGATCATGGTGGGGGGGTGGTGTTGGTCGATCGTGTGTGTAGAATTGCAGCAGATAGGCTTGTAGGGCCTGAGGGAAGCATTCCTGCTTCTCCGGGCCCACAAGCAATGCAATAAAGGCACTTACCTGCTGAGCCAGGCCTTCTCGCTTTCTCTTAAATGGCATGAAGTAGAAGGCCCGGAAATCCCGGCCCCCAGGGGTTAAAAATAAAAAACCTGTCAAAATGGAGGCCCACAGCTTCCTTAAAAGCTTTCACTGACCGACCCACCGCCTAAGAGCGGGTTGGTCACCCACCCCTCAACTCGCCTTCATGAAAACCAGAAGTGGGCGAGTTGGAGGCGAGTTGGGGTCAGGTTTTAGTTTTTTTACAATTTTTACCTTCCCACCTGCCCCCAACCCACCCGTTCGTGGGGTTAAAATTTAGGTCCTCCTCCTCCTCTGCCTCCACTACCACCCTCTCCTACCCATCTGGGGTTTGAGAGTCACCTGGTACATGTTCTTCATTGCCTGTGATACAATTATCATGATGCTTCCTGTTTATGGATTTAGCATTGTGTGATTTATATGCTTGGGAAAATATTAGGTTTATTCCATTACATAGAATAACCCTTACAAAATGTAGTTGTGTGAAGAGTTTCTACATGTAGCTACAGAGCATGTAGAGCACTGTGATGTCACCTTTCTTGGAAAGCATTGCACAAAAGAGTTACAAGTTGCATCTCTGCACACCATGGAGTGTAGAATCATAGAATTATAGAATCTTACAGCAAGGAAGGAGACCATTTGGCCCATTGTGCTTGTGCCGGCTCTTTGAAAGAGCTATCCAATTACTCCCAGTACCCTGCCCTTTCCCCATAGCCCTGCCATCTTCTCAAGTATTTATCCAATTCCCTTTTGAAAGTTATTATTGAATCTGCTTCCATCACCCTTTCAAGTAGTGCATACCAGATCATAATAACTGGCTGCATAAAAAAACTTACCCTTATCTCACCTCTGGTTCTTTTGCATGATATGGAAAAAAAATAATTTGTTTGTGAATATAAGTAAATCTACAATCAGATAATGCCCCCTTTTAAAGCAAAATTCCCAGTTTTCATCTTTTAAAGCATTTCATCCTGCGTTCAAATTATTTAGTTTTGAAGGGGCCAATGCTGCTCTTATCAATCATTAGATTGATCACCGAATTAAAGATGCAGTGCCTCATCGCAGATACTATTATAACCACAGGGTGCTCACCTGTCGATTGTTTAAATGAAAAATCAGTCATTTTATTGCAGTAATTTTTTCGCAAAAGAAGTTTGTCAATCACTGTATTGTCCGATCTATATTTAGACTGCAGACTTCTTACTGTCAGTGCTACAGGACTGTAATTGTTTCCGAGAATTGCACTAATAAGTGAGATATTTTTTAATTTTTCAGTTTTCAGTTTTGTTAACATTTTGAAATTATAAACTTTCCATCAAGCAACAGTTATGTACATATAAATATTGAATTTCTTTTTATCACGAGCATTTGCTCATTGCAAGAGGGAATCGAAGAAATAATTGCTCTGGTTCTTTTGCCGATCACCTTAAATCTGTGACCTCTGGTTACTGACCCTTCTGCTGCTGGAAACAGTTTCTCCTTATTTACTCTGTCAAAACCGTTCATGATTTTGAACATCTCTATCAAATCTCCCCTTAACCTTTTCTGTCCTAAAGAGAACACCCTAGCTTCTCTACTCTCTCCACATAACTAAAGTCCCTCATCCCTGGTACCATTCTAGTAAATCTCTTCTGCACTTTCTCTAAGGCCTTGACATCTTTCCAAAAGTGTGGTGCCCAAAATTGAACACAATACTCAGGCTGAGGCCTAACCAGTGTTTTATAAAAGTTTAGCATAACTTCCTTGCTTTTTTACTCTTATGCATCTATTAATAAAACCCAGGATCCCATATGCTTTTTAAACAGCCTTCTCAACTTGTCCTGCCACCTTCAAAGATTTATATACATACACCCACAGGTCTCTCCTTAGTCTTTCTTCCAAAACGTATCAATTCATACTTCTCTGTTAAATGTCATCTGCCATGTGTCTGCCCATTTCACCAGTCTGTCTATGTCCTCCTGAAGTCTGTTACTATCCTCCACATTGCTTACTACATTTCCGAGTTTCGTGTCATCTGCAAACTTTGAAATTATACCCTCTATACCCAAGTGCAAGTCATTAATATATATCAAAAAGAGTGCTGTTAAAGAATCCTGAGCGGGCCAGGCCCGACACCTGCTCCATTCATCGCGGACTAATTTTGAAAAGGGATCCTTTAACAGGTGTTAGACCACTAATTTACATATTCATGGAGTCTAATGCCTGTTTTAGATATCCGCACGAGTTTGGTAGCGGGATCAAGGCCTGTGCAGATTGGGCATAGGCTGTCCCACTGCTAAATTGGTATGCTTTGCACCTGTTTTACTCCCAAAAAATGGGTGCAATGCATACCAATTTCTACCTCAAGATCTAACAAAGTGGGACGGGGCTCGTTGTGATTTTTATGCTCCAAGCATTTTTGATTCAGGGTTTTCTACTTTTGCAGAATCCAGATGCTTCTTAGTCAAGGCAGGAGTTCCACTTACCTCAATAGTGCACCCCTGCTCCTGTCCAATTTTCTGTGGTCAAGGCATTTTATATGTTTTAGATGGACTACCCAGACTCTGAAAGGGACTTCACCCGGAAATCGTCAAGGAATAACTGTTAAAGGCAGGGATTACTTTCTGCAGTGTAGCATGGCTGACCACCTCAACGCTGGGTGCAAACTGAATATCTTTAATTTTTTTGTTTAAAAAGCCCCTCAGAATATGCGATCAATTGCCTTGTTATCACTTTAATAGGATGTGTGGCCTTTTAAAATTTCAATACCTGCCTCCACCACTATAGCAACGCTGGATGCCAGAAACACAATGGAGCCCCTCATGCCCAGTGTGGCCATGGTACAAATGATGCCAGATGGCATAGTTGCACTGCACCTGTCCACAGCAATGTGGTTGATTCTTAATCGCCCTCTGAAATGGCCTAGCAAGCCACTCAGTTGTAAAATCTCGCTACGAAAAGTCATAATAAGAATAAAACCGGACGGACCACCCGGCATCGGACCACTAGGCACCGGACACGACAACGGCAAAACACCAAGCCCAGTCGACCCTGCAAGGTCCTCCTCACTAACATCTGGGGACTTGTGCCAAAATTGGGAGAGCTGTCCCACAGACTAGTCAAGCAACAGCCTGACAGAGCCATACTCACAGAATCATATCTTTCAGCCAACGTCCCAGACTCTTCCATCACCATCCCTGGGTATGTCCTGTCCCACCGGCAGGACAGACCCACCAGAGGTGGCGGTACAGTGATATACAGTCAGGAGGGAGTGGCCCTGGGAGTCCTCAACATTGACTCTGGACCCCATGAAATCTCATGGCATCAGGTCAAACATGGGCAAGGAAACCTCCTGCTGATTACCACATACCGTCCTCCCTCAGCTGATGAATCAGTCCTCCTCCATGTTGAACACCACTTGGAGGAAGCACTGAGGGTAGCAAGGGCACAAAATGTACTCTGGGTGGGGGACTTCAATGTCCATCACCAAGAGTGGCTCGGTAGCACCACTACTGACCGAGCTGGCCGAGTCCTGAAGGACATAACTGCTAGACTGGGCCTGCGGCAGGTGGTGAGTGAACCAACACGAGGGAAAAACTTACTTGACCTCGTCCTCACCAATCTACCTGTCGCAAATGCATCTGTCCATGACAGTATTGGTAGGAGTGACCACCGCACAGTCCTCGTGGAGATGAAATCCCGTCTTCGCACTGAGGACACCATCCAACGTGTTGTGTGGCACTACCACCGTGCTAAATGGGATAGATTCAGAACAGATCCAGCAGCTCAAAACTGGGCATCCATGAGGCGCTGTGGGCCATCAGCAGCAGCAGAATTGTATTCCAGCACAATCTGTAACCTCATGGCCCGGCATATTCCTCACTCTACCATTACCAACAAGCCAGGGGATCAACCCTGGTTCAATGAGGAGTGTAGAAGAGCATGCCAGGAGCAGCACCAGGCGTACCTAAAAATGAGGTGAAGCTACAACTCAGGACTACATGCATGCTAAACAGCGGAAGCAACATGCTATGGACAGAGCTAAGCGATTCCACAACCAACGGATCAGATCAAAGCTCTGCAGTCCTGCCACATCCAGTCGTGAATGGTGGTGGACAATTAAACAACTAACGGGAGGAGGAGGCTCTGCAAACATCCCCATTCTCAATGATGGCGGAGTCCAGCACGTGAGTGCAAAAGACAAGGCTGAAGCGTTTGCAACCATCTTCAGCCAGAAGTGCCGAGTGGATAATCCATCTCAGCCTCCTCCCGATATCCCCACCATCACGGAAGCCAGTCTTCGGCCAATTCGATTCACTCCACGTGATATCAAGAAACGGCTGAGTGCACTGGATACAGCAAAGGCTATGGGCCCCGACAACATCCCAGCTGTAGTGCTGAAGACTTGTGCTCCAGAACTAGCTGCGCCTCTAGCCAAGCTGTTCCAGTACAGCTACAACACTGGCATCCACCCGACAATGTGGAAAATTGCCCAGGTATGTCCTGTCCACAAAAAGCAGGACAAATCCAATCCGGCCAATTACCGCCCCATCAGTCTACTCTCAATCATCAGCAAAGTGATGGAAGGTGTCGTCGACAGTGCTATCAAGCGGCACTTACTCACCAATAACCTGCTCACCAATGCTCAGTTTGGGTTCCGCCAGGACCACTCGGCTCCAGACCTCATTACAGCCTTGGTCCAAACAGACAAAAGAGCTGAATTCCAGAGGTGAGGTGAGAGTGACTGCCCTTGACATCAAGGCAGCATTTGACCGAGTGTGGCACCAAGGAGCCCTAGTAAAATTGAAGTCAATGGGAATCAGGGGGAAAACTCTCCAGTGGCTGGATTCATACCTGGCACAAAGGAAGATGATAGTGGTTGTTGGAGGCCAGTCATCTCAGCCCCAGGGCATTGCTGCAGGACTTCCTCAGGGCAGTGTCCTTGGCCCAACCATCTTCAGCTGCTTCATCAATGACCTTCCCTCCATCATAAGGTCAGAAATGGGGATGTTCGCTGATGACTGCACAGTGTTCAGTTCCATTCGCAACCCCTCAGATAATTAAGCAGTCCGAGCCTGCATGCAGCAAGACCTGGACAACATCCAGGCTTGGGCTCATAAGTGGCAAGTAACATTCGTGCCAGATAAGTGCCAGGCAATGACCATCTCCAACAAGAGAGAGTCTAACCACCTCCCCTTGACATTCAACGGCATTACCATCGCCGAATCCCCCACCATCAACATCCTGGGGGTCACCATTGACCAGAAACTTAACTGGACCAGCCATATAAATACTGTGGCTACGAGAGCAGGTCAGAGGCTGGGTATTCTGCGGCGAGTGACTCACCTCCTGACTCCCCAAAGCCTTTCCACTATCTACAAGGCACAAGTCAGGAGTGTGATGGAATACTCTCCACTTGCCTGGATGAGTGCAGCTCCAACAACACTCAAGAAGCTCGACACCATCCAAGATAAAGCAGCCCGCTTGATTGGCACCCCATCCACCACCCTAAACATTCACTCCCTTCACCACCGGCGCACTGTGGCTGCAGTGTGCACTATCCACAGGATGCACTGCAGCAACTCGCCAAGGCTTCTTCGACAGCACCTCCCAAACCCGCGATCTCTACCACCTAGAAGGACAAGGGCAGCAGGCGCATGGGAACAACACCACCTGCACGTTCCCCTCCAAGTCACACACCATCCCGACTTGGAAATATATCGCCGTTCCTTCATTGTCGCTGGGTCAAAATCCTGGAACTCCCTTCCTAACAGCATTGTGGGAGAACCGTCACCACACGGACTGCAGCGTTTCAAGAAGGCGGCTCACCACCACCTTCTCAAGGGCAATTAGGGATGGGCAATAAATGCCGGCCTTGCCAGCGACGCCCACATCCCGTGAACGAATAAAAAAAAAAAAAATGGGCGGATGTAGTGGGCCTCCCCCATCACTTTTGGTGGGGAATCCTGGAAGTGATGAACATAGGAACATAGGAACAGGAGTAGGCCATTCAGTCCCTCGAGCCCACTCCACCATTTGATAAGATCATGGCTGATCTGTAATCTAACTCCATATACCTGCCTTTGGCCCATATCCCTTAATAGCTTTGGCTGGCAAAAAGCTATCTATCTCAGATTTAAAATTAGCAATTGAGCTAGCATCAATTGCCGTTTGCGGAAGAGAGTTCCAAACTTCTACCACCCTTTGTGTGTAGAAGTGTTTTCTAATCTCACACCTGAAAGGTCTGGCTCTAAAATTTAGACTGTGCTCCCTCGTCCTAGAATCCCCAATCAGCGGAAATAGTTTCTCTCTATCCACCCTATCCGTTCCCCTTAATATCTTATAAACTTCGACCAGATCACCCCTTAACCTTCTAAATGCTAGAGAATTCAACCCCAATTTGTGTAATCTCTCCTCGTAACTTAACCCTTGAAGTCCGGGTATCATTCTAGTAAACCTACGCTGCACTCCCTCCAAGGCCAATATATCCTTCCGAAGGTGCGGTGCCCAGAACTGCTCACATTACTCCAGGTGCGGTCTAACCAGGGTTTTGTATAGCTGCAACATAACTTCTGCCCCCTTGTACTCTAGTCCTCTAGATATAAATGCCAGTATTCCATTAGCCTTATTAATTATTTTCTGCACCTGTTCATGACACTTCAATGATCTATGTACCTGAACCCCTAAGTCCCTTTGGACATCCACTGTTTTTAATTGTTTACCATTTAGAAAGTACCCTGTTCTATTCTTTTTTGATCCAAAGTGGATGACCTCACATTTGTCTGCATTGAATTCCATTTGCCACAGTTTTGCCCATTCACCTAATCTATCAATATCGCTTTGTAATTTTATGTTTTCATCTACACTGCTTACAATGCCACCAATCTTTGTGTCATCGGCAGATGTGGGAGATTGGGGAGATATAGAGCACTATCTTCCACCCCACTGCTTGAGTTACGATGGGGAGCTGGCATATCTCGAGCAGAAGATCTAAGCCCTTACATATTTATATTATTTTGAGTTTCACAGCCCACAGACAGTGGTGAAAAAGCTGTATGAGAAAAGACGTCACTTAATAACTTACACCCCTTGGAGCATTTCAAAGGCACTGCAGATTTCGGTGCAACATGGAGGTTTTTTCAATCAGGCAGCAGGCTTTGTGGAATCTATTAGGTTTGAGTCCAATACACAAATTTAACTAATTTGTTGTTACAATCCTCCTGTCAATCCTAAACTCACAACAAGCAATAATCCTAGGAAATGATTGCACATCAAAAATGAAAAGCAGTGCCAGTTTATATTTCATACAAATATATCATTGGACATCTGCGCACACAAAAACAAGAAATACCAACATAAAAGCTTTTCATTTCCACTGGTAACGCATGGTTAGCATATTCACGTAAAAATCCATTGTGCATTATCTTAACAATTCTCCATTTATTTTAAATGGATTAACGGTGGAACTGTATTTTGCCATTTTTAACAATCACTTGAAGGGGCAGAGGGGACCTTGGTTAACATTGATGGCAGCCATATTTATCTGCATAATAGCAGTCACTGCAAGTAATTCATGGTGTGAAGTATTCTAACAATGCAGCACTCCTCCACTGGAGTGTCAGCCTAGATTATGTGCTCAACTCCTAGAGGAACCCAAAATCTTCTGATACATAGGCAAGAGTGTTACCAACTGAGCTAAGCTGATACTACCGTTGACAATTTGAAGAACAAGAAAATTAAAAGAAATTGAGGGTAACTTTAACCGAAACCTCCCAGCGGGAAACTAACGGAATTGGATCGGCCACGTGTTTTACACCCTGCCCGTTTTACACCCTGCCCAGTTTACACCCTGCCTGTTTACACCCTGCCCATTTTACAGCCCATCCAGTTTACACCCTGCCTGTTTACACCCTGCCCCTTTTACACCCTGCCCATTTTACAGCCCGTCCATTTTACACCCTGCCTGTTTACACCCTGCCCCTATTACAGCCCATCCAGTTTACACCCTGCCTGTTTACACCCTGCCTGTTTACACCCTGCCCCTTTTATAGCCCATCCAGTTTACACCCTGCCTGTTTACACCCTGCCTGTTTACACCCTGCCCCTTTTATAGCCCATCCGGTTTACACCCTGCCTGTTTACACCCTGCCCCTTTTATAGCCCATCCGGTTTACACCCTGCCTGTTTACACCCTGCCCATTTTACAGCCCGTCCATTTTACACCCTGCCTGTTTACACCCTGCCCCTATTACAGCCCATCCATTTTACACCCTGCCCCTTTTACACCCTGCCCATTTTACAGCCCGTCCATTTTACACCCTGCCCATTTTACACCCTGCCCCTTTTACACCCTGCCCATTTTACAGCCCGTCCATTTTACACCCTGCCTGTTTACACCCTGCCTGTTTACACCCTGCCCCTTTTACACCCTGCCCATTTTACAGCCCGTCCATTTTACACCCTGCCTGTTACACCCTGCCCATTTTACACCCTGCCCATTTTACACCCTGCCCCTTTTACACCCTGCCCATTTTACAGCCCGTCCATTTTACACCCTGCCTGTTACACCCTGCCCATTTTACACCCTGCCCCTTTTACACCCTGCCCATTTTACACCCTGCCTGTTTAAACCCTGCCTGTTTACACCCTGCCCATTCTACACCCTGCCCCTTTTACACCCTGCCCCTATTACACCCTGCCTGTTTACACCCTGCCTGTTTAAACCCTGCCCCTTTTACACCCTGCCCATTTTACACCCTGCCCATTTTACACCCTGCCTGTTTACACCCTGCCTGTTTAAACCCTGCCCCTTTTACACCCTGCCCATTCTACACCCTGCCCCTTTTACACCCTGCCTGTTTACACCCTGCCTGTTTACACCCTGCCCCTTTTACACCCTGCCCTTTCTACACCCTGCCCCTTTTACACCCTGCCTGATGTACACCCCACCCGTTTTATTTTCGATTGAAGTCAATGGGTGGGGCGTAAAACGGGTGACCGATCCAATCCCGTCAGCTTCCCGTTGGGCGGATTAGGTTAAAATCACCCCACTGAAGTAAAATCTGTGGTCCTGATTTTGATAATCTTTGCTAGCACATCAGGCCTCACTCATTCAAAGTGAGATTAATTTTGCTTTAAACTTGTCAACTATTTTGATGCACTCTTAAAAATAAACATGTTTCCATTTGTTAAAGGAACCTGCAACCTGCCTTACGATTTTTAATCATAAAGACAACTGCAAACATTTCCCTGATGTACAATTCTAGGCATCTGGATGCCTTTACAATAGTACTTGACACCATTTCATCTTGATCCCTTGCGTGTCTTTCAATGCGGTAATATAAATCTGTTTCTTTCAGTATTTCAAGGGCAACTTCTCCATGTCTCTCACAATTTAAACCAATAGCCACCACTTCCAAATTTGATTGCGTCACTTTTTTACCTTCTTTTTTTATCTATCGAAACTCTTCGCCTCAATCGGGGGAAGATTTTCCTTTTCCTGTGCTTAGGCATGTTGGATTGCCTTGGTGCAGCGCATAGAGGAAAATTGGGTGAGAGGAGTGCACATTTTTAAGGGAGACCACCTGTTTTCCTGTTCATTTTAAATTAATCTGCCTCCATGGGGTCGACTTCAGCCCCCGCCGGGCTGGACTGGTGCGTGGGAGGGGTTAAAATCAGAAAAGTCGATTTAACAGTCAGAGTTCGCTCTGTTTCCACCTGGTGCCATTTTCTCTTCGACGACTTTGCAAGCCTCCCGCTACAGGCAGGCGGGGCTTAATTGAAATATAAAAGTCGCAGCTCGATGACGTCATTGGCACCGCAACGCTACTTTAACTAAAACCCGGGGGCACTGTGTACAGTTCTGGTCTCCATATTACGAAAAGTATATAGAGGCACTGGAGAAGGTGCAAAAAAGATTTACAAGGATGTTACCAGAACTGACAAGTTATACCTATCAGGAAAGATTGAGCAGGTTGGGGCTCTTTTCTCTGGAAAAGAGAAGACTGAGGGCTGACCTGATAGAGGTCTTTAAAATTATGAAGGGGTTTGATAGAGTAGACATAGAGAAAATGTTTCCATTTGTGGGGGAGACCAAAACTAGGGGCTATAAATATAAAATAGTCACTAATAAATCTAATAAGAAATTCAGAAGAAATTTCTTTGCTCAGAGACCAATGAGAATGTGGGACTCGCTACCACATGGAGTAGTTGAGGCGACTAGCATAGATACATTTAAAGGGAAGCTAATAAGCACATGAGGGAGAAAGGAATAGAAGGATATGTTGATGGGTTTAGATGAAGTAAATAGAGTGGGAGGAGGCTGATCTGGAGCATAAACACTGACACTGAATGGTCAGTTTCTGTGCTGTAAATTCCATGTAATTCTTTGTAACTTCACTAATCTTGATTGTTTCTTCTTTTATGTTTCAAAACCGAAACCTGAGGCATAGAAGAGATAGCAAGAAATCTGTGTTTTCTTCAGAAGGTAGATTCATAATCAAGCTGCAATTTTCTAGCACCTATTCACTATTGATTTTATTGGGAAATCAAATGATTGTATTTTTAAGGTGGCTACAGCTAGCCACTAACAACTTGACACTTTTGGTTACAGACTCAAAAATTAAGTACAAGTATAATTTGAGATGCTTCCTATTTCTTTTATCAAATCAATAGGGAATTAAACCCAATAATAAGAAAAAATAAATACTTGGAAACTCTTATTATACTCTAATTATATTAAACTCAATGGTTCCGATATTTATGGGGAGGCGGGGAGGGTACGGGGGAAGCCGAAAATGGCCCAGAAGAACCCGGCAAGGTCGGGGACGCGGAGGTCCTGTCGAATTTGACGGCAGCACCCGCGCCCGGCAGCCGGCAAAATGGACTGCCTGGCCAGCAGTCGGGAGGGAACACCAGCGGCAGGATGCCACAGCCGGGTCGGTCCCCCGCAATCAGGACAGGGGAGAGAGACCGCGATTAGGAGGGGGGAGAGAGGTCAGCAATCGGGAAAGTGGGGTGGGATCTAGTGATCGGGGCTGGGGGAGGCCGAAGAATTCCTTGAGAGGCCGGGGGTGGGGGGGAGCACTCCTGCTCCTCCTGGCCCACAAGGATTGCGGAAAAAGGCAGTTACCTTGAGGAGCCGGCAGTTCCCGCCTCCCTATTCACTGCCGGATTTACCAATCCCTGGGAAATGTGTGCAGCAACAGTCAGTTTTAAATCAGGCTCTCAAATGTACTGTCGGAGCCTGATTTAAATATGTTAATTAAATGTCCCGCATCTCCACAATGGGACACTCGAATGCCCCGATATCCATCACCGTAAAAAAGGTGGTGGGCGTGTTCCCCAAACTTAACTCTTTAAATCCATCCCCCCAGCCCTCTCCCGCCCATTGTGGGTAGGTTAATATTGAGGCCAATATAACTGTAGATGTAGCAAGGTTCAAAGGGTAGCTCATTACTGTGATTCTAATGGAACTGATTTTGTAATCACACGGCCTATGTTTGTAGATAATATTGTCTCCTTGGTAACCTCAATAACAGTGGGGTAAATTTTCTTCTTTACCGCCTGGGTGGTAATCTAGCAGAGAGGATCGCCCGTCCATTGTAGAACCATCCGATTTTCTGATAAAACTGGGCAGGTTTTACAATGGGCAGACAATTCACTCTGCCAGGTTACCGTCCAGGCTGTGAAGAATAAAAAGTTAGCCCAGTGGGTCTGTACTATCACAAACAATATCTGTATTCTCTGCTTTCTCAACTCAGATCTATCAGAGCTTAATTATCAAGGGCACTTTTGTGTTTTGGTTCCAGGGTCCTGAAGAGCAGAATAAAACTGCTAGGCTTGATTTTTATCTACAACTGGTAACAGCTATCAAAGGAATTATTTATTTTAGTAATCCATCATTGGACTCCGTTCTCCTGAAGTGATGGACGGGAGTTTACTTCTTTTGCTCATTACATCACCAAGGAGTCTAAAATTATGTTCTGACTTCTAAAAAAAAATGAGTAAGTGCTTTTAAAATAATTGTGTTAAGAGGAATCCCCAGCCATTTCATTAAAGGTTCTCATCCTTCTTGACTGATTCAGTCAGTGATAAACAACAGCAACCTTAGCATCATGGATAATAAAAAATAAGATGGGTAAGAGCAAGAATCATTAGGAGAGATTAACCACTTACAGCACTAAACTTTAGGCCTGGATGATAGGTCCTTACTATCAGTGGGACTTGGTTATCTCAAACGCTGTCATAAAAACTAAATTTCCACTGTGAGCATTACTCAAATATTCAAATCTTGCATTGGTGGTACTGAAGTACAGACCATACATAAAAACATTTAAAATTTGTAACACCTGATTGCTCAATACAAAAAGAAAGCCTTTTTTTTAAACTGTCTCATAAAAAGGGATTTTGTCTTTCTTCTGCTGTTATCATGGCTACTGTTTATTCCATTATTCTGCACCGATCACCATTATTCTGCACCGATCACCATTTTCTAGCTGTTAAGGAATCACTGCCAATATGGACACCATGTGAAAAATAGATTTAGCTGGCAAAGAGGGTGAACTCCCTCACAATGGAGCAACAATATTACCATGCAGAAGAATATCCCGAACTCTGCTTATTCTAACTATTTAATCAATAATGTTACATTTAGAAAAATAACTTTGCAGAAATATTTATTTTTGGCTGTCAATTGTGGTAAACTTCCTCCTTATTTAAATCTGAATAATAATCACTGGTGGGACAAAAAATCTTGGGTTGACGTATTTAATCCAGTTTGCTGATGTATTTAATCCAGTTTGTTCCAAAAAGACAGATGTAAATCACAAAAGTTCCTATTTCTGGATGAGCACAGTGGTACAGTGTTTCGGCCATCTTTTCAGGGTTTCTGCGGCTCTTCCACCGCAGTCTCAGTGGATGAGTGGGAGAACCCCCGTGGAAAGTCACCCCCAACACCTTTTGTAGCTTTTTTATAGGCTGCATTTCTTCCATTCCTATGTGCTTTCTAAATAAGAACATAGAAAGAAGGACTTGCGTTTATATAGCACCTTTCACGATCTCAGGACGTCCAGAGCATTTTAGGGCCAATGAAGTACTTTTGGAGTGTAGCAACTGTTGTAATGTCGAAAACGGATAGGAATTGCTATACAAAAAAGACAAAGGTTCATTAAGTTCGCTTTCAACCATCCTCGTAGTCGTATGATATAATGATAATGGGCTGGATTTTGCTGTGAGCGGCGAATGAACAGCGCCAGCCCATCGTTAGACTTGCACTTGCCCATAGACTTTCTGTGAGCTTTTGCATGGAAAGATCCTGTAAATTAGAGATCGATTCAGCATGGTGCCCTCTACAGGGCATCTGGGACCAGTGTGAACAGGGCAAGCAACTGTGTATCTCCTTAACCAATCTGATTGAAGAATCATTGATAACAGCGCAGAGTCTGAACCAGGAAGTGTAAGTTAGAATAGTAAATTCAATGTCGAATCAGGTACAGAAAGTGAAATAAAGGGTAAGAAAGATCGGATTAAGAGATAAAAGAGACAGAAGGAAAAGGTTAATTTTCAGTGCCAGAGAGGTTGTTTGGCAGTAATTAAGACTTACCACGCCGTTAAAAGGATACTTAGACTTGAAATGACTTGACTTAACTTTTTCTGGTGAATTTAGTTCATATCTACAACGTCATAACAGGAACTTCGCGCTGTTCAATTCATTTGAATGTTGAGTCAGCCGGCCAGATTCAATTTTCGCGCAGCTTTTGGAGCAGCATCGCATTTCGAACAGAAACTTCCCGATTTCTACTGTTAACTTCACCATTATTTTTACAGCAAAATCCAGCCCAAAGGAATTGTTGACATAGCAATCATAGTGATCAATCTCTATCAATTAGTCTACAACAGACGAGGACATGAGGCGAGGAAAACCCCAGTGATGGAAAGCTTTGGGAACCACAGGTCCAAAGTCACCCTTTTCCTCCCAAGCATGCTACGCTTACCACATGATATGTCCACATTTTAGACTCCATAGTATTTGAGTGAATATTGACTTCAATATGATTCAACGCGTCCTGGCAAATATATCAGAATATGTTAGCAAGTCGGTGAAATTCACCAAATTTGAAACTGCTCGTGTTAAACTATCATTACATTCATAGTAATAATATACTTGCATTTATATAACAGTTATCATGCTGAAGCATTTCAAAGGGCTTCACGCAACAAATTACTTTTGATGTGCAGTTATGCAGATGTTTTATAATAATGATAATAAGAATTATTAAGAAGAAGTGCTTGAAAATTACATCTGGTGTAAAAAACAAAAATTAAATATCATATAATGAAAACTTAGTGGCAAACGTATAAAAAAGGATAGGGAAAAACCACTGGGTTCATTAAGCCTGGCCCATCTAAACATGGTGCAGCCTACTAACACCATCGACCTACCCTTTAGTCATGCAATCTCCTGGGAGAGGCAAAACACCTAAAGTGAGTTACAGTGCTAGCCTGTGGCAGTACTATCATCCCTCCCTTCTCTTTTAATGTTGCATTTACACCATAGCTGTAGCGTCAGTGTGAAATAGTTTCGCCTTGCAGCAAGTGGCCGTATAAATCCAGAGCCATGCCACTTTGTTCTGACTCTAGAAAAAGGTGGTATGAGACTTTTTCTTCCAGGCAGTTTCACTCTGCTTTCCTCTGTGGTCAAATCAATCTTGACTCCAGATTTACATTAGAGGGCAAATCCAGCATTCAGCTCCCAGCATGAAGCCACACATGAGGGCTGAGAATAGGCAGTATGACGTTCCAGCCTTAAGTCTGATTCGTACTCTCTTGAAGCATGGCATCCCACTGGGAGCACAGGAATGCGGAATTTACTCACACATCTTCAGTGTTGGTGCAAGCACTTTTGCTACAGTTGTAGTGTAAGTGCAGTCTAAGTCAGGCAATAGACACACCACATGAACATTCCACAATAATGGGATAAGGTGCTAATTTATTTTTAATTGGCTTTGTAGAGGAATTTTAATGGAAAACTTCCCACTTGCCCATATCAGTCACAAAATTTGTTGATGGCCATAAACAGTGTACTGTAAATCTTTTATTATTTATCTCTTGAACTATCTTGGCAACCAAAGGTATTAAGGGATATGGGCCAAAGGCAGGTATATGGAGTTAGATCACAGATCAGCCATGATCTTATCAAATGGCGGAGCAGGCACGAGGGGCTGAATGGCCTACTCCTGTTCCTATGTTCCTATGTTCCTACAAATAAATGCAGGGGATATGTAGATGATTTGATGGAGAGGTGCCATGTAACTTAAATTGATCCAAATTAAAAACCTTACATTCTTGGAATGGAAATGATTGCAAGATTGATATCAGATTGAAATTCTTCTGTATGTTATATTTAGTGCCCTGGTTAACGTGTTTGCATCAGTGTCCTGTGTGTGCCATTTTAACAAAATCATTAGCTCATTTAATTCAAAAAATAATGGCTTTGTTAAAGCAGCACATACAGGAATTTAACAAAAACACGATGCGAAGTGTGCAAAAAATAGCACACTGAAGAATTTCCAGTTGGGGTTTCTCAATCCTCTATTAAACCTCAAAGCTCTTTTGGATAAGGTTATGTGCAGTACATTGAAAGCCAAAACGCAAACACCCAACAAAAAAGAAAACTTTAGCTCTATTATTTCCGAAATAAGTCAATCACCAGATTTATTAAACAATATAGCTTCAAAATGTACAATAAGGAAAGAACAAATCTCTGAGAGATGATTAACAGAGATAAAGATAGGTAAGGGAGGAGTTTTCTCTTTAGTTGCACCAATTTTCCTTTGTAACTTGAGCGGCGTCAGAACATTGGACAGGAAGCCGATCCATAGCTCCCAGCTGATATCTGCCACTTCCAGGACTTTACACTCAAAGTGACGTTGGATGTTGGAAGTTGAATATGTTGCCCAAATATGAGTAGGCAGATTGAAACTGACAATAATGAAGAGATAATGTCCTACATCATATTTCCTACCATTATCCCGAACAATGCTGTTGGCAGGGCATGTTGTTACTGATGAAGAGCTGATGGAAGGCCCTTTAAAGTTTAAATTCCCACCCCCTAAAGGAGTGGATTGATCACAAGTCTCTTTCCTCATGGGAGTTCAAATTTTGGACACAAAATTTAAGCTGCCTTTTCCTATCAAGCAGGAAATAGGCCCCATGCCACTGCTGCAGCTGCCAAGGCTTTTTGCAGCCATACTTCCCGATTTGGGCTGCCCAGCACAGACAGAAATCCTGGAGGGCACACCAAAATTATTTAAATTTGGCTGATGCTGGCAACTTTGCCACAATCGACAGCCGGCACAATGGTCAAGCGGGCACAGATCACACCTAATGCCAAATGAACATTAGCAATCCCAGTTACAGGAAAATCTAGGCTGCTATGTCTAAATGACATCGAAACCTGTGTCTATGGAATGTCAAGTCCAGATTGTGATGTGTCGTTCAAACTAAGAAAGATCTGCCTCAGTGCACCAGTTTCATTTCTGCAGTATTCATGACTTGGGTAAAAGATCTCAGCTCCTTAAACACTTGAGAGAATTTGGGAAAGATAGAATTTAATCATTTAAAATAATTAACTGTGAAATTGGTAAAATAGGAAAGGCAAGTAAGTCCCCATTCTTGCCACACATAAAATTCACAAACTAAAAAAAAACACATGTATGCCAGTGAATGACTGAACAGATATAGGATTTTATGATTAACCATGGAAAATACCGCAACACAGTGGAAACAATGCTGTGATAATGGAAGAATGCATGGAGAAAATAAAGATAACATAAATAATAGGAAGAAAAACAAATTTCTACAAAAAAGAACCCATGATATGTTAATACTGGGATCATTAACAAGGACCCACAATTATTATTTAAATTACATCACCTTAACAAAAGTTATAATATCTATAGCAAAACATTGAACATCTTTGAACTTCTGTGAAGAAATTAGCTCAGAATTTTGAGGAAAGAGGCAGACAAGTCTGATTTAGTGATCCCTTGAGGTTTATTGTATCTGATGAAGGTTTAAAATAAGTGACCAGAATCTCACGAAGTAAGTCACATTCCATTGTCCTTAAACACAAGAAAACTTCAAAATCAATATTATCTAAATATGTACACTTATAGTTACATCTCTGTCAAAGTCCTTTAATTTTCTCCATGGTTTCTAAAAAAAGTTGAATGTGGTTCTCTCAGTAGTTTTTTGTGAATGTCCAGCCTGACAGTGGGTAAGTATGGGGAGGTGACTGCGAACAGTGATCCAGATAGAGAAACACCACAGTCCCAAGCCTAATACTGCAGGGAGATTGATACACGATGTACAGAATTATTCAACATGACAAGTCAAGTGTTTAATAGATTCACTGGGGGTAATACTTAGCTTTGGCAGTTAACGTGAAATGACGAATAGCGAATTGGCAGCCCGTTTTACATCATGCTTCATTTTCTTTTCCAATGACTTCAATGAAAAAGAAAATCAGGCGTGTGAAACAGCCTGTTGCACGCTACCGCTGAAGGCCAATTTCACCCCAATTAAATAATTATTGTCTTGCCTTATATCTGTTCACTGTTACTGTTGTTCAGAAGCCTCTGATTTTTTGTTGTATCAAATCCAATGAAAAAATAATATTCAACCAGAAATGGCATTAGAACGAAGTCAGCATAACAGAGGAGAATTTCACATTTCTTTTATTCGTTCATGGGATGTGGGCGTCGCTGGCAAGGCCGTCTTTATTGCCCAAGCCTAACTGCCCTTGAGAAAGTGGTGGTGAGCCGCCTTCTTGAACCGCTGCAGTCAGTGTGGTGAAGGTTCTCCCACAGTGCTGTTAGGAAGGGAGTTCCAGGATTTTGACTCAACGAGGATGAAGGAATGGCGATATATTTCCAAGTCGGGATGGTGTGTGACTTGGAGGGGAATGTGCAGGTGGTGTTGTTCCCATGTGCCTGCTGCCCTTGTCCTTCTAGGTGGTAGAGGTCTCGGGTTTGGGAGGTGCTGTCGAAGAAGCCTTGGCGAGTTGCTGCAGTGCATCCTGTGGATCGTACACACTGCAGCCACAGTGCGCCAGTGGTGAAGGGAGTGAATGTTTAGGGTGGTGGATGGGGTGCCAATGAAGCACGCTGCTTTGTCCTGGATGGTATCGACCTTCTTGAGTGTTGTTGGAGCTGCACTCATCCAGGCAAGTGGAGAGTATTCCATCACACTCCTGACTTGTGCCTTGTAGATGGTGGAAAGGCTTTGGGGAGTCAGGAGTTGAGTCACTCGCCACAGAATACACAGCCTCTGACCTGCTCTTGTAGCCACAGTATTTATATGGCTGGTCCAGTTAAGTTTCCGGTCAATGGTGACCCCCAGGATGTTGATGGTGGGGGATTCGGCGATGGTAATGCCGTTGAATGTCAAGGGGAGGTGGTTAGACTCTCTCTTGTTGGAGATGGACATTGCCTGGCACTTGTCTGGCGCGAAAGTTACTTGCCACTTATCAACCCACGCCTGGGTGTTGTCCAGGTCTTGGTGCATGCGGGCATGGATTTTTTATTCTTTCATGGGATGTGGGCATCACTGGCGAGGCCGGCATTTATTGCCCATCCCTAATTGCCCTTGAGAAGGTGGTGGTGAGCCGCCTTCTTGAACCGCTGCAGTCCATGTGGTGAAGGTTTGGGAGGTGCTGTCGAAGAAGCCTTGGCGAGTTGCTGCAGTGCATCCCGTGGATGGTACACACTGCAGCCACGGTGCGCCGGTGTTGAAGGGAGTGAATATTTAGGGTGGTGGATGGGGTGCCAATCAAGCGGGCTGCTTTGTCCTGGATGGTGTCGAGCTTCTTGAGTGTTGTTGGAGCTGCACTCATCCAGGCAAGTGGAGAGTATTCCATCACACTCCTGACTTGTGCCTTGTAGATGGTGGAAAGGCTGTGGGGAGTCAGGAGGATGGAATGGAACACTGAGCAATCATCAGCGAACATCCCCATTTCTGACCTTATGATGGAGGGAAGGTCATTGATGAAGCAGCTGAAGATGGTTGGGCCTAGGACACTGCCCTGAGGAACTCCTGTAGTAATGTCCTGGGGCTGAGATGATTGGCCTCGAACAACCACTACCATCTTCCTTTGTGCTAGGTATGACTCCAGCCACTGGAGAGTTTTCCCCCTGATTCCCATTGACTTCAATTTTACTAGGGCTCCTTGGTGCCACACTCGGTCAAATGCTGCCTTGATGTCAAGGGCAGTCACTCTCACCTTACCTCTGGAATTCAGCTCTTTTGTCCATGTTTGGACCAAGGCTGTAATGAGGTCTGGAGCCGAGTGGTCCTGACGGAACCCAAACTGAGCATCGGTGAGCAGGTTATTGGTGAGTAAGTGCCGCTTTATAGCACCGTCGATGACACCTTCCATCACTTTGCTGACGATTGAGAGTAGACTGATGGGGCGGTAATTGGCCGGATTGGATTTGTCCTGCTTTTTTGTGGACAGGACATACCTGGGCAATTTTCCACATTGTCGGGGAGATGCCAGTGTTGTAACTGTACTGGAACAGTTTGGCTGGAGACGCAGCTAGTTCTGGAGCATAAGTCTTCAGCACTACAGCTGGGATGTTGTCGGGGCCCATAGCCTTTGCTGTATCCAGTGCACTCAGCCGTTTCTTGATATCACGTGGAGTGAATCGAATTGGCTGAAGACAGACTTCTGTGATGTCGGGGATATCAGGAGGAGGCCCGAGATGGATCATCCACTTGGCACTTCTGGCTGAAGATGGTTGCAAACACTTCAGCCTTGTCTTTTGCCGTCACGTGCTGGACTCCACCACCAATAAGGATGGGGATGTTTGCAGAGCCCCCTCCTCCCGTTAGTTGTTTAATTGTCCACCACCATTCACGACTGGATGTGGCAGGACTGCAGAGCTTTGATCTGATCCGTTGGTTGTGGAATCGCTTAGCTCTGTCTATAGCATGTTGCTTCCGCTGTTTAGCATACATGTAGTCCTGAGTTGTAGCTTCACCAGGTTGGCACCTCATTTTTAGATACGCCTGCTGCTGCTCCTGGCATGCTCTTCTACACTCCTCATTGAACCAGGGTTGATTTCCTGGCTTGTTGGTAATGGTAGAGTGAGTAATATGCCGGGCGGTGCGGTGGTCACTCCTACCAATACTGTAATGTATAGATGCATCTGAGACAGTTATATTGGTGAGGACGAGGTCAAGTCGGTTTTTCCCTCGTGTTGGTTCGCTCACCACCTGCCGCAGGCCCAGTCTGGCAACTATGTCCTTCAGGACTCGGCCAGTAGTGGTGCTACCGAGCCACTCTTGGTGATGGACATTGAAGTCCCCCACCCAGAGTACATTCTGTGCCCTTGCTACCCTAAATGCTTCCTCCAAGTGGTGCTCAACATGGAGGAGGACTGATTCATCAGCTGAGGGAGGACGGTAGGTGGTAATCAGCAGGAGGTTTCCTTGCCCATGTTTGATCTGATGCCATGAGATTTCATGGGGTCCAGAGTCAATGTTGAGGACTCCTAGGGCCACTCCCTCCTGACTGTATATCACTGTACCGCCACCTCTGGTGGGTCTGTCCCGGCGGCAGGACAGGACATACCCAGGGATGGTGATGGAAGATTCTTGGATTTTGGCTGAAAGATATGATTCTGTGAGTATGGCTATGTCAGGCTGTTGCTTGACTAGTCTGTGGGACAGCTCTCCCAATTTTGGCACAAGTCCCCAGATGTTAGTGAGGAGGACTTTGCAGGGTCGACTGGTCTTAGTTTGCCTTTGTCGTATCCGGTGCCTAGTGAGCCGATGCCACGTGGTCCGTTCAGTTTTATTCTTTTTACGACTTTTTTTAGCGAGATTTTACAACTGAGTGGCTTGCTAGGCCATTTCAGAGGGCGATTAAGAATCAACCACATTGCCGTGGGTCTGGAGTCACATATAGGCCAGACCGGGTAAGGACAGCAGGTTTCCTTCATTAAAGGACATTAGTGAACCAGATGGGTTTTTACGACAATCCGGTAGTTTCATGGCCACCATTACTGATACTAGTTTTTTTTTAAATTCCAGATTTTATTTAATTAATTGAATTTAAATTCCCCAGCTGCCGTGGCGGGATTTGAACTCATGACTCTGGATTATTAGTCCAGGCCTCTGGATTACTAGTCCAGTAACATAACCACTATGCTCCTGTACCCCCATTACAAGATTATATTCTGAACATTTTCATTATAAACATTATACCCTAAGCAAATTGAATCATATTCTATTTCTTCATGAGAATTAGAACATTGTCTTAACAAGTTAATAATGTTTTTTATTTTTTCCAGAAGATTACTACAACAGGCCCCGAGTGGGTTAAGGAGGAAACACCCTGGGCATTTAATTAATCAACTATGGGTGAAAATGTATATGCTTGTCAATAGCATTAGAAATAAAACTATGCTTTGTAAAATTTTAATCAAGGTTAAGTAATGAGCGGTAACACTGGAAAGGCTAATCACATTTTAATATGTAGCCAGGGGAACAGAAAGCATTCGGTGTTATATGGTAAACTATACTTTCTCCATGCTCGGTGGGCTAAAAACTTGTTGATCGATTGACCAGCTCTTGATTTGTTGTGATTGAACAGCAAAAACGGTATAATTTCCCAGAAGTCCTTGGGGGTGAAATTGGATAACCCCTGAAAACGGGCATGTGGATCATGGTGCGTGATTAACCCGCGCCCAGTCATTACAATGCAGGCAGTACGTTACATTTATACTGCCTGCTGATTTAAATGATTGCCACGTGCAGTCAGCACTACCTGCACTGTTCATTGGCTGCATGCATCAGCAGGGGGCCCGATATCGCGAGTGACTAGTGCTACTTAAAGGCAGCCTGCACCTCTTAAAGGGGAGGTGCATTGTGGCTGCAAGAAGTGGTGGAATATATTATTGTAACTGTTATACTGTGTTGCAATATACTGAAGAATGGCCGAACATGCGAAAGAGCATGTGCCAAGATTCTCTGATAACGTATTGGAGGCCTTGGTGCAAGAGAAGGAGGCATATCCTGTATCCGCAGGGGGCCTGTAGGCCCTCCAGCCATATGCTCAGAAGGCAGTGGGAGGAAATAATGGCGGAGGTCAATGCCAGGAGCATAGCTCCAAGAACATGGATGCAGTGCAGGAAAATGTTCAATGATTTGACACAACTTGTCAAGATGAGTGAGTTCGATCTTCAAATGGCATATCCTACCAACTGCCCCACTAGCCTCACCCACTGCTCAATTCACTACACCCGCATCATCCCACCTACCAACAATCTCTATCAATCAGTACTCAACCCTTCAATTCATATGCTTTACCTCATGCTCAAACACTCAGCACACAAGCATCACATCCACAACTCACAGCTGACACACACACACATCGGCAGCTATTCACCCATGATAGCCACATCACCCAAACATCTTTCAGGACACTCACTGACACACTTCCCTCTTCCTAGCAGGAGAAGGTGGCGCATAACAGGAGGCAGCAACAAACAACTGGAGGAGGACAAGCGTGCCTACACATTTTAACCCCCATGCAGGAGACAGTGCTGGCCATCATGGGAAGGGGCATCGCTGAGGCCATGACCACTGGGGCACTGGAGGGATCGATGATGAGGATCTCTGCTTGCCTAATCCTCCTTCTCAGTTCCCACTTCTCCCTCATCCCACAATCTTTTCTGATTCATATGCTGCAGATGGTGTAAGCAGGCACTTCTTACTTTCTCCTCTCCCCTCACCACAACCCAACCCTTGTCCCTTTTTCATTTCAGATACCCAAGAACTGGAACCATCCAAGTCAAAGGAGGCAGAGGAAGATGACAGTGATGATGAAGAGACACCATCACTTGATCTTACACTTGCAGCTCAGTGACTGACACTGTGTGTACTTTAGAGGCTAAGATAGAGTAGGGATCTGCATGTGATGAGATATCCAGCACAATTGCACAGGACCCAGGCAGGGGGAGCAGATACCGCAGGTATCTAGTGAGTGACCTCACCGGAGGATGAGGTCACTCACTAGATTCAGATGATGACTTTGATGGCCCAAGCAATAGAAGAAGGCTGATGCGCGTACAAAGTCAAATGCTTGGTGCACTGGAAAGCCCGCCAGAAAGCCTGCTCGCAATATCAAGCACCATGGAGGAATCCAACTTCAACTTGGCACAATGCTTTGCGCAGAGCTTGGAGCCTATCCGTTCCAACATAGAAAGGGTGGTCACCTCAATCAACCCACCATGATGCAGCATCTGATGACTGATGTCATAGCTCCATCAAAGGTCTGCCTTCTGCATTGGAAGCTCAGACTGCTGCCATTGTGGCTCTGGGTACCACTGTTGAAAGGAGCTTCCAGGGCATCCAGCAATCCAGCAGATCACCAGGAGTACTGAGGCGCCGCCCCGGGAGAGTGGCAGTGGTTACATGGAAGAGGAATCTCCTGTTGTTTCTCAGGATGATAGCATTCCTGCTTCCACCCCTGCCACTCCGCCAGTGCCCTTGCAGTTGCCTGTCAGCCAGCCAGGCCAGGCAGCTGCAGCCCAGGCTGAAATGGTGCAGTCTGAAGCCAGGCCCTCTAGGCCCAGAGCTGTTCGAGATCATCCTCCATGGCCATCTACACTCTCCTCAATTGAAGGTCAGCAGCCTTCCACCACCCATACTTCAAACACTTGGGAAGCACCTCGTAGGCACACTAGGAAAATAAAGGTACACGAATGACAGAAACTAAGGGAATGCACAAGGGTGAAGAGTTTCATTTTGTTTGCATTATTTAATGAATGAACTGATAAATGTGGATTTGGATTTGCATTTGGTGGTGGTTTTTATTTCTGCGGTGAGCTGAGGGAGGAACCAATGTGTAATCATAAAGAGGATGATGTGATGGTCAGTGAGAGAGGAAAGGTCAGGAGTGTGGGACTGTTGGTGAATGGGGAGGTGTTGTTGAGGTTACTGGTATCGCTCATTAATAATCTGTCCATGTACAGCCCTGGCAGCAAGGGCCTGTCTACACTGTAGCCTCCCTTCCTCCTCCACTTCCTCTTCTTCCTCTTCCTCCTCTTCCTCCTCCTGCTCATGCTCCTCAGCTTCTCACTTGATAGGCGGTAACAAGGGCTGTTCCTTCATAATGGCCAGGTTGTGCAGCACACAGCATACTATCACAAATCTCGATACCCGCTCAGCTGAGTACTGCAGGGTTCCTCCAGAGCAGTCCAGGCAGTGGAAGCATTGCTTGAGAACACCTATGGTGTGCTCTATGATGTTCCATTTGGCAGCATGGCTCTCATTGTAGGCCTGCTGTGCACATGTGCACGTGTTCCTGACTGGAATCATGAGCCATTTCATGAGAGGATAACCCTTGTCATCCAGTACCCAGCCTTTGATTTGCCGTGCTGGTTGAAATATAGGTGGAACAGAGGACTGCTGCAGGATGAAGGAACCATGACTGCTGCCAGGATAGCGGGCATTGACCTACATGATGCGCTGCCTGTGGTCGCACACCAGCTGCACATTGAGGGAGTGGAATCCCTTTCTGTTCATGAATATGCCCGAGTTCAGATGTGGAGCACACATGGCAATGTGTATGCAGTCAATGGCACCCTGCACCATGGGGAAGCCTGCAATCTGAGCAAAACCTCATGATCTTTCTTCCTGCTTGTCTCTGGCAAGAGGAAATGAGGTGAATATGTTTCTCATTGTATAGACAGCCTCAGTGACCTCCTTTATACAGCAGTGTGCTGCAAACTGCAAAATATTGCTTATATCTCCAGCAGCAGCCTGAAAGGAGCCAGAGACATAAAAGTTAAGAGCCATTGTCACCTTGACAGCCACAGACAATGCTGTCCTTGCCCTGCTCTGAGGCTGCAGTTGTGGCTGCAGCAGTTGACAAATTTCAACATGACCTCTTTTGTGAACTGAAGACATCTGATGCAAGTTGAGGTAAGACAATTGCTCCCTGAAGACCCTCCATGGATATGACCTCCTGCTGAGTGCCCTGCTCCTCCTCCTCCTCCTCCCACTTCTAGCAGCTTGTCCTGCTCTGCATGGCCTCTCTTCATTCTCCCAGTCATATTCAATTCCCAGAGGAAGCCCTAGCAGGCCACCCAAGTCTGGAAGCAACATTTTTCAGCACAATATTTTAAATGCCACTAAATGTACTGCATGACCAGCCAGACCACTCCCAGTGGAATACTTACTTAAACTTTAGCCAAGTTTCCGAAACCTCCAAAAATGCGTGCAATTCCACCAGCAGCCAGAAGAAATAATCCAGCAACTAACCTGTAAGTATTTCATGATCCCTTTAATTAGCACTGGTTGGGGGGTTCTTCATGGCGTTTAACATTGTGTTCAGCTGTGCGAGTTTAAGACAGGGTGTTGACTGGAGCGTGGAGGTGCAAAGTAGCAGCGGTGGCTTCAAATCAGCATTGCACGCTGATTTGCTTCATGATCTCCCTCCTCCTCTGCAGGCTGCTGGCGGTTGTTAGGTGTGCAAAAACCCCTTTACTAAGATGGAATCCTGCACACTTGCCATCAGAAGTGTGCGTATGCATCTCGGACCCTATTTTCGAGTCTTAGTTGTCTGCATAGTGCCTAACAAATGGGTCCTTCATGGCCCAATTTACCCACCCTTAACTCTCTCGCTTTCTCTTTTGGGTCCTTGAAGATAAATGGAGATCTCTGATTAATCAAAAGTAATAAATCATTCTTCCTTCTACTGATTAGGAGTGATGCCCTACCTGCTTTAGAGCAGCTGTTGGATAATAGACCAATGCAACAGCTAATGTCTCTCAAGGGATCATCTATTGATAAAACAAATATCACTTAGATATACCAGCAAGCTCCATTTGTAATGAAATCCCTTTACTCAATGCTTTCAAGGAGGGGGTCACAGGATTTGCTGCGTCTCTATTTTTGAGACATAATGGGCTCGATTTTACAATGGTGGCAGTTGGCAGCGGTGGGGGGGGATGAAGGTGCACGTGGCAAACCCATATGAACCAAACTTACCGTTTCCAACGCGATCGCATGTTGATTGATAGTGATTAACGTCCTCTCCGGGTTTTGCACCCGACAACTAACCTGATTGACAGACTGGCTGCCGTCAGGAGCTGCAAGCCGCCCAGAAATGTTAAAAATGTTCTAAGTATTTAATCTGTCACTGGTAAAGTGCCTTAAGTACCTCAATGAGGTACATTTGGTTCTTTAACTGTCAGCCGGCGGGGCTTCCGTTTTCGGGTCACACGTGCGGACGCAGGTGGGTCCCTGAAAAACTTGGAAGTCAGCGGGTTGGAGCCGGCTTCCGAACCCAAACGGGATTTCCGCAATTTTCAGAGCCCCCCTGCCCCCAACGCACCCATATTTGCCTTGTAAAATCACCCCCAATGTCTCAAATATTGCGACAGAACGGTTCCTTCAAATAAACCTTTATCTAAATGCATCAGTTACATGTGTAATATTTATCAGTCCTTAAAGTACTGGGGCTGCTTCTGTAGATAATAGGGAAAAAGTGTGAGTTTGGTTGAATAGATTGTTGCTTGTGACTATGTCTCACCATTTATTGCTCCTGAGCTTGTTCCTTTTTACTGTCTGTCACATTGTATTGAGTCAGACATGGTTTCTTTTTGTCTAATTCTTTCTGTCTCCGTTTCCCTCCAAATCTGTTGCCATGACTTTGCATTCCACCATTCGTTTGATTTTCAGTATCTTTCACTTTCCATTCCTTCCCAATTTGAACCTGTAAAATATCATCTTCTTAAAAAGAAAAATATTGAATTCCTGTCTTATCTCCTGTTGTTACACCACAATATTGCACAAGCAAAAGACTAAAATAACTCATTCTCTGCAGACAAGTCATTTCCATCATGTAACAAATAACTTCCCAATCTCTGTTAGAGAATCTCGGCAAAAGCCCAAACATAATGTGCTGTCCCCTGCAAGGCAGCAGAATTTCCAGTGAACAAAAGCTCAACAACCAACAGTACAGCAACTTTCAGTCATCTACAACAATATACATGTACACAGTGGTGAAAAGACTCCTGCCAAATTTATAAATGTAATAAAAAGAAAACTGCCAAAACACTAGTCTTATCCAAGGTCAATCAATCTGCAGCAAGCTGATAGCTTCCTATAGCAGCATTTTGGGAGAAGGAAATGCAATAAATGCTGATAAGAAGGAAATTGAGTTTATGGCCATGGCAAAATATGGAATTGCCCTGTCTATTAGTCTATTTTGTACTCAGATTTATGATTTTAATGTTTTTATTGCTTTTTTAATTATTTCATTATTTGTACTTTTTTATGTTTTGGTTTATCCTTATCTCTTGTCCTGTGTTTTTTAAGACATGAACTCCTGTCTCCTTTTTGTTACTGTAATTGTAGCTTATCTACAATATTTACTCTAGAGCATCCTCCCGAGCAGCCAGATCACTGCCGAACAGATTTCTCAATTCATTGCTTTTGCTTTTACTCCCTGCTGTCCAGCTGCATTATTGAGAATAACATTCTACATACTGCACATGCTACAAAACAGGTTTTTAATTGCTGTAGAAAAATACATTTTAAATTTTGGCGAAGAAAATACCAACAGTGCAACAATGGGAAGACCTGCAGTTTACCCACTATTTCTCTTCATAATCTGAGCTGTCTTTTCCAACTCTCCAACAACATGTTGGAAATGTTCCAAAAGCAACAACTATCCATTGGTTAAAATAAGACATGTGTGGATTATCTTTTCAGATGTAACCTGAGCCTTCAAATTATTGCTGCATCACTCATTCTTTTGGTTGTGAATATTTGATGAGCATGTAGGATATCCATATTTAAAACACTAAAGGTTCCTTGGAGCGTAAGGTGTTAGTATTTAGAAAAGCACAAATGTCCTGTAACAGGGAGGTTTGAGATATGTTTTATATCTAATTTTTGGTCCTCACCTTAATGGATATCGGAAATAAAGCACTTCCTTGAGTTAGCTGATCTCACCTCGAGGTATTACAGTTGCCTCAGCATTCTTGAGCTAGGGAGGGGGAAAACCCGATCGGTTTCCATTCCTAATCGCCATTCAATGTTGGAAGTGTGCCCTTGTGTACATCTGGTGACAACAGTACTGGACTTGGCTATGAGGGATTACACAATTAAATAGCTTGCCAACACACATGGCTCATAGTTTAAGAAATAGCAATTGAGCAAAATTGCGTAAGCTCCTAGCTACCAGCTATGGAACTGTACTATTCACTTTCTCAGGAGTGGAGAGATAAAGAAAAAAAACCGAGCGAGAAAATTTAGAGAGAACAACAATATGAAAGCTATAAGTAAGATACGGCTTCTGCCTGTTCCTTGGATTCTTGTATGTGCACTAAAGTTAACAGCAGGACCAATAAATGTAACTATTACAGACTCATTGGATTGAGTTGTTGCCAATGTGGACTTATACAATTATAATAGCTTAGGCAAAAAGTCAGAGACATAAGTTTAAAATATGATGGGGGTGAAATTGGATATTGCTGCCCTTCTGGCAGGAACTGGTCTGAGTCCGGATAGCCCCAAGGCACACTCGATATTGGGCCTTGGGTCTCATTTAAATTAGACCTGTGAGCTGCAGAAGCCTGCTGTGTGTCCCCAGACAGCTCACTGGTGAAGCAGTTTGAATTTTTGGGCCATTGCATCACTGGCATCGGTCCTCAGATAGGTCCTGGAGGGGGGAGAAGGTGATCGGGGGGAGGAGGGTGGATGGCAACAGGGGGGAGGCAAACCAGAGAGGGGGAGGTGATTTGGAGAGCGAGAAAGGCAATCGGGCAGGGAGGGGGAGGCGATTAGGAGGAGGCTGAGCAGGGGCCAGGATCAGTCATTGGGATTGCTGAGGAGTTGAAAGGAGCACTTCTGCTCCTCCCGCTCCACATTCAGGTAAGTATTTTTTTAAAAACTTGCCTTTTTGGTGGCAGCCTCCTATGGTGCCTTTAAGGACTGCCGGTTAGGCCAGCTGCGTTCAGTACAGCCCAATTTCTGGAAGGGGTCCTGAAACAGGCGTTAGGCCCCCAATTTCCATATGCAAAAGGCCTTTCGCCTATTTGAGATGCTGGCCCTGGACACCTACACTTCCAGCCTTTACCAATATGGCGGGCAATGCAATTTCGACTCGGAATGTGTGCGAGTGCGCCGCCCAGCAAATTGGATGTTTAGGCACTCTGTTTTACTCCTACATGGCATCAACGAATTTCTAGGCCAAGATCTACAAATGACTTTAATTTAGTTTCTGTGAAGATGGGGTAACTGGTTTCAAGAAACAACTGCTAACTGGGTTCAATGCCAGAACAAGTATGTTGTGTAAAATCCAAATAGTTCTGCTCCTACTTATGATACCGTGCACCATGTGTATTAAGTGAGGATTATTTGTCTTGAGTCAATGATGAGAGCAAGAGTGTTAAGCCATCTGTGAACGATCTAACTTAGATTTTATAATTATGGGCTGTTTTGAGGAGCAGCAAATTGCCGTAATGTAATGTGCTAAACTGTAGATGCTTGTGCGACCTTAAACTACCTATATTTTAAAAACTATGCCAGCTTGGAGTACCTGAATGGCTCACAGCAGAATCATGCACAGCACTTCATTCCAAGTGAATAGACTGTTTTCTTTTGTGTTTCAAAAAATTATTTTATTCACAGTGCAATGTGTCTGGCAATGAATGGGAGAAAGGGAAACCATGTAGATTGATCATGTAACCAAAGGCTGCCCTGGACTAAAAGGAAAACTTTTATTAACAATCTAGGATGGGATTATTGGCACTTATTATCACATGTATTGATTTTAAGATATGCAATTCATAAGTAGACTTCAATATTACTACCTTAACATTCTTTCAAATATAACTTGCAGTATGTTGCAGTTCTGATATACAATAGTACATTGCAGTTAAATAAGTACAAATGTAGCTATAATAGAACCAGAACTTGTGCAAGCTGTTACATGAAGTGAGCCAATGTAGATGACAAGGCAAAATTTACATTATTGGCATTTGAGGCTAGACTGTGAAGCGCCTTGGGATGTTTTACTATGTTAAAGGTGCTATATAAATGCAAGTTGTTGTTGTTGTAGACTGGGTACAGCTAGACTTCTACTCTGGTTCTTTCTTCAAATGCATGATGCCACTTTTCTTCCAAGAATCTACCAGATAGCTCGGGGGAAATTTTGACTTTGTGTGATAGTGTAAAAACAGGTGATAGCAAATCGGCAGCCCGTTTACATCTCTCCCAATTTTCATTTCCACTGACTTCAATGGAAATAGAAATCTGGAGAGATGTAAAATGAGCTGCTGATTCGCTATCGCCCATTTTACACTATGGCACAAAGTCAAAATTACCCCCTTTGAATCTTTACACATGCCAGTGTACAAACACATGCAGACTGGGAAGGATTTAGAAGGTAAACTAAAAAAAATTACTGAAGAACATTCATGCCTCTTTATCTGTGTATATTTGTGGGGGAAGAGAAAAATTGAAGTCTGTGTTCCCTTACCACAATCTCATTGGATTCTAATCATTAGTACCTATTTTTCAAAGTTTTGTCATTGCTGTTTTACTATCTAAATATTTGCAAGTTATGTTTGCCACTTTAGATGTTATGTGGACTTTCTGCGGAAAGGAACTTTGAATTGCTGTGCGCTGTTATGA
This sequence comes from Heptranchias perlo, assembly GCF_035084215.1. Taxonomy (NCBI): domain Eukaryota; kingdom Metazoa; phylum Chordata; class Chondrichthyes; order Hexanchiformes; family Hexanchidae; genus Heptranchias; species Heptranchias perlo. The sequence continues at coordinate 99,788,205 of NC_090325.1, read as the reverse complement.
TTGTACATATTTTAAATGCAGATTTGGAATAGATGGGGTCAAATAAAATACAGAAAGCCAAAACATATTTCTACCGGTGAACACCATTAAACAGTATTCAGGGACTGGTCATGTGCTTTTATTTGTTCGTTGATATAGGAGTAGAGAAAACATATTTTAAATCTGGCATGTTTTGCAATTGGCATTGACAGTGCATTTCCATTTCTTAGGGTTGTTCTCATGTTTAATAGTCTGTTAGTGGGGGCTAGGTGAACCAGTTGTGAGATGGGTCATTTCCAGCATCTTGCTTAAGAATCTTATTGTTGCCTTTCTCCTCTGCTGCCAACTGTGAATCATGGGGTCAGATAAAACAGCCTTTGAAAATCCTATCCCTGGCTCTCTGCTGAATGCTTTTGATGGAAAATATGCGAAAGACCACAATCTATTTCAATGCTAAGCAGATAAAGAGAAAATTAATTACATTTTTTCCTGGATGAACACATATAGATTTAGTTTGCTCTGCAAGTTAGAGCAAAAACATACTAATTGTGTGTTAAGGGTAGTAATTTTATAATTTGGTGTTAGTTAGCCGGGTGTTAACTTTTGCCAATGCCCCTAACCTTACTCCTCGGAGTAAACCTTCCTAATGCACATGAATGCACATAACCAACGTTAACTTGTTTATCCTTGTTAACTGCCCGTTAAGTAGCAATTAATGGCAATATACAAATTTAGATAGGATTTACTTGTATTAATTTTTCCTATCTAAAGCACCAGAGGGAGTGGGCAGAGTTTAGCAGTAAGCAAACCAGGAGATATTGCCAACGGGTCAAGCTTTTCTGTGAACTCTGCAACAAAGGTGTTGTATCAAATTTATAAATGACAGATACGTTGAAGGGGGAGCAATAACTACATGAGACTAATGGCCAGGAGGTGTGAGGTCCTAGGAGCTGAACATTCAGGACTACCCAATGCTTAATGAATACCGCTGATATGTCACTGACCTGGACATCAGTGTGGTACAGTGTTAGGTGACTACACCACAACAGGGAAGCAACCTTAGAACTGTGTCTACTTCTGGAACCCTATGTTCCAGCATGCAGTTTCAGCTTTCCTGACTCTGACCTCCTCCGTATACCCAATTTGAACCTGAAAAAAGTGAAAATCATTGTTTCAGTAACAATGAGTGATTATCATCGTACAAACCAAGGACATTGTCATCTCCACAAAACTCATAGTCCTTCAGCCCTTGTGTGACCTCTAAATCTGTAATACTATGATGATAATAATGCTCAAGGGGTTTCATCTGTTGTGTGCCATCACCAATCAGCGGCACCCATTGAAGGCTGCCTTCTTTCAATAAGAAAAGAATAGTTCAGACTACTTAAGATGCAATTTTGCAAGGGCTGCATAACATTGTATGTATGGCAATGTTTAGCAGAATGAAATGTAAAATATCTTGTTAGCTAAAGGTGGAAAAGCAGAGTGAATAGTTTCATGTAATCGGCGGTGCATAAGGATAGCTCGTGAACAATCTTTAGTAAGCAGGCATGCCCTTTTTGACCTGCTGTATTATTTCAGAAATATCCCCATTTTCTGTTTCATACTTACAGCTAGAGGTACAGGCTAAATCCAGGTTAGCAATACTCTTGTGTGAAACTATCAGGCAATCATGGTTCACATTTGCAATGTCTTTGGATAGAAATGTATACCAAAATAATTTAATAGGCACTCAAAGCAATATATGGTAATGCAAAGTCATTGACAGTCGTACCCATATATAGCAGCATGGCATAATTGACAGTGATCTTCATTGCTTTTCTTGAAATAGGACATTTTCTTCCATATATATCTTCAAGTGAGGCAGGTTGTGAGCACCATACTGATCTCTTGTGCAATTGCCTCCCACACCTCCTGGACCTTCTGCTTAGTGGCACATTAGCCTTCTGGCCTGTGGGAGGCTCTTTTACGTTCTCTCACATGGTCCAGAATGATCTGAATGGCTCATCAGTAAAACAGGGCTTTTTTCCATGTGCTTTATCCATTAGTTTTCCAAATTGTATACACTATTATTTTATTAATGCACTGAGCATTATTTATAAGGATTAATGGGTAATTCAGCACCATTGTTGTAGATTCTTTTGACTGGCTGCTTCGTTGTGTATTTGTCGTAATACATCCAAGCTCCAAGAATGTGTTATGAATAAATTGCTGTGTTCCTAAGAGAGCAGTAAAAATGGGAGAAAGGGTGATTCTCATTTTACGATCAGTGTGCTAAAAGTAAATTGAGTGCCATCATAGGCTAATGCTTTTGGGGATTTAATTTTTTTTGCTTTGCTATTTTGATGAAGCCTGCTTGTTCTCAAAATGTCTGTGGCTTGGCTATCAGTTAAATCATGGTTAGGAATGTGTGTGGATTGCGGTCAGAACCTCAAGCTAACCTCGATAATCAGTTAGACAAACTGGTTAATGTGTGTCCTTGAAGCTCAGTTCAATGCTTTAAAGGGGGGAAAAAGAGTTTATGACCCTCATATTTTGCCCTGAAGGATCTTGAGACAAAAAGTAGCAAGTTTGATATACAAATATAGCAAAAATATTTTCTATATCAGCGAGGCATAAAATTGCTTATTGATGCATTGATTCAAGTATGCAGATTATACTCATAAAGCACAACTTCCACATGATTGAGACAAACAGTACTTGCAACCGACTGCTAGGTTTTTCTTTTCTGACTTTGGTGCTTTGACTTTGCTTCAGATACAATATTTGTCCTGAATAATTGGCAAATGTTCAAAGAAAAAAACACTGATGTACTCCAAAATTGAAATTGTATAACCGAAATGTTCTTCTCTCCGATCACCTACAATTCCTTCACATAACATTTTATTTAATAAGAATCTCATCTACAACTATCTTTAAAATCTACTCTGACTTTTCTGCACTTTCTGAGCTGGGAGTTCTGTTGATAGTAATCTTAATTTCTTTCCTTCCTAATCGTGTGCATCATTGAGTTGGAACAATAGCATAGCAATACAGAGCAATTTTATTTTTCAAAACTTATTTAGAAAGGTAAACTTCTACCTAATGGAACTGGCTTACATCTGTCTCTTTCCATTCTGTTCTGTTCTACCCACCATTCTGAACTCTGGCCATTCTGTATGGGGAATACAGTATTTAAGTGAATACCATGCATGCAATTCTCCATGTTAAATATGAAATATACATCTGGAATAGATTGGACAATCCAAATGCTGAAGCAAATTGCTCCATTTTAAATGGAAAACCATTTTTTTTTCAGTAAGATACATTTGCAACCATTTTAGCCAAAGATTCTGTCCCATGATTAAGCAAAGCAGCTCCACATCTCATCCAACAAATGTAATATGATAACCTCTTAACCTACCTCTAGGAGAAATTAAGACAAGATGAGAATTGATGCAGACTGCTTTTAAAGTTGAATCTAGTCGATTTTTCAAAAGAAACTGTGAAGGAGCAAATGGAGTGTAACAGACCTTCAACTTGTAAATTAACTAAAGGTAAGATTGTGGCAGCAACTCATAAGAACATGAGCAATGCTGATACCTGTTGTTGTGAAAGAGTGATAACCTAGTGGGATGAACTAAATTTGGACCATATTAAATTTTAGTGCACTGCACAGAATAGTGTATTTTTTAAATCTGATATTCCTGACTTCCTTTATTTATCTCCCCCAGTAGATGCTCACAAATTTCTTCACATTTGGAATTTATTTTTTTATTACAGTGTTGCTAATATCCTGTATTATGTATTTTGGAATGTATTTCAAGTCTATTACCATCTGAGTTAGCACCTTGGGACATTTTATTATGTTAAAGGCGCTATATAAATGCAAGTTGTTGATGCTATAGGTCATAGTTTAAAGAGAATAAATTGATTTGTATAATTTCACACTGCATACACTGTAAAGGGTTTGGATTGAATCAATTTTTGGATCATCAACAACAATAACTACAACTTTCATTCATATAGCGACTTTAATGTAGAAAAACATCCCACAGAAGTGTATTCAGACAGAAATTGACACCAAGCCAAAGAAAGAGATATTTGGAGGGGTGACTAGAAGTTTGATCAAAGAGTTAGGTTCTAAGGAGAGTTTTAAAGGAGGAAATAGAGGTGGAGAAGCAGAGATGTTTAGGGATGGAATTCAGGAGCTTAGCGTCCAGATGGCTGAAGGCACAGCCACCATAGGTGAGGCAAAGGGAGTGGGAGTTGCGTAAGAAGCCAAATTCGGCAGAACGAATAGTTCTTGGAGGGTTATAGGGCTGGAGGAGGTTACAGAGATAGGAAGGTATGAGGCCACGGATAGATTTAAACATGAGGATGAGAATTTCAAGTTGGAGGCATTGGACCGGGTGCTAATGAAAGTTGTCAAGGACAGGGATGATGGATGAGTGACACTTGGTGTGAATTAGGATACGTGCAATAGAGTTTTGGATGAGCTGAATGTATGTATGGTGGTGGATAGGGAACCGGCCAGGAAAATAGTCGAGTCTGGAGGTGACAAAGTAAGGATGAGAGTTTCAGCACCAGATAGGCTGAGGCAACAGCAGAGACGGGCAATTTTACAGAGGTGGCAGAAGGCTGTCTTTATGATGGAGAGGATATGAGGTTAGAAGCTCAGCTTGGGGTCAAATAGAACCCTGAGATTGTAAACAGATGGCTTCTACCTAAAAATGTGACTGAGGGGTGGGGGGGGGGATGGAACTGGTGACAAGGGAACGGAGTTTGTGGCAAGGGCCAAAGACGATGGCTTCAATTTTCCCAGTGTTTAATTGCTAGAAATTGCGGCTCATCCAGGACTGTGAATTGAAATTGTCAATTGAAATTTTCAAGACTGAGATAAACAGATTTATATTAGGTAAGGATATCAAAGGATATGCATCAAGTGTGGGCAAATGAAGTTGAGGTACAGATCAGCCATAATCTAACTGAATTGTGGAACAGGCTCTAAGGGCTAAAATTACTACTGCTATTCCTATGGGGAACTAAACGGGGACAAAGAGGATCAATTTCGTGGGGCTATGTCCCACGTCCCCAGGGACACTTGAAAGGTGTTCGACTCCATATTGGGTCAGGCGATTCTTCAAGTATCCCTGGCGACAGCCTAAAATAGATGTTTGTCCTGAGTGGGAGTAGGTTCCAGGCCTGATCCACTCAGGAATATGTGGTCTACATGAGGCGTAATGAGCAGTCCTTAAAGAGGGCTGCCACCCAAAAGCTAACTTTTTTCATATACTTACCTTAATGTAGAGCTGGGAGGAGCAGTATGACTATGCCCCCTAGTTCCAGACTCTCCAGCCAGAAGAAACAGCCTCTCATCATCTACCCTGTCAAGCCCCCTCAGAACCTTATATGTATCAATGAGATCACTTATATTCCTGACATTATTAAAAACAGTAACATGAAAAATGTTTAGCAAAATGACATTTGACATGCCAAAGGAAGATCTTTAGTATCCTTTGATATATTTCCTATATGGTTTTCTGACAATGACTTTGTCTTATTATTATTTATGATTGCTGTCCCTCTTACTGTCCAAGGATACTGGGATTACATTTTGATATTCTGTGGAGCCATGAGTTTCAAGAGCTATTTTGCTCTAATTATAATAGCAGGCAAAGTTTAAAACCATGCTGTTTGACTGATGAGAAGAATTTAAGTGAAAGGTACAGCTTCTTGCTCAGTCCTTCTGCAATTCAGTTGCTGTGAGTGGATAGGGTAAGATCTTAGTCATGTAAAAAAGAGCAGAAAACCTTTATGCAAAGCAAACTTCTGGATACTTGGTTAAGTGCGTGATGGTTAACGGGAGTAATGCCCAGTTTATATCAAAGGTTCGAGTAAAAGGCTGACAGTTTTCTTCTACACAGCAGAGATGAGAAAGCATATTGCTGCTTTTTTTTACATAGCTGTAGTTGCAGATAATGTATTATAAAATCATAGAATCATAGAAAGGTTACAGCACGAAAGGAGACCATTTAGCCCATCGAGTCCATGCCGGCTCTATGCAAGAGCAATCCAGCTAGTCCCATGTAGAAATGCATAAAGAGATACTTGACCATGTTAATGTAGAAATGCATGAACAGTTACTTGACCATAGTAAAGAAGAAATGCATGATGGATATTTGACCAATGTTAACTCCTTGGCTCCCATAATGGAGTAGCTACAGCACACATACATAGAAAGACACAATTGTGTAATTACGTTTAAGCCTTGGTATGTTGATAATTAAGTTGTAAACAATTTTACAACACCAAGTTATAGTCCAACAATTTTTATTTGAAATCTATAAGCTTTCGGAGGCTTCCTCCTTCGTCAACATTTACCTGACGAAGGAGGAAGCCTCCGAAAGCTTGTAGATTTCAAATAAAAATTGTTGGACTATAACTTGGTGTTGTAAAATTGTTTACAATTGTCAACCCCAGTCCATCACCGGCATCTCCACATGATAATTAAGTTGGCTGTGCAGGTGCTTGGTACTGTCTGCCCCCCCCCCCACCCCCGAGCAGATAAGGGTATTGCTGACTATAAAATATAATGAGAATACAGTTTCTTGAGAGGCTATGTGGCCTTGAGACTGACTTCAGCCCTACTGATAACCAGCTTTAGAATGTAGGGAGGATAAATGTGCTCGGGCCTACGAGGCCTACGTGCCAAAACAGGAATGAGCTATGGACGTCCAGAGGGGGCAGGCTCACTACTTGATTGAACAACTACCTGAACCAATAAAGAATGTACATGTACGCCCATATTCTATGACAGGTGGACATTGCTAATTAAACTGTATAAATGTGAACTGTTTCCTTTGTTCAGTGAAGAGGTTATTCTGACCATTGTTCAGAGTACAGCTTCCCTTGTATACAAGTCAATTAAAGTAAAACTTTTCCCTTTGTGATACTGGTCTGAGTGTGTTAGTGCATTGGTATAGTGTTAAGTTTTGACAGTTTCTTGGAGGTTCCACCGAGATCGCTTGTGATCCCCGGTAAGTACGGACACATGTTGTTATTACAACTAGGTGTTCTGTGCGAGCCCAGGCACACTGCGATTGATAAGTGTATGCATTAACTGACGTGACTAATTCTTCTGTTTATCTTTAAGAATTGGAAAGCGATCATAGGAAATGTGTTTTGTATAGACAAGGGGAAAAGGAACTTGTCAGATTACTCGATATTGTCAGCTGCGGTGTTGTAGTAACGGGCTGAGAGAGAGCAATAACGGAGTAGATCTGTGATACTGGTGATTACTAGAGTGACGTTGAGGCTGCTGTAGAGAGCCAACAGACGGTCAGCTGCTAGTGAAAAAGAGGCGCCAGGATAAGATATGGACTTGTGTAAAAAAAAAATTTAAGTGTGAAGTTGTAATTTGTACAAGCGCAGACTAGATGTTGCGTAATTTGGAAAAGTGTGAAATTACAAGACTGTAGTGGCGACAAAGGCAGACTGGTGTGAATGTCACGGATTCCGAAGAAACTTTGGGAAAGAAACAACTGACAAGTTGATAGTTTGGTCAAAATGGACCAAAACTAAGAAATATCCTTTTCCCGAAGACGGTACATTTAATATGGATAGAATTAAGTGATTAGAAAAATGTTTAAAAGACAAAGACCCAAAAAAGAAAGGTTCTTTTGTTTTCAGTGTACTGTCTCTTTAAAAAACCTGTCCTTATTGTGAGTGTTTTCTGTCGGTGTTGTGGGCCACGCCCCCTTCTTACTGCGTCTGACGTGTTTTCTTCTTTTGTGTAATGTATCTTTTTTGTCTTGTGTTTAATTCTGAGATTGCTGAATTAAAATTGGAGTTATTGAGGTTAAGTGACCAATTAAATTCTGGTTCTTATAAAATGTGAGCATGTCAAATTCCAGACATGGGATCTTCACAAAAAATTGGCATTTTGAATTTTTATCTTGTGATTGGCTGTGGTTAAAAAAAAGTTCAAAAAAAAATAACGGGATAGATAAAAAAAAAAGCTACCTGGTATCACCGTGATAGGAACAGTCGGAAAGCTGGAACAGCTCGGAGAGTTGGTTATAATCATACCCACAAAAAGTATGTGAAAAAAAAAATGAATTGGAAAGCAAATTATAAAACTTACGAAGCAATGTGAAAACTGAGGGGAACCTAAACAAAAGTTGATCACAACAATCTGGAAATACTAGACTAACTATAAACTAAAATGTACGATGGGAGATGTTATTTCCCGGTATGAATTTAAAAAAAAAAATTTATGTAAAAATTACGTTGACGTATGCTGAGAACGCTGCGTGTATCTGATATCTGGCTCCGTCGTTTTGTTTCTGAAAAAAAGTTAACCCCTTCCAAGGACGCCGACATCTGTTTTCAATTCACCAAGCAACAACCTTTGCATTTATATAAAATAATTGACAAAATGAGGTTTAATTGTAAAAGAAAAGATAAAGTGCAGCTTTCAAGAATTACAAGTTACAAGCAGAATGATCTCTGGTTATAAATTAATTTGATCTTTGAAGCATTTTGTGCTATTGTGATTGATTCTTCCCCTACCCCTTAAGGTTTTTTACAAGCAAGAAATAACTAACCCTTATTTCTGTATTGCTGAAGTTAAGAGTTTGGACTGCACTAGTTTTTTTAAGATGTTGGTCTGATACCTTTGGAGTCACAGCATTCTGAAAGTGGAAAGAGCAGGTACTGTTTAAACAGTTTTAAACAGTTTTATTGTCTCTTGATAAAAACAATGATTTTTGTGAATTTTAAAGGGAGACACCCTCTTTCTTCAGGGTGCATGGTGAGGATCCTTAAATCCTCCTCCCCTGAGGGAATAGACAAAAAAAAAGAGACGGCGATAATGATCATATTGGATTTTAATTGGCGTCTGAAGGATAAGATTAGGGAAAAGGCTGTTTGCAAAGTTAAAGCAGAGTCTGAAAAGAAAGTAAAGAAGCTGCAAGCAAACAAGTTGGTTAATAAGAAACATTGGAGAAAACACTATGATTAAAATAAATCTCAAAAATAGTGTGCAAAATATATAGTGTAAAGCAATCCACAAATGTGAGAAGTGAAGGACAAAATATCAGTCAAACCTGTGTGAGGAGAAAATTTGAAGCCAAAAATCGACAAGTAACTAAAAAAAAAGTTAATTTGCTGAGGTCGAGCAAAGTGGAAAGAAATATGGAAACTTAATCTCAGAGGGAGAAGTAACAAATTACTGCTACCATGAGAGCCAGTTAATGTTAACCCCTTTCATCCCAAGAAGCCAGACTGTCATGCCAAGAGCAGCTCAAACAGATAGAAATGACCCAGTCGGTTGAGAACTGTCTGAGGCTTGCCCAGAACACAGGTGAACATGAGGTAAAAATTGGTATAGGTTATGCTATTAAAATTAACCCAATTACTCGGAAATGCCAAAAGCTACAATTGACTGAGATATAAGTTTCCACACAGACAATGCTACAGTGAAAAAAATTGATAAGAAAGGAATGTAAAACAAATCGTATGAAGAGAAAGCATAGGTTGGACAATTGGAAGTCCATTACTTGAGCTATGTATTGACACAGGGTACTAAACGCCTATCAGTTTTACCCCGCCACAGTATGATAAGGAAGTTCGACAAGTTCTGGGGCTATTCAATTTTATTTGAAACTATTCACGAATAGTAGCTCCAATACAAGATCTGACCAAAGGGGGAAAACCTTCCCTGACAAATTATATAACTCGCATTGAGAATGCTAAGAAAACTCAACAATTATATCAACACCTCCTAACTCAAGTGTTAAAACAAAGCGCGACATGGAATGGAGGTGGACATCGTAAAAGAGATAGACAAATGTGAAGACGTGGAAGATCTGCGATTAGTGATATAGCAACTGCCTTTAATACGGGTGCCTCAGTTGTTAACACCATTGATTTGGCAACATTAGATCAAAAGGTCAGAGATTTAGGGTCTTGCATTAAAGATATATTTAAAAAATAAATGAAAATACAGGTAAGGAATTGTCTGAGGATCAAATGCTGACCATACATTTGCAAAGGATAGCTACAGTGCTAGAAACACATGCCCAAACCATTAATAAATTAATAAAAGAGGAATATAACGTATCTTAGCAGGCTGCTGCTAATGACATCTGCAGTACATATGGTAACTGGATTGTGGAACAGACACGAGAGAACCTAGCCCAGATACAGGCAGGGGAAGTACCCTTATGGATAACAAATCAACAAACTGAGGGTGAACCTGACCCATGGGCATGATGGAGGTGGTACCTCCAAGCGGCTGTTAGCAAACAAGAACATCACCCCTTGCCAATTCAGGGCAATGGTGCGGGTGTACCCCACTCAAGTGGAGTGTAAACCTGAAGGAGGAGGGCTCCTAGGGTTGGTACTAGTAATACTGGTGATGGCACCCGAAACCAGGGACGAGAGGTGTAACAAGTACAGAATATTGGGGTAGTGAAGGACAGAATGCACATATCCCATCACAATATGTTACCATATGCTGAAAAAAAAATTAAAGGGAATTTGGCTGGAACAAAATTAGAGGGATATGTTACTAGACATGCTGTCACTGTATGTCCACATAGTTTTGGTCACAGCCCAGAAGCACAGTGTGGTTTTAACAATACTGGTACCAATCAGGATATTAACTGTACCATGGAGGCCCTAGGTGCGGATCTAAAAACCACTCAAGTGGCATATGCCAGAGAGGGCGAATACTGTGTTACAACTAATTTGAAAACGTTTAAATATGCCAATCTAACTTGTGATATTTTAAGTCCAGAGTTCTGCTTCATTCCTGAAGTCTCGGTTCGGATTGGACCCGAGGAACTGGTAGAGATACACCGGCATAACCTCACCACCTTACAAGTTTCTGAGGATGTCAAAAAGGACTTAAAAGAATATCAGGACACATTTGGGTATCTGACACCCCTGTTGCCTAAATACTTGAAAGCATTGCGAATGGAGATACGCCTCTCCAAGAAGGTTTATTATAACCTACAACAGAATAATAAAAATATTAAGCATGACATTGACCAAATTAAAGTCACCACTTGGTGGGATGACCTCTGGAATTTGGGACTGAATATACAGATCCATCCTTGGATTAGATTAATTTCATATGTATTATTCGTAGTGCAGTTTGTTGTAATGTGCTTCTTGATTTTCATTGCATGTAATAAATATAAGCAGAGGATGAAGGGTTTGGCAAAGATTGTAAAACAGAGCCTGGGTGAGAATGTCCCCATTGTCTCTGTGATTTCAACTAAGAACACATCTTAATGGTACCGGGAGTAGCACCCGCTGGGGTAAGGTGCGTGTAAAAGGGGAGACAATCATAGTTTGATAGGATTATCAGATGCTCTGCCTCTCTTCCACCCGGACTGGTGGCCAACATGAAGGGAACCTGGTTAAGATGAGGTACAGCATCTTGCATATGTAAAATTCAGGGGATGCCTAGGTGCTTGCAAGAGGGCAACACTGAGCAGGCCATACCTATGGGCAACCATGGGTGACGGATAAAGGTTGGCTATCTTGGGCTTGGCCAAGGGGATATTGTAGGGATAAAATTTGGATTAAGGGATATAAAGGGGAGGGCCCCAATTCACCGGTATAAAACGGTCTGAAAGGTACCATTCAGTCTAGTTAGGCTGGAAACAAAATATAAAGCACCATGGGATATTTGACTATGTTAGCCCTTTTCAAACTAACATGGATAGGTTTAGCTGACGAAGGACATTCCCAGCTTACTTGAGAAATGTTTAGAAGGAGTCTGTTCCTGAGAAGAGATAAGAGTACAAAGGCGTATTGATGAAACATGGCTGATTCCATTGGGACTTCTCTAGTTCAAGGGTTAGTCGTATTCGTTGTTATAATTCTTATAGTTTATTGCTTACTTAAATGTTGCTGTGCTATGATACCTAATTTGGGTACAAATATATCACCCACTAATTTAATGGTACAAGTAGAGATGGGGGGAGACGAGGTAGAGGAAGAATTTGAACGGTTAACTAAGGTGATGCTCTACTAGAATATTGTCCTTTATATAGGACAAAAGGGGGAAATGTAGAAATGCATAAAGAGATACTTGACCATGTTAATGTAGAAATGCATGAACAGTTACTTGACCATAGTAAAGAAGAAATGCATGATGGATATTTGCCCAATGTTAACTCCTTGGCTCCCATCATGAAGTAGCTGCAGCACACACACACAGAAAGACACAATTGTGTAATTACGTTTAAGCCTTGGTATGTTGATAATTAAGTTGGCTGTGCAGGTGCTTGGTACTGTCTGTCCGCCCCCCCCCCACCCCACCCCCGAGCAGATAAGGGTATTGCTGACTATAAAATATAATGAGAATACAATTTCTTGAGAGGCTATGTGGCCTTGAGACTGACTTCAGCCCTACTGATAACCAGCTTTAGAATGTAGGGAGGATAAATGTGCTTGGGCCTACGAGGCCTACGTGCCAAAACAGGAATGAGCTATGGACGTCCAGAGGGGGCAGGCTCACTACTTAATTGACCAACTACCTGAACCAATAAAGAATGTACATGTACGCCCATATTCTATGACAGGTGGACATTGCTAATTAAACTGTATAAATGAGAACTGTTTCCTTTGTTCAGTGAAGAGGTTATTCTGACCATTGTTCAGAGTACAGCTTCCCTTGTATACAAGTCAATTAAAGTAAAACTTTTCCCTTTGTGATACTGGCCTGAGTGTGTTAGTGCATTGGTATAGTGTTAAGTTTCGACTCTCCCGCCCTATCGCCGCAGCCCTGCAAATTTTTTTCTCTTGAAGTACTTATCCAGTTGCCTTTTGAAAACCACGATTGAAAAATTTGCCTCCACCACCCCTCAGGCAGTACATTCCAGATACTAACCATTCACTGCATAAAAAAGTTTTTCCTCATGTCACCTTTGCTTCTTTTGCCAATCACCTTAATCTATGTTCTCTGGTTCTTGACCCTTCTGCCAATGGCAACAGTTTCTCTCTATCTATTCTGTCTAGACCCTTCATGATTTTTAAATACCTCTATCAAATCTCCTCTCAATCTTCTCTGTTCCAAGGAGAACAATCCCAGCTTGTCCAGTCGATCCACATAACTAAAGTCCCAAATCCCTGGAGTCATTTTAGTAAATCTTTTCTGCACCCTCTTTAAGGCCGTCACAACTTTTCTATAGTGCGGTGCCCAGAACTGGACACAATACTCCAGTTGTGGTTGAACCAGTGCTTTATAAAATTTCATCATGACTGCCTTGCTTTTGTACTATATGGGGGCGATTTTAGGAGGCAATTGCGGGTGCGTTGGGGGGCTCCGAAAATAGCGGAAATCCTGTTCGGGTTTGGAAGCCGGCTCCAACATACTGACTTCCGAGTTTCCCAGAGACCCACCTGTGTGCGATCCAAAAACGGAAGTCCCGCCGGCTTTAATTGACAGTTAAAGAGCCAAATGTACCTCAGTGAGGTACTTAAGGCACTTTGCCTGTGACAAATTAAATACTTAGAAAGATTTTTAATTTACCTGGGCGGCTTGCCCACCGCTTCTGTGAAGGGTCGGATCAGGCAAAAAGAAACTAAATAAATTAAATAAAAAAACCATGGAAGGAAGTGAAAACACTAAATGCACCTATCTTTGAAACCTGCTTTGATGTCCGATGTCCGATGTCTCCCGCTCCGATGTATCCCCCTTCATTCCCCGATCTTCCCCCGATGTCCCCCCTCGATCTTCCCCTCTCCTGCTGATCTTCCCCTTCTCTCCCAATCTTCCCCTCTTCCCCCCCACCCCGATCTTATCCTCTCCCCCCCCCGATCTTTCCCTCTCCCCCCGACCTCCCTCTCTCCCCTCTCCGGTCTTTCAGTCCAGCGCCAGATCTTCCATTCTCCCCCCCGCTCCTGGTCTTCCGTTCTAGCGCCGGATGACGTCTCGCTCTCTCTCTTTCTCGCCACCCCCCCCCCCCTCACCCCGTTCACGTTGCAGCTCCTGACAGCAGCCAGCCTGTCAATCAGGCTAGCTGCTGGGTGCGAAACCCAGAGAGGACGTTAATCACCATTAATCAACGTGCGATCGTGTCGGAAACGGTAAATTTTGTTCATGCAGGTTTGCCACGCGCACCTTCACCCCCCACTGCCAACCTGCCACCATTGTAAAATCGAGCCCAATGCCTCTATTTATAAAGCCCAGGATCCTGCATGCTGTTTTAACCGCTTTCTCAACTTGCCCTACCACCTTCAATGATTTGTGCTCATGTACCCCCAGATCTCCCTGTTCCTGTACCCCTTTTAGAATTGTGCCCTCTAGTTTATATTGCCTCTCCTTGTTCTTCCTACTGAAATGTATCACTTCGTATTCCAGGACTTTCAACCGCATTTAAATGAATGGCATCTAAAAGAGATGGCAGCCAAGTTGATCAGTGTTACAGAGTTCAGCAGAGGTGTGCTGCACGTGGAATCTTTTCTGGCTACAATTCAAAAGGATTTTTGAATTAAGGTAATGGCTGTTTTGTATAGTAAGGGCAACAATTGCAGACATTGCAATATGCTGTCATGAATGTTCTATTCCTGCACTCGCATTTGTGAATGTCTATTGTGATGGGAAGCTCCTCAGAAGCTTCTTACCCTCGGCTGATTGATAATAACGTGGCACAGCTTGTGTCTGAACATGTGGATGTTACATCTAATCTGCAGATGAGAAAGAAAGTATATGGGGTGGAATTTTTCAAGATTACTTGCTCATTGAGAAATCGGGCATAAAAAAGGACTTCATGCAAAGCTAAACATGTGGAGTGGTAAGCGAGGTGTTCTGGAAAACCTCTCCAATGCGAGACTTCAATCGGCCAAATATAAAATGGGTAACCTCAAGCAGTTAAGAGTCAGAGTTGGTAAATGCAATGCGTGACTGCTTCATGACCCAATGCATCAAGCAAGCCACAAGAGACAGTGCTCATCTTGACCTGGCATTTGTTAATGACTCTGATAATATACAAGAAATAGAGATTACAGCATCCCTAGACGACAGCGATCTCAGAATGATCAGGGTTAACATGATCTGGGATTCAAATATACCAAAGATCAGGGGCCAGGTACATAACTTTAAAAAGGCTCAATTAATTGAGATGAAAGAACAACCAAACTAAACAGATTGGAGGAGATGTTCAACAATACTTCAGTAGGGAAAAGTGGGACACTATTACAGAAATATTGCTGAACATGAAGGATAAATACCTATCCAGAATCAACAAGCTCAGTCTAAATGAACTTGACTTAAATGGATTACCAAGCAAATTAAAAGTGGTAAAGAGGGAAAATGACTCTACAAATCCTGCCAGAAAAAAAGGGGAAGAGGTTCATTGGAATGAAAATAAGAATATGCAGAAATGTGTAAAAGGTGATTAGAGGGGGCAGAGAAAGACCTGGCAAAAAGTATAGCTGA
The DNA here is from genome assembly GCF_035084215.1 of Heptranchias perlo. Taxonomy (NCBI): domain Eukaryota; kingdom Metazoa; phylum Chordata; class Chondrichthyes; order Hexanchiformes; family Hexanchidae; genus Heptranchias; species Heptranchias perlo. The sequence continues at coordinate 99,772,787 of NC_090325.1, read as the reverse complement.
AGAGGTAAAACATAACAGAAAAAGATTCTTTCAATATTACAATAGGATATTGCTACAGGAGTTCGTCAGGGCAGTGTCCTAGGCCCAACCATCTTCAGCTGCTTCATCAATGACCTTGCCTCCATCGTAAGGTCAGAAATGGGGATGTTCGCTGATGATTGCACAGTGTTCAGTTCCATTCGCAACCCCTCAGATAATGAAGCAGTCCATGCCCACATGCAGCAAGACCTGGACAACATCCAGGCTTGGGCTGATAAGTGGCAAGTAACATTTGTGCCAGACAAGTGCCAAGCAATGACCATCTCCAACAAGAGAGAGTCTAACCACCTCCCCATGACATTCAATGGCATTACCATCGCTGAATCCACCACCATCAACATCCTGAGAGTCACCATTGACCAGAAACTTAACTGGACCAGCCACATAAATACTGTGGACTAGCCACATAAATAGAGCAGGTCAGAGGCTGGGTATTCTGAGGCGAGTGACTAACCTCCTGACTCCCCAAAGTCTTTCCACCATCGACAATGCACAAGTCAAGAGCGTGATGGAATACTCTATACTTGCCTGGATGAGTGCAGCTCCAACAACACTCAAGAAGCTCGACACCATCCAAGATAAAGCAGCCTGCTTGATTGGCACCCCATCCACCACCCTAAACATTCACTCCCTTCACCACCGGCGCACAGTGGCTGTGGTGTGTACCATCCACAGGATGCACTGCAGCAACTCGCTAGGGCTTCATTGACAGCACCTCCCAAACCCGCAACCTGTACCACCAAGAAGGACAAGGGCAGCAGGCACATGGGAACAACATCACCTGCATGTTCTCCTCCAAGTCACACACCATCCCGACTTGGAAATATATCGCCGTTCCTTCATCGTCACTGGGTCAAAATCCTGGAACTCCCTTCCTAACAGCACTGTGGGAGAACCTTCACCACACGGACTGCAGCGGTTCAAGAAGGCGGCTCACCACCACCTTCTCAAGGGCAATTAGGGATGGGCAATAAATGCTGGCCTCGCCAGTGACGCCCACATCCAATGAACGAAAAAAAAAGTGAGAGGGCAATTAGGAAATAGGTGAAAGCAAAAAAGATGTAAACAGGCTTGAAACTGAGGATAAGCACAAGGTAGAAAACATTCTGAATGATTATTTCCTCCAAGTACTCACTAGGGAAGTCATAAGCAATATGCCTCTCCCAATTAGAAATACCTAAAGGATAATTAATGAATTTGATATAAGTAAGATGGAAGTCCTAGACAGGATTAAATGGCTCAAAACTAAAAAGAAATTCCTCAGGGATGGATGACATTTTTTTCCAGACTAGCGAGACTTGTGAAATAGTCACAATCATTATATGGGATTCACTGGACACTGGCGAGATGCCATTACGTTGGACACAGGTTAATGAGGTGTCCATATTTAGAATAGGTGACAAAACAGATATGGGCAACTATAGACCTTTTAGTCTTATTTCAATTCTATGTAAAATAATGGCATTGATTATCAGGAGTAAAGCTGAGGATAATCTGTACAATAATCTTGTATGCACCAGTCAATATGGCTTTTTAAGAGGAAGAACCCATCTGACTAACCGTCTTAACTTCTTTGAGGAATTGATAACCCACACAGACTGTGGAAAGCCTTATAATGTGGTCTCTCTAGACATCCAAAAGGCTTCTAACAAAGTTCCACATGAAAAACTATTTGTTAAATTCATAGCTGAGGGACCTTGGGCTAAATCTTGAAATGGATACAAAATTGACTGTAGGGTAGAAAATAACAGGTAATTATTAGAGAAGTTGGGCTAGAAATTCGGCCGCATAGTGCCCGTTGTTTCGGTTCTACGCGGCCTCTTGAAGTTCCAAAATGGCATCCAGGATGCGCGTGCATGCTTCTAGCAGCTGATGCCATCATGGTAAAGGGGTTTGCACAGGCACAGATAATGAACACCAGCGGCATATAAAGTAAGGAGAATATGCGTTCGATCAGTGTCTAACGCTGATTTAAAGGCATAGACACCATTTTGTCACTTAACGCTGCAGCCAACGCACTATCTTAACCACAACCAGCTAACCATGACCTAGATGCCTGGAGGACCCCCCCCCCCATCAATGCTATTTAAAGGGATCATGCAGGATTTACAGGTTAGTTGATGGATTATTGTTTTTGGCTGCTGATGCATTTGTACCTGTTTTTGGAGGTCTCCTACTAGGACGAGGGAACATGGCCTAACATTTAGAGCCAGGACTTGCAGAAGTGAAGTTAGGAAATGCTTCTACATGCAAAGGGTGGGAGAAGTTTGGAATGCTCTTCTGCAAATGGCAGTTGTTGCTAGCTCAATTATTAATTTTAAATCTGAAATAGGTATATTTCTGTGAACCAAGGGTATTAAGGGATATGGGGCTAAGGCGGATATTTGGGTTAGGTCACAGATCAACCATGATCTCTCAGAAGGGCTAAATGCCACTGCCACTTGCTGCCTCCGGTTATGCGCCACCTTCTCCTGCAAGAAAGCAGGACATGTGTTGGTGAGTGTCCAGCAGGATGTCTGGGTGATGTGCCTGTCATGGTTGAATAGCTGCCAGTATGCGTGACCTGTGAGTTGTGGGTGTGTGGCTTGCAACAGTGGTAATGTGTGAAGGTGAGATAAAGCATCTGATTGGAAGAGTTGAGTACTGATTGAAAGAGTTTGTTGGTATGTGGGTGATGGGGGGTGTAGTGTGTGGAGCAGTGGATGCGGCTAGTGGTGCAGTTGGTAGGAGACGCCACTTGACAATTGTCGTCACTCATCTTGGCCACTCGTGTCAAAGCATTGAACTTCTTCCTGCACTGCATCCATGATCGTGGTGCTATGTGCCTAGCATTGACTTCATCCCCTACTGCCTCCCACTGCCTCTTGAGCATATGTCTGGAGGGCCTCTTGGCACCACCCCCCCCCCCCCCAACCTCTGCAGATACAGTGTGCCCCTCCTTCTGTCCACCTCTTGCACCAAGGCCTCTAGTGCATCAGCAGAGAACCTTGGTGCATGCACTCTTGCAGGCCTGGTACAAACTCAGATCGGCAGATTGGTGAGGTATGGCATGCAGATTGGAGGACGTGGGATTTAGTAGTGCGCAACCTTTATTCAATGTTTTAACATAACTCAACAGTTTGTAATCATAGGGGCAGGACCTGAACCTGTGTTTTATGTGTGCGATGTCTGATCTCCGTTCAGACTCCATGTGGACCCGTACCTTATTTTTTGAAAATAAAAGGTGCAGCCTGCCTTTAAGAGGTGCGGGCAAAACTTGCAATATTTGGGCCCTCTCCTGCTGGTGTGAAGTGCAAACCTGGTGCAAACATTGTGTCTAGGCCTCCATGCTGCGCTTCGATGAGGTAAGTGTCCAGGCAGCACAAATATCTCATGCTGCCTGCATCGGAACCACCGGACATGGCTTAATCGCAGTGCCTGCACCTGGATTCGGGGGTCAACCAATTTAACCCCCTTTATGTCAGAGTAGGAGGAAATACTGAGTGAAGCGCCCCAAGGATTGGTGTTGGCACCGCCCGCTACTACTTCTAATTAATGACATGGATTCAGAAGCTCAATGCAAAATATTTAAATTTTCACATAATACCAAACTAGCAGGGGCTGTGGAATCAAAGGAACAGCACAAAAGTTAAAGAATGAGTTGGACTAATATGTGTGTGGGCAGAAAAATGGCAGAAGAAATTAATTCACACAATTGTAAAGTACTGCACAAAGAAAAAAATAGGAGACACATATGCTGCATGAATGGTGTTGAAATAGCTGAGGATGAAGTTGAAAGAGATTTAGGAGTCTTATTAGACTTGACACTTAACCTGTCCAAACAATGCACAGCAGCAATCGAAAAAACGAATAAAATGTTGAACGACATAGCCAAAACAAAATAATACAAGTCAGGAGGATGTGATCAAACTGTACAGTGCTCTGGTGAGACTGCACCTTGAGTACTGCATCCAGTTCTGTTAACCAAGAAACAAGGGAGACATTTAGGGCTCGATTTTGCGATCGCGTTTCCGGCGGGTTCCCAGCGGGGTGGCCCCGAAAATCCCGATATCCGGTCACGTGACCGGATCGCGACGAAATCCCGGCCACTTACGGGTACCGCGCTGACGTGCGGGGCTGCGCGCGCAAGCCCCGCTGGTGGGAATCCCGCAAGCAATTAAAGCCAGCGGGGTTCCACTTGAGAGCACTTAACTTGCTCGTTGTGGTCAGTTAATGAGCTGAAGCAGCTGTCAAAAGAGGAAGTGTAGGATTTTAGGTTCAAGGCAGTGAGTTTCACACACTGGGGGAAACAGTCCCTTTCCAACCAGGCGTGTTGCAGCCAGCAGCCTGTGGCAGGTGCCAAGGTGCGCTCCACGGGGGAGAGCCCTCACCCACGCAGGAGGCCACCGCGTCACATAGGGCAACCCCTGCCCTCCACCACCCCCCGCCAAGCCAGAGGACAGACCGACACGAAACCGCAGCCCCAGTCCGAGGACCCACCCACCTACCCTGCACAACCCCTCAGACCAACACCTGCCAGATGGGTGGTGCGTTGACATCGTCGGAGGACGAACAGGATGACCAGCCCCAGCAGCCTCGCAGTCCACGCCGTCCGCCTCGGAGACGTGGGGCCCCCCAACACCGTGCTGCGGCACACCCACCTGCACAGCAGGAGGGAGGGCAACCGCAGAGAGAGATGCGTCGCAGGAGGCACTACCCTCCGCACAGGGTGTACAGAGCGAGGCTCAGCTTCATGGACCTCTCCGAGGAGCAGTGCATACGGAGGCTCAGAGTCAATCGCCAGGTAGTCGCCGACATCTGCAGCCTCCTTAACGACGAGCTGCTCCCTGATGGACCAAGCAGCATCTTCCTACCTGTCGCCGTCAAAGTCACCACTGCCCTCAACTTCTTCGCATCCGGTTCCTTCCAGGGTGCCACTGGGGACATCACCGGGGTCTGTCAGTCCTCTGCACACAAGTGCATAAGGCAGGTCACCGATGGGTTGTTCCGCAGGGCCTCGCACTACATCAACTTCGCCATGGACGAGCGCAGCCAGCTTTCCCTTACCGGCCGTTTCGGCAGCGACACACTCGCCATCGGCCACCGACAGGCAATGTCGCGTGCGGGCGAGGTCGAGCGCCTCCACCTCGGCGTCGGTGAGCTCCACCACTTGCGGCGGCCCACCTCCGGTTCGTGCCCTTTCCCTATTGTTCTTGCTTCTCTTCTCCTGTGAAGGCAAAACACAGATGTGTGAGTGGGTGCGTCTTGCATCGTGAGATGCATCGAGCATCGGTGTGGTTGGGTTGAGCGTGGCGCGGATGGATGGGAGGATGCGTGGGCCACGTGCCCATCCCATTGCATGGGGATTGGGGTGTGTGGTAGTGTTCGGGTGGGGTCAGGGACGGTGGGTACTTGCGTGCACGGCGAGGATGGTGAATGAGTGGCTGTGAGGATTGCTGATGGAGCGCAGTGGTGGCTGTGCAGGAGGGGTTGTGATCTGTTTGGCATGATGGTGGGGACAGGATGTGGGAGGGTGCGTTGGTGTACTCACCTTGCCAGACCTAGTCAGGTCATTGAAGCGCTTGCGGCACTGCTCCCAAGTCCTTGGGGTGTTGCCCCTGCTGCTCACCTCCGCCGCCACCTCTGCCCATGCCTTCCTGGTTGCGGCGGCAGGGAACTTGCGTCCATCTTCTGGGAAGAGCGTTTCCCTCCTCCTCCTCACGCCCTCCAGCATCAGCTGCAGTTCCAGGTCTGAAAAACGGGGCGCAGCCTTTCCCCTTTGCTGAGCCATCGTCTCAAACCGCTTGCTTGTAGCAGGAGGGGCTTTGGGAGACTGCCCCTTTAACTGGAGCTCCTACATCGCGTCGACGGTACTGCGCATGCGCAGCCGGCCGGCACGCAGCTGGGGAGCGGAAAACCCGGAAGCAGGGCTTAATCAGTTCAATTATCCCGCGATCGCGTGGGGGACGCACACGATTAGCCGTCCGCGTTTTCCACGCTCCCGGAGGACCACCCGCTGGGAACCCGCAGGCCTGCTAAATTCGAGCCCTTAAGAACTGGAGGCAATGCAAAGAAGAGGCATGAGGCTGATCCTCAATGCATGCTCTGACAAAGGTCTTGGGCTTTTCAGTCTGGAAAGGTGGGCCTGGATTTTAACATGGAGCCGGGAAGAGAGTGGGGGGAAAGTTTTTTGATTGCGAAACCCAGAAATGAAGTGAACAAGTCTGAATCTGAGATCGGGCCTTAATTGAGGCAATAAATTTCTTCTTCCAGGTTTCGAGTCTCCAAGCTGCCCAGTGGGCTTAATACGCACCTGCATGACACAATCTGAGGTCCACTATTTAAAGGGCCAATGCAAAAATGGATTTTGGAGAAGAAAAGAGGAAGTGAAGTCATGGATTCACAGAGAGGATGGCAGCACCCAGATTCACAGATGCTTCCCTTGAAGTACTGCTGGCTGCAGTGACAACCAGGTGGGAAACGGGAGGAAGAAACCTAGTTCTGCTACCAAGAAGGCCTGGCCGGAGGTGGCTGAGGAGGTGAGCAGCAGGAACACGGTGCCCAGTCTTGGCTGCAGTGCAGGAAGTGCTTTAATGACCTAACCAAGTCAGAAAAAATGGTGCACAACGCCCCCCCCCCCCCCCACCCTCATTCTGTCTTGCTAAGAGTACTCCATCACATGGCTCCTCACACCCACTTAAGTTTTAGCAGCCACCATCCTTCACTTTCTGTGGACTTCCTCACCTTCTCATGTATCCTTCCAATGCTGCCACTCATCCCAATCCTTTTGCAATGTGGTACATCTGTCTGAGAGACACCCTCTGATACATCTGTCTGATCGTCACCCTCACTCAATGTACTGCATCCATTGGGTGAATATGTGACCATCAGTCACTCATGGGGTCTGTTCTTTCACCCCTGGTGGAAGAGAGTGGAAAATGCAAGGGAGAGGGAGAGGTCTGGAGGTGGACCACCACAAATAGTCCAGTTCACAGATGCAGAAGAGGATGCCATGGAGATAAGTGGCACATTTGCATCCTTCTCAATCGGAGATTCAGAGACTGGGAACTCATAGATGCCTGGTGACAGAATTTAAACATCTTTCACACACGTGATGAGTTTATTTCATCAATGACTGACTGAACTATGAGAAGATTGAGTATGGTGATTGTCAAGATTGTCACTTTGCCATGACTAATGCATATTGTTTTCTTTTGTCTTCCAGGGCCTTCCTGAGTCTATGCAGCTCTGACCATGGCCGTGCAGACTTTGGAAGCCAGCATGTCTGCCAGCTTAAACAGGATGAGAGATGCCTTAATCGTGGCCTTACAACATGTCACTGATCTACACCAAGCTGCCTTCCAGCAGAGTGGTAGGAGTGATATGCGCTGGCCCAGGAGAGTGATGATGGTGAAAGGGGACATGGAAGTGGGAACTCCATTCAAAGCACTCACCCATTGCCCCCCCTCCCCCCAACCTGTACCCGACATGCTGCCTCCTCTCCCAATGGCCGAGTCTGTCCCAGCACAGGTTCAGGTGGAGCAGTATTTGGCAGGGCCCTCACGGGTTCCAAAACCCAGAACTCATAGGCTGAAAGCATCTCAGCAGCCAGGGCAGGGATCTGAGCAACCATCCACTACCTCTGCTGAAGCCACCAGGAATGCACCATGTAGAAGCATTAGGAAGCTTAAGTTCAAGCAATTGTAGTTCACCAAGGGTACGCACAAGGCTGTTTGAAGAAATGTTATGTTGTGAAGTTTCCTATTTTTATATTGGCAGATAAAATGTATTGATCAGCACCACTTCCAGGTCTTGGCCATTATTGCATCCCGAGTGCCAACCCACCCTTTTATTGGCTTCATGATGAATGTCAATACATGACGGGACCCATTGGGCACTTGTGCAATGGGTACATGCATGGTTGAAAAACTGTTTTGTGAAAAGGAGGGTGGGGGTGGGGGTTGGTGGTGGTAGCCGGCCTGAGTATTTCTATGCCTCTTTTTTCCCACTCTGCCTAAGAGAACTTGTGAGATATGAGGGCATCCCTGGCATCCTGGTCAGCAATGTACGCCACTGGTCTGGCAATGGGTGCCCTGTCTTCATATTGGTCATCCTTCGCCTCCTCCTCCTCTTCCTCCTTCTCTTCCTCTTCTTCAATGCTATCATCATCAGAGGATGATTGACGAGTGCTTTGGTCGTCCTCCACCTTTAATCCTCTCTGCTGTGCAATGTTGTGCAGGACGCAGCACACCACTATGATTCTGGAGACCCTCGCTGGTGAGTACTGAAGGGCTCCTCCGGACCTATCCAGACACCTGAAACGCATCTTCTACATGCCGACGGCTTGCTCAATGACACATCTGGTGGTCATGTGGCTCTGGTTGCAGCTCTCCTGCGCCTCATTGGCAGGGTTGCTAACATGTCATGAGCCATGTTTGAAGGGGGTATCACTTGTCCCCAACGAGCCAGCCCTTAAGTCTGTCTCCTGTTTGGAAGAGGTCTGGAATGTTGGACTGCCGCAGTCTAAACGCATCATGCCAGCTGCCAGGGAATCTGGCGCACACCTGCAGAAAACTCTTCTTGTGGTTCCACACCAGCTATGAATTGATGGAATGAAATCCCTTCTGGTTGATGAAAACTCCTGGCTCATGTGGTCGTCCTCGGATTGCCACGTGTGTGCAATCGATCGCACCCTATACCTGTGGAAAGCCAGCCAGAGAGGTGAAACCGACTGCCTGCTCATTCTGGCTGCTGTTGTCAAGAGGGATGCTCACATAAGTGGACCCCCTGGCAAACAACCCATCTGTCACTTGCCTTATACATTTATGTGCCGACGACTAACACACCCTGGAGATGTCACCAGTAGTGTCCTGGAAGGACCCAGAGGCAAAGAAATTGAGGGCAGTGGTGACCTTTACTGCGACGGGCAACGTGTGGCCATCAGGTCCAGCAGGGAGCAGCTCATCTTCAAGGAGGCTGCAGATGCCTGTGACCACCTGCCGGCTCAATTTCAGCCTGCATTAGCACTGCTCTTCAGATAGGTTAAGGAAACTCAACCTCTGCCTGTAGACCCTCTCACATGGGTAGTGCCTCTTTTGAGCTCGGCCTCTCTGTTGCTCTTTTCTCTGCTGTTCTCCAGGTCCTTGTTGTGCACCTCTCTCTTGTGCACCTGCAGATCCCAACACAGCATGATGTTGCTGCCATGGATGGTTATTTTCTTTCTCTTTAGACGTCCTCTTGAATACATCCATTGCGCCCCACCCTCCATCCTGATCCTGTCAGTTTGAAAGGCTCCTTAGGTTTGAAAAAGCTGTCTCAACACAAGAACTCTCTGCCAAACATTTACCAGAGGGAACTGAGACACCAGCTGTAATAACTGAGCTTTTATTCAGATGGGGCAATCACAATTTTAAATGAACTGCGGCTCAATCTCGCCTTCGTTTCACTGACGAGATTCATGAGCCCCGGGAAACCCATGCTGGAGATGTTAAATTTAAAGTTCAGTCAAATTCAATTTAAAAATATCTACTTAACGTCTCTCAAGGACATTAATTGATGATATAAATACCCGCCCTGAATTAATTAAGGTCCCGACTGCGGTGAGCAGGTTACTCGCAAGCATTCAAATGCGCCTAGGTTAATCCCAGAAGCGAGCATGTTGGAGCCGGATTGCCAGATAATCACCCGCCCCCAACCCACCCGGTCTTGGTGGTTAAAATTCCTCCCCAGGTTTCTGACAGATGATCTTACGGAGGTACACAAGATAGTGAAGGATATGTAAAAGGTAAATCTGGGACGTCATTTTAAATTAAATTGCTAGAGTAGGGAAAGGGAACACAGGTTTAAAGAAACGAAAATTCAGGAAGTTCTTCATCACACAAGACTGATCAGTATATGGAATGGACTTTCAGATAGAGTGGTGGAGGCGAAAATCCTGGAATCATTTAAGAAATATTGGCTCCTGCAGTGACCGAAGGGTAAACTTTTTCTAGATGGATGAACTAGGATGGGCTAAATGGCTTTCCTCATTTGTAATCCTCTTGTGATCTGTGTAGTCTGGTATTTTTTCCACTTTGGGTCTGGTTCAATGAACCAGAATGTTTTATTTTCTAGTTCTGAACATTTCTAAGTCCCTAAACATGACATGAATTACTGAAATGCTGATATTGAGTAATTTGATCCACATTTTCATCCTTATGTTTCAATCCCTTCATAAATTCACCCCTCCCATCACTATAATCTCCTCCAGCACTACAACCTAGCTGAATTTTCTGTTCTTCCAATTCTGGACTCGTGTGCACTGCCCCAAACCCCTCCCTCCACCCCACCAGTGGTGGTTGTGCCTTCAGGCACCTAGGCCTCATGCTCTTCAATTCTCTCTCTAAAGCCTGCTGCCTCTGTATTTCTCTCTCCTTCTTTAAGATCCTTAAAACTCACCTCTCTGACCAAACTTTTGGTCATCCTTCCTAATATCTCCTTCTTTAGCTTGACATCCATTTTTTGTTTATGCCTCTGATGAACCTTGGGATTTTGTGCTACTTCAAATGTGCTATATAAATGCAAGTTTTTGTTGCTGCTGATGAGCACAAATATTCACACAATAAAGTTTATTGAAAAGAATGAGGATAATGTGCAGAATGAATGAGGCAATACCCTACAACCTGTCTTTGAAAATGGACTATCTGTGCGGGTCAGTCATCTCAGAGATAACAAATTCATTTCGATATTTTACAAAACAAGGCTTCTCAAAATTTCTGTGCAAATTTGGTCACCTCATCTCATTGTAAATATTCTATGGACTTTTTTTTTGTTGGAACTAACTCATTGGCTATGAAGTGCCTTGGGACATCCTGAGGACATGAAAGGCTCTATATAAATGCAAATGCATTGTTTTTTCTTTTTTAAAAAGAGAAATGTATCAGTCAAAAGGTGCAAAATCTCTTATTATGCATATTGTGGAACAATTGAGCTTTCTGCTGTGTTGGGAAATAACAGCTACCTGGAGCTGACAGTCTGCAGAGGTTTGCCCTGTAGCTCATCATCTCCATCACAAAATAAGTACTGTGAGAGTCTAAGATATTGTAGCAAAATGGATTGATATTTTTCTTACTAATATTTGTCACCACTTATAAAGGAGTTAAAAACAAGGATTTTATGAGATATTAGATTACAGGGTATTGGATGATGTGATGTTATGTGAAGGGGGGTTTTGATTTATCTTGTATCTGTTAAATTTGACACGTTTTCATGTGGATTTGAGCTTTGTTCATTTTACGATTTAAAATTGTAAAATATCTAAAAATAAATACAATTCTTGGAGGTAAAAAAAGAGGCTGCTTTTGAGTCTACATCCCTGCATCATTCTATCAAGTATCAAGTTGAACTCATGCTGGGTATTGTGATTATGAACTCTCTACTTGTTACAGATTTTACATACCTTTTACATGTGCATGTATGATGCAGCCATCATACACAAATCAGCTTCAATTGGAGTTATGTAAGACTATTAAGAATCAGTTAGCACTAAATGTTATAAAATTACCAATTTGTTTTTATGTAGGTCATGTGTAAATTGAAGAGTTGTTCTGCCTTTCACATTATTGCTAACAATGGCACATTATTTTACTGATTGTGCACTATTCTAGAGTCCCCGTTAAATATTAAGGAGCAAATCAACTAAATGTAACCATTTCCAGCAGAAAATTGCTTGTTTCCATCGTATTAGATCCCGTCCATCTGATAAATCTGCTGCCTTAATATGTAACGCACTAATTATTCCTCTGTTTGATTTTGCACATGGTGTGGTCAAAAACAACTAAATCACTATTAATGCAGCTGACAGAGCTTTACAACCGAGTTTCAAAAAATTCCACTCAAGACAAAATTGTTCAGTTATCATCATTGTATTACATATGAAAAATTAAGGTTGCTGCTGCCTCAGGGCAGGAGGGAATTCCACATAGAAAGCCAGATTTATATGTTTCAATAATTTAACACCATCAGCCCTTAGGAATACATTGCATGATTTGTTCCGAACACTACATGACGCTTGGAGCAGATCCTTATAGAAGATGATTGTATCACGGGCTTGACCAATTTTCATAAATGTGATGTTCTTTTGCTCCTCACTTTAGAATTCTATTCTTTTTGGAATAATATATCTTTCTTCACTTTAATCTTTTAGGAGAACCCCCTCTATTTTCTTTTAAACAAGCATAAATCCACTCACAAGCAATATCTAGTGATGTATTCACCATTCATTTTCTTGTGTTGTCTCAAACTAGTGGTCATAGTCTCAAGATAAGGGGTCAGCCAGTTAGGACTGAGATGAGGAAAATTTCTTCACTCAGAGGGTTGTGAATCTTTGGAATTCTCTACCCCAGAGGGCTGTGAATGCTGAGTCGTTGAGTATTTTCAAGACTGAGATCAATGGATATTTGGACACTAAGGGAATCAAGGGATATGGGGATAGGGCGGGAAAGTGGAGTTGAGGTTGGAGATCAGCCATGATCTTATTGAATGGCGGAGCAGGTTCGAGGGGCCGTATGGCCTACTCCAGCTCTTATTTCTTATGTTCATATGTTCTTATTGGTGATATCTGCCAATAAGTGTATAATAGGAAACATTAACATGAGAAAGATTACATAGAATTACATAGAATTTACTGCACAGAAACAGGTTATTTGGCCCATCTGGTCTATGCTCGTGTTTATGCTCCACGTGAGCCTCCTCCCACCTTACTTCATCTAACCCTATCTGCATATCCTTCTATTCCTTTCTCCCTTATGTACTTATCTAGCTTCCCCTCATGTACTTATCTAGCTAGTCGCCTCAACCACTCTATGTGGTAGCAAGTTCCACATTCTAACCACTCTCTGGGTAAAGAAGTTTCTCCTGAATTCTTTTTTGGATTTAATAGTGATTATCTTACATTTATGGCCCCTAGTTTTTTACTCCCCACAAGTGAAAACACCTTCTCTGTGTAAAGATGTTTCTTTTGGTTTTAAAAAATACTATTTAGAACTTAGAAGCATGAAGAAATCACTTTAGAATAACTTAAGCATCTTTGCCTCTTCTAATTTCCTCCCCTTAACCTTGCTATCTGAAGGGCTATGATTCACGGAGGGGTTCAGCTCTAATTTTCATGCGTGAGGCTAAACACTGAGTTTCAGCAGATTGTTCAACCTTGGGTGACCAAATTCAATTCTACCATCTCATTGCACTTTCAGCTGAGGTCACCGTTTAACAATTGAGGGTGGGAACCCTGGCTGATATTTTAATCCCCTTTCCAGCCCAGGCACATTGATGCCAACTATAGCACCTTGCCATTGCTAAAACTTGGATCAGTGAACTCCGTGTTAACCAAGGTTGGACCAGGAGCTTTCCTGGTCTGTAGTGTCAATAACACACCAGACAGTAAACTACCAAAGCAGCTACTAAACCATTGTAGGAGGTAACTGAGTCTTTCTTGAGCAACTATAATTATCTTTTTTATAAAACGTAGTACCCTTCAGAGATTTTTTTTCCATGAATTAGCCTTAGAATAGCACTAATCACAGCTGAAATATAACAGGTATAGAGCAAATCAGTTAAAATTCTAAATGAGTCATCTTTTGTGATAATTTGATGATAAAATTAAAATGTAATGGCAGCTTGAATACCCTCTATCCTTCCCCCAAGACTATCAATCAAACAGCTCATAACCGATGTATTCGTCATAGTAAGATAGACATGTTACATTTTCTAGGAGCGCCCTAATGGCCCAGTACATAAATGGTGTGGTGCTGAGCCATACAAACGAGAAATGTCCCAGGTTAAATTCAAATTAGTTGATCTCAGCTAGATTGTCAGTAGGAGCACTACATAGGCAAGGGGCCGGATGGAGAGGAAATCAGCCAAAATTCTTACCCCGATTGCCATGCAGTGGTCTCTGATGGAGAAATCCCACATGCATCCCTCAGGTGAAGATTGGATCAGACTCATCTGTGACACACCTGTCAGTAAATAGCCTGCTGCACTCACAGACATGAAAAAAAATGACAACTAGAAGGCTGTTATGAAACTATAACCAATCATGAGTGAACGCTTTGAGAAGAGATGCGGAAAAAAAATATTTTTTTTTATTTAAAGTTCTCAATCAAATGTAACATTACTCTAATGAATAAAGTATTAAATGAGGTAGCTTTAGTTAGTTCTTTATTCTGTGTTGATTTGATATAGGTGATTATTTTAACCACATCATTTAATGCTTAATAGTCTACAAGTTTAATCAGATTTATTTTTAACAAAATGGCATATTGCAGATTATTATCTTTACCTTAGAGCCTTCAAATATCTAAATTGAGTGAATTCAAATTCTTTTACACACACACACAATCTAAGAATTCCATGATTTTGTAATTAGTGTGCATAGACCTGTAGACCAAATGTTTATTAAAATGACATTTAATATCCTATATTTATTTTTGAAAATGTAAGAGTTTTTTTTCAAAAATATCTGAGGTCAACTAAATCTGCTAACGGTAATGATGTAATAAAATTAATGTAATTTGATCAGCTTCACTAACTTTGCACATCATTGAATCAAAGCAGTTTCTAAATATGTTTCATACCCTTGAATCTAATAGTCTTGTTTACATAACTTGAGAATGTGCTCTCACCCATAATCCCCTAGAAGAACAATGTTTACCTTAGGATCTAGTATCAATTATTACACCAATAGTGCAATACCAATACTCTACCTTCTCTATAGTATGGTAAATCTGGTGTCAAAGGATCTCTTAATGTCCGATGAAGGAAACTTAACCTATAGAATCTGGCCTGTCAGGGCTTAATATCCTTTTAGTGGTCAGTTAGGTCGTCCATCCATCTTATGTAATGGCAGCCAGCTTGTTGCATGATATACATAAGCTGACCTCGTATGCTTTGCACTTTGTTCTTGTCATAGCCTTTAACTACTTAGATTATATTAGCCCTAATTCCTTTGCTGTAAAACCAGCAGTACACAACAGTCAACACTTAATTATCTACCCTGTACTAAGACATAAGGAACATCCTAGGGCAAAGCCATCACAGACCCCCTAATTACCACACTATTACACAAAACCGAAAGAACAGAACAATTCAGTACTGATATTTGTCAGGGTGCAGTAAACGTCGTGTACTACAAATTACAGAGCTTGAGCAGGCCACATGATCAGCAATCTAATGACTAGCACTAATGTTGCAACTTGATGTCATGAAAGAAGAATGCCTTTTGCTCACAATATTATATTATTCCTAATTCATTTACAGAACAGCAAAATAATAAGCAAACATCATTTTGTCTAAAGATTTTTTAAAAAGTAGTTTAATTGATGTAGTTAGAACCATAAACATTTACAACACAAAGGGAAGCCATTTGGCTCATCATGTCTGTGGCAGCTCTTTGCTAGAGCAATCCAAAACTGGTCCCACTGCCCCACACTCTCCCCATAGCCCTGTGTGTCCCCCTGCTTCAAATAGTTATGAGACTTCCCCTTAAAAGTCGCAATGGTCTGTGCCACTCTCTGTGGCAAAGCATTTCATGCTTCAACAATTCTGCATTACAAAATGTCTCTTTACCTCTCACGTCATTCTCTTAGTGACAATTTGAAATGAATAACTCCTTATCACTGGCTCGCCAACCAGTGGAAACAACTTCTCCCTATTTGCTATATTAAAACCTTTCCTCATTTTTAAAACCTTTATTAAATCTTTCCTAGGTCTTCTTTGTTTCAGTGGAAATAGTCTTAATACTTCAGTCTCTCCTCCTAATTATAGTTTCCCTTTCATGGTATCAGCCTGGTGAACCTATGCTGTATGTTCTTTATGATTTTAATAGCCTTTCCATAATGGGGTGCCCAAAGATGTACAAAATTCTCTAACGGTGGCCAAACCAATGTTTTGTATAAATTCATCATCACTTCTTTATATTGTACTTTAAATATCTATTTATAAAACCTGAAATACTGTTGGCCTATTCATGGTTTTATTTAGCCGCACTTGCACTTTCAGGGAGTTATATATTTGAACCTCTAGGTCTCCCTGCTCATCCACACCTTTCAATGTCTTTCCATTGAGTGTATACTCCCATTCCCTGCCTTTCCTTCCAAAATGTATTACTTCACACTCATCCACAGTAAATGGCTACTGCCACCAGTCTATTAATTCTGCTAACATGCTTATATCTTCCTGAATTTTTTGCAATTCCTTCTCAACATTTGCCACACCTATTACTTTTGTGTCATCTGCAAATTATGAGATTATGTTCCCTATACTTAAGTCCTGGTCATCTACATATACACTGAGAACAAAAGTGGACCTCGCATTAACCCAACACCCATTTATCCTAACTCTTTGTTTCCTGTTGTCAACTAACTTTCTATGCATGCTGCTATATTTCCTATTAAACCATATACTTGAATTTTTCTAACAAGCCTCCTGTGAGACACCTTGTCAAACACTTTCTGAACATTCATATACACTGCATCTACTTCATTCCCTTTATCCAGTCACTCCTTCAAAAATTCAATTAAATTTACCAAACTCATTGTGCGCTCTGTGTAACAAATGTGTGCCCAGATTTTTAGTGGTATGAAGGTGTTTGACCGCTGCCCCAAGGAATGCCCATTTCCTTAGGGACAAAGGTCAGGTAAAAGGGATAGAAACCCATTTTGCCAGCTGTTGGATCCTTTTACATTGTTGCAGGATATCCATGGGTACCTGTGGGAGGCACAGGCCCATTGGATCTATGCAGTTGAGGTGGGATGGGGTGTCCCTGGCCTTCCACCTCAATTTCCAGAAGTACACTTGCTGCGTGCTCGAGCACCCAGTGAAACATGGTACTATTTCCTGCTCCTGGACCCTGCTGAACAGAGGGTCAATGGGAGTCCTGGGGGCAGGCTAAAGGGTAGGTAATACTTTATACTTTCATCCCTCTCTTCCCCAAGATGTCTAGAAGCATTTGGAGCTTTCAGGCTGCTGGTCGCCATCAGCAACCATAAGATCCTGATCTCACAGGCCGAATCATGGTTTAAGGCTTAGTGCTGGCAGCTGTAGGCCTGTGAGCCTCTCAACTATGCTTTCATTTCCTGCCCTTTCTGCCAGCACTAAGCCTTAAACCATGTTACTGGCCTGGGCTTGGAGAGGAGTAGTGCATTTTGAGGGGAAGGGTGGGAAAATCTGTCCAGAAATCAACTTATCAATGGCCCTTCCAGTGAAATGAGTTTAGTGAGTTTGCTGCCGTTTTACACCTACCTTTGGAGAGACATTTTGAGGTAGACTTTTGAAACAGAAGGTGTTAAAATTCCCATTTTTTAAATTAAATGGGAAGAAAGTAAAATTGCTCACAGCTATTTTCCATTGAATTCTTCTGTGGAACAATTTTTGTTAGAGTTAGTGCCAGAATCCCGAGTCAATTGTGATGCACCTATAATAACCGTCATGTCTCGCTTCTCAAGTGCCATAACAATACTTAACTGGTATAAATAATTGGAAAGGATTGTGGATTGCACAAAGCAACACTGAATTCACAAAGCCAAGTTCACTCGCAGGGCCATTGAAATGCTGGTCGACTCAAAGTGGATAGAAGGAATTTTTTTTTGGAGGCGCAAAGATAATAATTACTGTCCATTAACAAAATGCACGCTAAGAAGTCACGGACCAACTGGCCTCAATCTTGACAATGGTTCAGATCTGAAAGGAAATCCTGAAAAAAGTTTCACATTCTTGAGCAGAGTACCAAAGGAAGTAAATGATCCAGCCGCATAGGTCAGATATGGAAAGGATAAGGTTAGGAGATGTTAATGGCTTTTTTACTGCAAAAGAACAAAAAATGGTGAATGTATACATAACAGTTATAGGTTCCTTTCTAACAATGTTGATGAAATGAAAAATTGATAGAGATATATTGATGCTAAAAAAATCAATGGCTCTGCTCTGCCAGAGAAAGTGTGGTGCAGCTGGTGCCAGTGACCTCTGTTCCTGACTCCATGCCAGGGTGGGTCACTCCGAATGCCAGTGGTGGGTGCCCATGCCTCAGTAAGTTTCTACTAAAGGAGGGGATGGGAAAACGGATGCTGCCAAGCCACTCATGTACAAGCCAGTGCCACTGGTCAAGAAAATAATTCAAAAGGCGTCACATCGATGCTGCAAAGAAAGAAGGATGCTGATAGTTTCATGGCGGTCCAAGCCAGGACCCATATCTGGATCCCAATGTGGGCTCCACTTGCATCATTGAGCTTGCCTGTATGCCAGGTTCAACTCAGCATTAAGGGCATTCCATAGTAGAAAATTCGGGGTTGAGGAAACTCCCAGCGTGGGAATTCTCTTCCCTGCGCCCATCCCCCAGATTCAGGAGCCATGTTTGGGGCAGACAAAAATTACATCTTCCCCAGGCCTCTGCACAAATTGGCAGCCTCGGCTGGGACCCAGAGTTTCTGGGTCTCGGCTGATCTCCTGCCCCTTTCCCTGCACCCCCAGCAGACTTAAGCTTGCTGTGTATCACTGGACCTGTAGAAATTCAAGGTCATTTTATCAACTGCTCATGTGGAAAACAGCGATCAATTTACATGAGCTCTCCATATATCATTAATTCCAATATAGAGAAAGGATGATGTTACAATATGGATGTTCTCTTTTTCAATTTCCATCTTTGGAAAAGAATTATAAATAAATGCCCAATTGAAACTGAATTCTTCGTTTTGAATGGAGAATAAGGTCATTTATGTGGAACAAATTCAAATGTTTCTTTTTCACAGACTGGAAAGAAGAAAAGTAGAATTGATTGTAAAAGAGCACTTTCTTCAAACAGCAATGTTATCAATGTAAGGAGACATAGGAACATAAGAACAGGAGTAGGCCATTTAGATCCTCGAGCCTGTTTCGCCATTCAACTAGATCATGGCTGATCTGTACCTCAACTCTCGTTACCCTTCTTTTCTCAATATACCTTAATAACCTTAACTAACAACAATCTCTCTATCTCAGTTTTGAAAATTTCAATTGTCCCAGCATCTACAGCCTTTTGGGGGACAAACTTCCAGATTTCCACTATCCTTTGTGTGAAAAAATGCTTCCAGATTTTATTCCTAACTTGCCTAGCTGTAATTTTAAGATTATGCTCCTTGTTCTGGATTCTCCCTCCAGAGGAAATAGTTTCTCTGTATCTGCCCTATCGAATCCTTATATCATTTTAAAACACCTCGATTAGATCACCCCTCAACCTTCTGAACTCCAGGTTGACATACAAACCAACGCTGACATACAATGCCCGAGCTAAGGCTGCAGCAGGGGTTGAACTCTTCCAATAAAAAGTTTGCTTCCTTGGGAAGTCAGGCTCGTGCAATTTGTTGCATGGGAGACATTAAGGCTTAGGAGGTTGAAGGTTCATGCAGACACTCTGGATATGTACAATATTATTCCAGTGTTCTATGATAACCATGTTAATTCTCATTAACCTGTTCAGTATACAGATAGTGCCCAATTGCAGTCATGCATTTACTGGCAATAGAGAGTACACAAATGAATAAGTGTGTTTATGTGCTAATTAACTCCCATCTGTCTTTCTTTACAGATGATGGGGAGCCAAACACAGCCCAGGGCAAAGCAAAAGAGCAGCACTTAACAAAACAGCACCTGCCATTAACCTCTCTAATGCTGAGCACCAGCAAAAAGTTTTACAATTTATAAAGGGCCGATCATGCTTGATTAAGTTAATGGAATTCTTTTAGGAAATTGCTGAGCATACATTTGGAATTTATAAAAGCATTTGATCAAATGCCATTTAAGAAACTTGTTCCAAAAATTATCACCATGTGTATTAAAGGCAAAGTGATGATATGCTCGCCCGCCACAAGCCATATTGCCTCTCCCTCTCTGCAGCCAAATTCTTACTGCAGGGCATCTTGGAGCACAAGATCACACCAACCTCCTCTTCAATGACATCTTCTGACCTCTCTACCAGTATATTCCATCCCAATCTCTGATTCATGAGAAGTTCACTGACTTTGTATCCAAAGTAAAAGCCTGTCTGCCTCCTTTGCCCCAAACTGTAAGCAACCTAATTAGTTGAAAAAGCAAATGGGCCAGAAATTGCTGGAAAAATAATGATGCATTAAGAGCACCCGTCTTTATTGGTTCATAAAAAAATCCAGCAATTTGTGGCAAAGAAGAGATATGCCATGAGTTCTGATTCTCCACAACTTGCTGGACGATTTGCGCCACTCCACTGTTAGCCACGCGAAAACCGAAAATAATTCCCATCTCGCCGTGAGGTGTTGGATTTCCTTGTGTGTCATAAAATTTTTGGTTTTACGATGTTAATGTGAATTAATCTTGCCGCAGCCATTTAGGGCTAGTATTTCATGCTGTAAGGAGCTATCAATGACATGATTTATTGCCCTGACATGACACTCAACATTGGAGGCCCAGAAAGGAAACAATGAAGCTGTGGAGTCTCATTTCAGCATGTACTGAATTGTTCCTGGAGGTTTTTAAAAACTTTTTATTTGTCTTGGCGTTATTTTTGAGCCAATCTTGCCGTCCACACTCTGCTAGTGTCGGAAGACAATAATTTTCATGATGCAAAGCTGTTTCGGCATTCAGAACTGCAAATTAGATAGATTTCTTTCAGAAAATAACGTTTTGGTATACAGTACATGAGTAATTTGAGATATGACATGGTAAGTGTAGCATGCTTGGAAGGAAAAAGGTAACTTTGGACGTATGGTGCCAAAGCTCTCCACCACTGAGGTTTTCCTCGCAGCCTGTCTGGGTCTGTTGTAGACTAATTGATAGAGATTAATTGCTATGATTAGTCAACAACTCCATTATCATTGTATCATGTGACTACCAGGATGGTAGAAGATGAATAGATGGACCTTAGTCTTTTTTTGTCTAGCAATTCTCATGATCCTATGAAAATAGTTCCACTGTTCCTGATCATGATGGCTGATTCTATCCATCATAGGTCAAGAATGTTTGTACATTTCGCACACCATTCACTTATTAACTTCTCAAGGACCAATACAACAGTTCCCAACCACAACTGGGTTAAAATGTCCTCTTCTTCAACTTGTTCTTTTAATCTTTTTCTTACCTTTCCTTTCCATCTCTTTTTCCTCTCTTAATCTACTCTCTTTCTTTCTCTCTCTTTATTTCTCTTTCTGTCTCTAATTTGACTCTATTTAACCCTATTTCCTTTTCCGTCATTCACTCTGTTTCTTTCTCTATCCTTTTCTTCTATGATTAAGGAGATAGACCATTGGTCACTATGTTTACGAGGCCCCACCTGCAACATTGACATCACTGCGCCATTATTGTTTTGATGTTCCAGCCTATTTGGGGCACAAATATAGTGCGATGTGAACCATGAGGTAGAAAGACCAATTAATGTCATTCGCCATGAGATGCACCATTGCAGCAATTTATAGCATTTATAGTCACTGGTAATTTTTTTTTAAGAACTTACTGAGGCAGAAACATTTGCTGCCAGTGATGTAGATGTGAGAAATAAAAAGGGCTTGTAAATATCATAGGCATCAGACCCTGGCAGTATCCTGATTGACATCCTCTGGGTTAACATATGAGAAACTAGAAATGGGGAAGTGCGGACAAATGTGTGCGAGCCAGTCACAGCACTACAATTAATTAATAATACTTGCATTTAGAATCATAGAATCATAGAAGTTTACAACATGGAAACAGGCCCTTCGGCCCAACATGTCCATGTCGCCCAGTTTATACCACTAAGCTAGTCCCAGTTGCCTGCACTTGGCCCATATCCCTCGATACCCATCTTATCCATGTAACTGTCCAAATGCTTTGTTTTTTGTATTGTACCTTATCACCTCTCCTTGAAATGTTCCAACATTCTGCTTATCTAATGAATTGTTTTGAAGTGTAGCAACTGTTGTTATGTATGGCCTTAGGTAATTGCATGTCTCAGTGATGTTCCGAGGATGGTAGACACTTAAGCTGCAGGATTCCAACCTTTTGTTCCAGTCACAGAGCCGCTATAAGGATTGTTTCTGAATGTTTGGGCACGATTTTAACTTGGAGCTAGGAACTCAGCCCATTCCTTGATATTCGAATGGGGAACCCAGAAACCAAATGAGTGCGTCGCAATCTGTGATCACAACTCAACTGAAGGTGAGTATTTGAGTTTCCAGGTTTCCCACGCATCAGGCAGCCAGATTGACAGACTGGCTGTCCATTGGAAGAGAAAGGAACAGTGAATCAGAGAGGAGGCAGCAGGGAGAGAGAGATTGTGGGCCCTGGAACAAATCAAAGGTGGTGGGGGGGGGGTGTCCAGCCAGCATCAGGATCGGGGGGGGGGGGGGGGGGGGGGTGGGTGGTGGGATCCAGACAGCATCGGGATTGGGGGGTCCAGCAAAGGGGATCGGGGGGAGGGGTCCGCCAGCATCAGGTATCGAGGGGGTCCAGCATCAGGATCGGGGGTCCATCATTGGGGAGGTGGAGTTCCTGCATTGGGAGGTGGGAGGGGGGTCGGTCAATCACGGGGTCCTGTCATGCCAGGTGAGCTTGTTGGGCCTGGAAGAAACACTCCTGCTCCTCAGGGCCCACAAGCTGTGCAATAAAGGCACTCACCTCAGGGATCCGACCCTTCCCGCCTGCTTTCACCCAGCGTGAATGGGAAGCGATAGGAAACCCGAACAGGCAAGGTTAAATTCATTTAACTTTTGCAACACACAAGGAATTAAGTACCTCAACTATTTCAATGAGGTACATTACCTCTTTAAGTATCGGCCCACCGGCTTTAAGTGGAGGCAGGACTTCTGGGTGTCTGTTGTGTGCACACATCCAAACGCACCTGGGTCAAACCCGGAAGTGAACACGTTGGAGCCTGGATACAGTCCCACTCCAAAAAGCTGTTATTTTAACCTCCCAGCCACCCCCAACCCACCCGTTCTGCGGGTTAAAATTACCCCCGTTGACTCTGATTCTTTGCTGTTATTATTGGAGCTAAAGATTTTTTTTAGCATTATGCACCTGGTGAGCAAGTATTTTAAATTATGTGGTAGAGTAGCAGTTAATTTATTCCAGGAACTTCAAAATGTATAATCATTGGCAAATTTTAGCAAGAACTAATGCTTTATACAAGTTAAATACTATTGTTATAACAGTTGTGAAAAGTGACATGACCACTGATAAAATGAGTTAATTTGAGGAATATACATTGAGAAGTAATGTATATATTGAGAAGTAATGTTTAAGTGAGTGAGTTATGGTGGCTGTGATGAGTGGTAGATGACCTGCTCCGTCCTTGAAATAGTGTTTTGTCAGGTATGAACGGGTTGTGAGTGAAATCTGTGCATACCGATGGGTTTAAATTATGTTTAAATTACATATCCGCACCTCACCCCCATCCCCAGACAGGCGTACAGCCATTAAATAGCGCAGGTAGCACTGGTTGCACACCTGAATCATTTTAATGAGGTCCTGGCATGAATTTAACACGCTGCCTGGGACCAGGTGAACAGTCACGTGCAGCATGGCCCTGCCCCCTGCACGCCCGTCTTCGAGCGCATTCGATGTGTTGCAATAGGTGTGCTTCGTTGTGTAATTTGTTCTGTGAATGGTGAGTCTTCTGAGCACTTTATAATCCTCAGCCACTATTCCACTATGAAATCGTTGAAAATGGCCTGTATATACTTATTTTTTGAGGCTCAAAGAATCCTTATGTCAGCGCTGTCCTAATAATTGCATGATGTGGAGATGCCGGTGATGGACTGGGGTTGACAATTGTAAACAATTTTACAACACCAAGTTATAGTCCAACAAATTTATTTTAAATGAAATTCCACAAGCTTTCGGAGGCTTCCTCCTTCGTCGGGCGGATGGTGGAAATGATAATTGCAAGTCTTGTCATTTCAACATTACAGGAACTCCAAGTCTGCATGTGAGCAGAAAATTCCTGGGTTGTTTATATTTGCCCCAGCAAAAATACCACAGCATTTTCTCAGAGTAGGTCATTAACAAAGCCCTTCTTGATTTGACAAGCAAACAATTTTTTCATTAATGGAAGTATACATTTTATAGAATGGGCAAAAAACTAAATAACAGTAATTACCTCCAAAACCCGCGACCTCTACCACCTAGAAGGACAAGAGCAGCAGGCACATGGGAACAACACCACCTGCACGTTCCCCTCCAAGTCACACACCACCCCGACTTGGAACTATATCGCCGTTCCTTCATCGTCACTGGGTCAAAATCCTGGAACTCCCTTCCTAACAGCACTGTGGGAGAATCGTCACCACACGGACTGCAGCGGTTCAAGAAGGCGGCTCACCACCACCTTCTCAAGGGCAATTAGGGATGGGCAATAAATGCCGGCCTCGCCAGCGACGCCCACATCCCATGAACGAATAAAATAAAACCATCGCCGAATCCACCACCGTCAACATCCTGGGGGTCACCATTGACCAGAATCTTAACTGGACCAGCCACATAAATACTGTGGCTACAAGAGCAGGTCAGAGGCTGGGTATTCTGCGGCGAATGACTCACCTCCTGACTCCCCAAAGCCTTTCCACCATCTACAAGGCACAAGTAAGGATTGTGATGGAATACTCTCCACTTGCCTGGATGAGCGCAGCTCCAACAACACTCAAGAAGCTCGACACCATCCAGGACAAAGCAGCCCGCTTGATTGGCACCCCATCCACCACCCTAAACTTTCACTCCGTTCACCACCGGCGCACTGTGGCTGCGGTGTGTACCATCCACAGGATGCACTGCAGCAACTCGCCAAGGCTTCTTCGACAGCACCTCCCAAACCCGCGACCTCTACCACCTAGAAGGACAAGGGCAGCAGGCACATGGGAACAACACCACCTGCACGTTCCCCTCCAAGTCACACACCATCCCGATAGAGCAGGAGGTAAGAGAGGAGGGGGAGTTGCGTTCTTGATTAGGGAGAACATCACGGCAGTAGTGAGAGAGGATATATCCGAGGGTTCACCCACTGAGTCTATATGGGTAGAACTGAAAAATAAGAAGGGAGAGGTCACTTTGATAGGATTGTACTACAGACCCCCAAATAGTCAACGGGAAATTGAGGAGCAAATATGTAAGGAGATTACAGACAGCTGCAAGAAAAATAGGGTGGTAATAGTAGGGGATTTTAACTTTCCCAACATTGACTGGGACAGCCATAGCATTAGGGGCTTGGATGGAGAGAAATTTGTTGAGTGTATTCAGGAGGAATTTCTCATTCAGTATGTGGATGGCCCGACGAGAGAGGGGGCAAAACTTGACCTCCTCTTGGGAAATAAGGAAGGGCAGGTGACAGAAGTGTTAGTGAGGGATCACTTTGGGACCAGTGATCATAATTCCATTAGTTTTAAGGTAGCTATGGAGAATAATAGGTCTGGCCCAAAAGTTAAAATTCTAAATTGGGGAAAGGCCAATTTTGATGGTATTAGACAGGAACTTTCAGAAGTTGATTGGGAGAGTCTGTTGGCAGGCAAAGGGACGTCTGGTAAGTGGGAGGCTTTCAAAAGTGTGTTAACCAGGGTTCAGGGTAAGCACATTACTTATAAAGTGATGGGCAAGGCTGGTAGAAGTAGGGAACCTTGGATGACTCGGGAGATTGAGGCCCTAGTCAAAAAGAAGAAGGAGGCATATGACATGCATAGGCAGCTGGGATCAAGTGGATCCCTTGAAGAGTATAGTGATTGCCGGAGTAGAGTTAAGAGAGAAATCAGGAGGACAAAAAGGGGACATGAGATTGCTTTGGCAGATAAGGCAAAGGTGAATCCAAAGAGCTTCTACAAATACATAAAGGGCAAAAGAGTAACTAGGGAGAGAGTAGGGCCTCTTAAGGAACTTGGGGAAATAAATAGTGATGTCTTGAGGAGTGTACATATTACAGAGAGGGAGGTGCTGGAAGTCTTAACGCGCATCAAGGTAGATAAATCTCCGGGACCTGATGAAATGTATCCCAGGACGTTATGGGAGGTTAGGGAGGAAATTACGGGTCCCCTAGCAGAGATATTTGAATCATCGACAGCTACAGGTGAGGTGCCTGAAGATTGGAGGGTAGCAAATGTTGTGCCTTTGTTTAAGAAGGGCGGCAGGGAAAAGCCTGGGAACTAAAGACCGGTGAGCCTGACATCTGTAGTGGGTAAGTTGTTAGAGGGTATTCTGAGAGACAGGATCTACTGGCATTTGGAGAGGCAGGGACTGATTAGGAACAGTCAGCATGGTTTTGTGAGAGGAAAATCATGTCTCACAAATTTGATTGAGTTTTTTGAAGGGGTAACCAAGAAGATAGACGAGGGCTGTGTAGTAGACGTGGTCTACATGGACTTTAGCAAAGCCTTTGACAAGGTACCGCATGGTAGGTTGTTACATAAGGTTAGATCTCACGGGATCCAAGGTGAGGTAGCCAATTGGATACAAAATTGGATTGACGACAGAAGACAGAGGATGGTTGTAGAGGGTTGTTTTTCAAATTGGAGGCCTGTGACCAGCGGTGTGCCTCAGGGATCGGTGCTGGGTCCACTGTTATTTGTTATTTATATTAATGATTTGGATGAGAATTTAGGAGGCATGGTTAGTAAGTTTGCAGATGACACCAAGATTGGTGGCATTGTGGACAGTGAAGAAGGTTATCTAGGATTGCAACGGGATCTTGATAAATTGGGCCAGTGGGCCGATGAATGGCAGATGGAGTTTAATTTAGATAAATGTGAGGTGATGCATTTTGGTAGATCGAATCGGGCCAGGACCTACTCCGTTAATGGTAGGGTGTTGGGGAGAGTTATAGAACAAAGAGATCTAGGAGTACAGGTTCATAGCTCCTTGAAAGTGGAGTCACAGGTGGATAGGGTGGTGAAGAAGGCATTCAGCATGCTTGGTTTCATTGGTCAGAACATTGAATACAGGAGTTGGGATGTCTTGTTGAAGTTGTACAAGACATTAGTTAGGCCACACTTGGAATACTGTGTACAGTTCTGGTCACCCTATTATAGAAAGGATATTATTAAACTAGAAAGAGTGCAGAAAAGATTTACTAGGATGCTACCGGGACTTGATGGTTTGACTTATAGGGAGAGGTTGGATAGACTGAGACTTTTTTCCCTGGAGAGTAGGAGGTTTAGGGGTGATCTTATAGAAGTCTATAAAATAATGAGGGGCATAGATAAGGTAGATAGTCAAAATCTTTTCCCAAAGGTAGGGGAGTCTATAACGAGGGGGCATAGATTTAAGGTGAGAGGGGAGAGATACAAAAGGGTCCAGAGGGGCAATTTTTTCACTCAAAGGATGGTGAGTGTCTGGAACGAGCTGCCAGAGGCAGTAGTAGAGGCGGGTACAATTTTGTCTTTTAAAAAGCATTTGGACAGTTACATGGGTAAGATGGGTATAGAGGGATATGGGCCAAGTGCAGGCAACTGGGACTAGCTTAGTTGTATAAACTGGGCGACATGGACATGTTGGGCCGAAGGGCCTGTTTCCATGTTGTGAACTTCTATGATTCTATGATTCTATGACTTGGAAATATATCGCTGTTCCTTCATCATCGCTTGGTCAAAATCCTGGAAATCCCTTCTTAACAGCACTGTGGGAGAACCTTCACCACACAGACTGCGGCGGTTCAAGAAAGCGGCTCACCACCACCTTCTCAAGGGTAATTAGGGATGGGCAAAAAATACCGGTCTTGCCAGCGATGCC
Organism: Heptranchias perlo; assembly: GCF_035084215.1. Lineage (NCBI taxonomy): Eukaryota > Metazoa > Chordata > Chondrichthyes > Hexanchiformes > Hexanchidae > Heptranchias > Heptranchias perlo. The sequence continues at coordinate 99,745,049 of NC_090325.1, read as the reverse complement.
CACATCCCATGAACGAATTAAAAAAAAACTTGTAGTTATAGTTACTGCCACTTTTTGCTTGGTTTCCTGCTCCTTTTAAAACATTTTTCTGTGGTTGTTACACTTAACAGCTGGCAGTAGATATACCCCAGTTGCTTTTAACAAGTGATGTGGATTTTTTTGTATTATTTTCAATTTAAATTAAGAACCAAAAATATAACAAATTTTTATTGCGATCTTCTTGCTGATGATTTTTGGAAAATAAATTGCTTGAAAGGGTTGAAAATGCCAAAAGTATTTTTCAATTTGTAATAAAATAACCTTTTAAGTTGAGTTATTTTAGGGGAAAATAGATTATGTGCTGTAAGTTGTAAAAAAAAAACTAACAAAAGGATTAAATGACAAGGAGGTATATTTATTAGGTCATACTTTTTCCCCTACTACATTGTGGTTCCCTAATACAGCTTCCTAATATTACATTAGGAAGTCTTGCGTTATCCATTAACTATGAAAGATACTGAATAATTAATGGAGGGTACGAGAAAGAGAGTGTCTCCTAGAAACAAAGCCTCTTCGAGCTACTTAATTGTGAATTCTCACCGAAATAACTTTTAAATTTATTCAGATTCATTGTTATTTTTAATTCAAGGACATTCAACCGTATTGTTTTTATGCCAGATTTGAGGATGTTCTTTCGCATTTTGTACCCACGGTAATGCTGCTTAAACTCACAAGTAACAGGATGTACTGTATATTTAAATTGTTATATTTTAATATTACAATTTCATGGTTAAAATTTTGTGTCCTGAGCAAGCTATTTAAGAACACCCAGATAAAGAGGATCTTCCTGATTAAAAAGATAACAAAAGAGATGTCAGTGAAGTATTTGTGTATATATGATTATAAATATCAACATCACAGATTATCTTTCTATATTATGCTCATTCTTCAGCAGCAGGAAGCAGGATCTGAATCAAAGACCCTTGTGGGGTGGGAGGAAGCAGCAAAAACCTTCTTGACATCCCAGATGGAACTGAGGTAGTTTGCTGCCATTAATGGAAAGTTCAAGTGCATTTAATACTGATCAAGATGGATATGTAAGTGATAACTCAGGGAGAATCGGAAGCACACAGTCACATTTTAAAAATGACTGAAAGCATCATATACAAAAGCACTTGTCACATGTTGTAGCCCTTTGATATCATAACCTCACTTTTGATGGCTCTAAGTAGGATCATGCACATTTAACTTTGAACATTGTCTTCAAATAGTGTCTTGCAATAGTTTATTTTTGTTTCTGTTGTGTTTTGTGTTTTTTCAGTACACTGTCGAATTTTACTTGGAGCTGATGTACTTGGTCACCACCTTTGTCCCTTCCGACATGGCGTGCTCGGTCATCTCCCTGGTCTGGATCTCCCGGGAGCGGACGTACTTGGTCACCACCTTTGTCCCTTCCGACATGGCGTGCTTGGCCAGATCCCTGGTCTGGATCTCCCGGGAGCGGACGTACTTGGTCACCACCTTTGTCCCTTCCGACATGGCGTGCTTGGCCAGCTCCCTGGTCTGGATCTCCCAGGAGCTGATGTACTTGGTCACCACCTTTGTCCCTTCCGACATGGCGTGCTTGGCCAGTTCCCTGGTCTGGATCTCCAGGGAGCTGATGGTGCGACGCTTCTAATGGGCCAGGCTGGAAGCCTCACCCGCGATGCGCTCGAAAATATCGTTCACAAAGGAGTTTATGATGCTCATGGCCTTGGAGGAGATGCCGGTGTCAGGATGAACCTGCTTCATCGCTTTGTAGATGTAGACGGAGTAACTCTCCTTCCTCAACTTTCTCTGCTTCTTGCTGCTCATTGCTGGCGCTTTATTCATGGTTTTCTTGGCGCCCTTCTTGGGAGCTGCTTTTCTCGCCTCAGGCATTTTCAAACTCAATTTCAGACCCAGAAAGAAAAAAGTCTCCAAAATTGAGGGGCATTACACTTTGTTGAAAACTGTTAATTTTGGAAAGGACTTTGCAAATCAATGTAGGGCTGAAGAATGGTTAATCGCAGCCGTCTAATGATTTCTATTGATCGCCAGACATTAACTATTAGGACTACGGCAGGTACGTAAGGCTTTGTCTTGAACCCACTTTGTCAGTTGAAGTGCTATACTGGGAAATATTCACTTCAGGCATTGTATAAATCTTCAGATTTTGGTAACGTCGTCCCAGTTTTCTTATAATAGATGTACGTCTCACGATATTTCAGGTCAGACAGTCACTTCTCCTTTTAATCTATTATAAATACACTGACATATATTGTGAGCTCAACCAGACAAAGATGTGTGTTCAATAACAGAAGTGCAGTCATCATGAGTTCTGTGTAATGGATTAATCAGGAGCTAAATGTATTTTTCATCAACAAATCAATATCGTAATCGTTACATCCATTTTTTTTTGCTGAACGTGCCTTTCTCCCATTTCTTTATCTATTCAAAGTTCTCTAAATAAATGACATTGACTTAGAAGTCATGATGTTGTGTTTTGTATGACTGGTGTCACTTATCTGGTGAACACAGAATTTCCCTTGGAGACACTGCCCAGCCTGTCATTTCAAAGAAAAATAAAATGTTTGCTGATGTCGTAGATCACATGTTTGTCTACAGTACAGTAAATAAAAAACATAATAAGCTTTGTATTTCTGCTTGTTTAAATATAGGTGATCAGTCCATGCCTGCATCAAGCAGGTCACTGATGCCCCCTTTGCCAAGAACAACGATTTTATAACATTCCGTATGGACACCAGCAGTCAGCAGGAAAGGCTTGTAGGTGTTGATGCCATAGCCGGCTTCGCACAAGTCCAGGCTGCAATTGACTGTATCGATGCAGCCATCAGGGCCCCTCCTAATGAGCCAGCATCCTTCATGAATAGGAAAGGCTACCACTTCATCAATGTTCAGCTAGCGAGTGATCACCACCAGTGAATCATGCAGGCCTCTGCCCGGTTCCCTGGCAGCTGTCACGACACCTGCATACTGCACCCCCGCCCCCCCACTCTTTGACCCAGCTCAGCAAGTCAGAGACTGGCTGCTTGGGGACAAGGGCTATCTTCTTTACACCTGGCTCATGACGCCTCTACATAATCCACACTCGCCCACCTAATGGAGATACAACCTGAGCCATGAGGCCACTTGAACCACCATTAGACTGCTCAAACTAAGTTTTTAGTGCCTAGGCAAATGTGGGTACTTTCTGCCATACAGCCCACAGAGTATGTCCCAGATTGTGGTTGTCTTCTGCAGAACTTTGCTGAGCAATGGAGACAACACATGGAAGCCTGCCCAACAAGATGACCTTCAACAATCTGATGAGGAAAACTCCGATGATGTCGAGGACGGAGCAGAAGCGGGAGGGCAACAGCACCAGCCTGCAGCCAGAGCTTTTCGCCAGCAGTAGATCGCCCAACGCTTCAGCTGATCCACATTATCACCCTGCCCTACCGTCCACCACCTGTTCACTTGTGCTCTGGGATTCATCAGGTGCAGACCCCTATAACTCGCTATCTACCCATCTGCAGTGCCGATGTCCGTGCTGGTACTTGGGAGGGATGGAGCAATTGCTGATGCTTTTTCAGGAGGACTGTCCTCTTTGTCATCATGTCCTGCAGTTCCAAGTCTTCAGATGGACATAGAAGAAGGGGAGAGGAACAAGGGTCAGCATGGTACGGAAAGGCTCTGTGGCAGCAGGTGATTGGCAGCACAATGCAGTGTCAGGTTGCCATGCTGGCTGAATGTATGCCTGATAGAGGAAAGAGAAAAGGTACAAGTAATAGGCAAACACCCGGCTGAGCGTGGCCTCCGACCTCACCATCACCAGCACGCCTTGTTCTGCCTGCTTCAATAATGTCCAGGGCTTCCGCCTCCCTCTGGGTAAGGGTCTGGACGGAGGCAGTCCCTCTCCTAGTTCTGGTCCTCTCCTAGTGTAAGCCAGCCTTTTCTCCAGAAAGACAGGGAGTGAGTTAGTGGGTGGTTGTTGGAAAGGGTATGGAGGAGGCAGCTTCATATAATGTGCATGCTGAGATGGAGCAGCAGCAAGCTAGGAGCAGGATGGGGACAAAGTGGCTCCAATGTGAAATGTGACAGCAGAGGAGTTGCAACCAGGTAAAAGTAGAATGTTCTTACTGCCTGTTGTGAGGACAACAGATGAGCATGTGATTAGAATGAGGAGACTTAGTACAGCGGCCCCATGTGATTGGTGGAGAACCATGTGGAGTACCATGTGGGGTGGGGGAGGGTAGCGTTTGGAGTGCTGGGGAAGAAGGGGCGAGTGCTCTGGCCAGATATAATGCAGAGAAATAGAGACAGGAAGACATCATTCTCACTCTTGCTGTCTGGGTCAGCTTGTTGAAGTTCTTGCAGGATTGAACCCATAGTCTAACAACAAAAAAGGAGATTATTCAGCTCTGTAGTAGTTTGTTGTTACTGACTAATTATTGTCTCTATAACAAAGTGGTTTCCATATAATCTTGTCACTGGAAGTTCTCACTTCAAACTGTTCAGACAGTTGCAACAGTATCACCTGGTGCATGTGTGGTACCAGGAAATAAAACTTGAACTGTAGGGCTCAGTCCTTGCCTGCAAATCTTGAACCAATCCATTTTCCTTTGAAGTTGGAATGAATTGTGGACACCTCACATTCCTGTGAAGAGTGCTATCAGCTATCTGCACTACAACTCGCAAAGGCTTCTTCAACAGCACTTCCCAAACCCGCGACCTCTACCACCTAGAAGGACAAGAGCAGCAGGTACATGGGAACAACACCACCTGCACGTTCCCCTCCAAGTCACACAACATCCCGACTTGGAAATATATCGCCGTTCCTTCATCGTCGCTGGGTCAAAATCCTGGAACTCCCTTCCTAACAGCACTGTGGGAGAATCTTCACCACACGGACTGCAGCGGTTCAAGAAGACAGCTCACCACCACCTTCTCAAGGGCAATTAGGGATGGGCAATAAATGCTGGCCTCGCCAGCGACGCCCACATCCCATGAACGAATAAAAAAAAATGATCTCATAGAGTCATAGAGTCATAGAGTTATACAGCACGGATAGAGGCCCTTCGGCTCATCGTGTCCGCGCCGGCTATCAGCCCTGTCTACTCTAATCCCATATTCCAGCATTTGGTCCGTAGCCTTGTATGCTATGGCATTTCAAGTGCTCATCCAAATACTTCTTGAATGTTGTGAGGGTTCCTGCCTCCACAACCCTTTCAGACAGTGAGTTCCAGACTCCAACCACCCTCTGGGTGAAAAAGTTCTTTCTCAAATCCCCTCTAAACCTCCCGCCTTTTACCTTGAATCTATGTCCCCTTGTTATAGAACCCTCAACGAAGGGAAAAAGCTCCTTAGTATCCATCCTATCTGTGCCCCTCATAATTTTGTACACCTCAATCATGTCCCCCCTCAGCCTCCTCTGCTCCAAGGAAAACAAACCCAATCTTCCCAGTCTCTCTTCATAGCTGAAGCGCTCCAGCCCTGGTAACATCCTGGTGAATCTCCTCTGCACCCTCTCCAAAGCGATCACATCCTTCCTGTAGTGTGGCGACCAGAACTGCACACAGTACTCCAGCTGTGGCCTAACCAGTGTTTTATACAGCTCCATCATAACCTCCTTGCTCTTATATTCTATGCCTCGGCTAATAAAGGCAAGTATCCCATATGCCTTCTTTACCACCTTATCTACCTGTTCCGCCGCCTTCAGGGATCTGTGAACTTGCACACCAAGATCCCTCTGACCCTCTGTCTTGCCTAGGGTCCTCCCATTCATTGTGTATTCCCTTGCCTTGTTAGTCCCTCCAAAGTGCATCACCTCGCACTTTTCCGGGTTAAATTCCATTTGCCACTGTTCCGCCCATCTGACCAACCCATCTATATCGTCCTGCAGACTGAGGCTATCCTCCTCGCTATTTACCACCCTACCAATCTTTGTATCATCAGCGAACTTACTGATCATACCTTTTACATTCATATCCAAGTCATTAATGTAGACCACAAACAGCAAGGGACCCAGCACCGATCCCTGTGGTACCCCACTGGCCACAGGCTTCCAGTCACATTATCTAGATCTAGGAGCTCTGTCCTTGTCCTTCACTGAAGCAGGGTTTCCCAATCCTTTTTCCCCATTAAGTTTGATCCTTACTTGGTCAGCAGGTTGTAACTCTGCTATTATTCTAAAGAAAAAAACCTGCTATTTCTACAGACCCTGAAAACCTGTGGGGTGGCATATTTCGGTGTAAGTGCCAAGAAGTGCCCGTTCTGGAACTCCATTATTGACCTTGGAAAAAGCCATGGGATCAGGTGGGAAAACCTTGTTATTTAAATGTTTGGCGGGTTGGAGGGAAAATTGTCCCCCCCTCTCCACAAGAGGCCAGAAAGTCGGGTGGAGGAGTATTGGCCAAAAGGAAATGCCAGATTCCTCCCACCAGAAGTAACATGGAGGTGCCCCTATGGACACCCTCCCACCCCATGCCACACCCCCAAAAGAAGGCGCTTTTTAAAAAAATTAAAAATTCGTAGCAGGTGTTCAGGTTTCCAGGCCTGAATCCCTGCCTGGACCCTGAGGTAGGCCCCACTACTGCCGGAGAGTCGGCCGGTACACCTGGTCTGATCCAGCTTGAATGCATTTGTGATTACATCTTGTGCAAGACTTCCTGGATTTGTGGAGCTCTCTTTTTGTGTGGATTATTCCATTTCTTTCCTTCCCTATTCCTAAACTATGACTTTCGAGCAACTTTGTTCAGCTGTCTGATCTACTGCCTGGCATTTTATCATCTCCAAGTGATGTGCCATTCGGAAATCTGTGCCAAGTGTCAGCTCTGGTTTCATTTGCAGCATCTGTAACAGTTCTTTATCAGTGATGCCAATCGGAATTCTATTCCCAAGTGTGCTCATATTTGCACAATCTCAAATTCAGTGTTCAACCAATTCATAGAGATTTTGGACAAAATAATTCTAAAGTTTCTCCCACTTTCTGACTGCAGTGGTGGAAGAATGCCTTTCCTTATTCAAGTTTTGTTTTCAAAAAAGTATTCATCATTTTTTGCCTCGGCTTATAGTTATTATTCTGATCGTCCAACTTAAACATCAAAGCTTTATAAATATGTTCTGCTTCTTGGCCCATGTTGTTGTTCGAAATAATAAATATCTTTCTTTCCATGTTGACCAGAATAAAGCCTAGCTAAAGTTAAAGTTTCTGGTGAGCTGAATTTAAAAATGCAGAGCATTCTGTTTTCTATGGATGCTGCACAGTTTTAGTTCTGACATGTGACTTGCCTTAGGCTAGTCTTGATTTTGAAACAGGTTTGTTTACAAGAAACTAAACAGCATTTTGGCTTTACTCCTGCAACAGTCTCCCAGAAGGATCTTGCAACTAGTTGAGTAAATAATAGAGTCCAGTCTAATCACATGACTCTTCAGCTCATTCTCTTAAAGGGGAAATACCAATCAGTATTGAACTCAATTTATATCACACAGAGGGAATTAACTGATGTCCAAATTATTTATCTGTACCAAGAAGGGACAGACTACAAGCCACCTCTTGTCAATCTGAGAAACATCTATCAATGTTTTGTGACTCAATCATCTTATCATACTCTTTTAGCACTATTAAAGATTGAGTCTGCCTGTCTGGCTGCTGTCTTGACAATGGCAATTTAGTCCTGATAATGGTACAATTATTACAATTAATCATTCTTATTATTCCTCAGTAGGCAAGGGCAATGGAATAGTTCTGTCATATTGGTCTAAGTGAATGCGAATTGTAAGATTATTCAAGGTGTCAATTTCAGTGTACTGACTGTCTGCTTTGAAAAATTTTACTTTGTTTCTGGGGTATTACCTGTGCTACTAATTCCATTGTACATTGTGTCACATGCTTCCCTAACTGATTGCCTGCTGCTTTGTGTTAAAATTTAATTAAATTTAAGCTTGCAACAAACAAAAGGCAGGAACAGCGTAACAGCGGTAACGATCAAGTGCAGCACAATTACGGCCAAGAACAGAGGCGACAATGCTGAAATTCAGTCATGAAATACCGATGCTGAAAAGCTTCAGCATGTTATCAAAAGATTTAATAATATCTTTATTTCTAACCTTAGTATTAGCGTAAGCAACAGTTTTTTGCCTGAGCTCCATTAAACCAACCAAAGAAGCAGGCAATTATATCAGGAACAAAGGGGGAAATATACCATTAGCACTTTTTGTTTCCTATCAAAGGTCAAAAAGCTTTTCTACCATTTGATACTTCCTTGAAAGATACAGATTACAGACCAAGTGCCACCAGAAAAAAATCAACACTTACTGATACCTTACTGACACCTTATCCACCTCCACTGCCAATGCGTGTTCTTTTGTTTCACAGAGTACAAATGTAATCCTTTCTATGGCATGAGACAAGTGGATCATCACATACCTCCTATAAACCTCCAACTGCTAGAATACAATGATCTCTTCTTTTCTATCCAGGGCTATCTCAAGGATTTTAAAGAACCATCTGCCAAAAGTTTAATGGGCTCCCCAATCCACTTCACAACACCAAATGAAAAACACAACTTCCAAACACTGACAGGCAGGGCAGATGGTAAGTCTATTGCAGATTCTACAGATATATTTTTCTCCACTTGCAAAATGGTTTTGAATACATTAGCTTATTTAACACTAAAACCAGCAGTTAAAAAGTTCCCTTGCGTTACACCTATGTCCTTTACGCTACGGTACAGTTTGTTTTGGTTTAGGTGCTGTGTACAGGTGATGCCGTGTAACCAGTCACTCGTGTCTACGTAAATCCTGGTCTCGGAATTGACTTTACCGTCAATATCATACCCCCTCTTCAAGTTGAAGCAAAGTCACACCCAGTCAGTGCCTCACCCTGATAGGCCCAATTGTGTCTGTGGGTAAGAAAGGATGTGAACTGGAATCTTAGGGGTATGACCGTGTAATAGTTCTGGTACTGGATTAACAACTCAGCAAATATGAGGTCAAATCTCACTATGGCAAGCTATGAAATTGCATTCAGTAATCTTGTAATTTGTGGGCTGGCACAAGAAAAAATGACCACAAAAGCTGTCAGATTGTTGAAAAAATCCAACTGGTTCACTAATGTCCTCTGTCACCTTTAGCTGGTCTGGCATAAATGATTCTAGTATTTATTACATGGTTGACCCTTAATGCCCTCTGAAGTGGAAAATGGCCTAGTAAGCCACTCAGCTATAAAACCAATTCATTTTTGGACAACCAGGGATGGGCAATAAATGCAACCTTGAGGTATATGCACATCCAGAGAGGAAATATTTTTAAAATCCTATTTGTGGAGCAATGGACTCCATTACAGTGAGTTCTTCTTTGAAAAAAAATATTTTGCATTTATTTTAAATCAGTGTGCTTCAAATTATTTTAAACAAATAAAAACAAAAAATGTTGGAACTCCATGACAGATCCAACAGTATCCAAAAGAGAAAAGACAGATTAATGTTTTGGGAGGAGACCTTTGCCGAAAAAATGTTTTTTTCTCCCCTCACTAATGTTTGTCATATAGATTACCTCTCAGATGGGGAAGCTGTGTCGCATAGGGAATCCTCAATGGCAGAAATAATATCCAAAGTGTATGGGATAGAGAGGGAAGATATAGTAACTCTCCATGCTGCTGTCTGGAAATCGCCCAAGAGAATTTCATTGACTGGACAGGGAGGGTCGACAGCTTTAAAGGTAGTTTGCCTTTGCCATCCAGCATGATTTCTTCATGAATTTTCTGTTCTCCCCTAAACCACAGAGTCGGAATGATCCCCGTTAGGGTTCTTTCTCGCTGTACTCTGTTACTGTGCCCATTGTACATTACAGCAAATATTACACTTTCTAATAGAAGTGTGGAGCCTATTTGTAATAGTTACAATGGATGTTGGGATATTTTGGAGTTAGCTCCAAAGTGCTACAGTTAGATAAAGATGGAACTGAGCTACACAGGGTGGCATACAGTAATACAATATTTATTCAGAACCCTCTGAGAGTCAAAATGCACAGTGCTAAGTATACAAGAAACCCTTCCCTATCAATCTAAGGAAAAAAAATAAAAACTGCAAATGCTGGAAATCTGCAATAAAAACCAAAAATGTTGGAAATATGGCTCCGTCAGCATATGAAATGAAAAAAGAGCGGTTATAGTTTTAGATAGATATCTCTTGTCAGAACTAGATAGAGGAAGGTGAGAAAGAATCTTTGTAGGGCTGACCATAACAGAGGGGAGGCAAGAACCACAGGTAACAGTCAGAAGCGCAGATACATTAAAAAAAGGTCATTAATGGGAATGGCCTGTAAATAGATTCTAAAAACAACTGAAAGGAGCTGAAGTTTGCTGGATGATATACAAAAAGGATATCAACTCAATCAGGTTATATGAAGGTATTAGAAAGGCAAGTGGTCAGAGAGCAAATTACATTGAATTACATAGAATTTACAATACAGAAACAGGCCATTCGACCCAACTGGTCCACGTCGGTGTTTATGCTCCACATGAGCCTCCTTTCACCCCAGTTCATCTAACCCTATCAGCATATCCTTCTATTCCTTTCTCCCTCATGCATTTATCTGGCTTCTCCTTAAATACATCAAAGAAGAGTGTGAATGTGAGAAACTGACACGAAAATAGGGGAGAGGGTTATGGCCCCAATTGATAACGTCAATGGTCATACAAGAAGGTTGTAGGAGGAACATGAGATATGAGGGGTAATTCTGCAATCCAGTGCTCCCAGCAGTGAGCAGTTCTTGTAGGCACGGATTTCAGGAAATCATAGCTGCACAGTCTGTGATTTTCCATCTATTACAATCCTGAGATGCGTTCCCTGCGAAGTGCTGTTCTCTGCTGGAGCACTGGATTGCAGAATTGCCTCTATTATTCCTCAAATTTGATATGAGCTTGGTTAGTACAGAGTAGAAGACCAATGGTGGAAAAATCAGAGTTCAGTACCCCCCAATACAGAAGAGAGCAGTAAATAAAATGACAACAGCAACAACTTGCATTTATATAGCGCCTTTAATGTAGTAAAACATCCCAAGGCATTTCACAGTACAGCTATCAGATAAAATTGGAGAGAGTACATCCAAATTGCTGTCTGCTATGCTTCCTATGCAATGGTAGGAAAAAACAAATTGATAGGGCGTTGTACTTGCTAAGGTTGCATGGGAAAGTGTCTGCAAAAGAACAGCCTTAAGTGTAAGGTTAGTCCCTCTGTCTAATGCACAACTATTACCAGGGAACTATATTGGGAATTCTGTAGCCCTGCATCTGGATATTATAAACAACCTTCAGCTTGATGCTCTTTTCTCTTTTTATGAGCAAGGTCATTTTCTCAGTTTGTGAACAAAAGATTGTGAAGAAAATATTAGACTGACTGATGTCTCATTGCCTTTTAAAGTATAATGAATCATTGGCATTATCTGTGCATACAAGTGTATTGGTTGGACTGATGCAAGCTGAAAGGGATGCACTATCTCAAAATGACCAGCATGTTTGTAGGACTTGGCAGTTTAAAATTGTACAAAGAATAAACTGAAATGTACTTCAAAACAAACCAATTTTCAGAGAATATCCAATGAAGTATAACTGGCACAGTGGTTTTATATAGATCATATGGATTCCCATCAGGATTATTGCAGACAGGGTGCAAAGACACCTGCAGCTATGGAGATGTCTTTGTAATGGAACAGGTAAATGCTTAAGCAAAATGCGCACACACAGACTCTTGCACTGATGGTTATGATAGAAAACTGATTCCTGATTAATCCGTAGCAGCTTCAAGTAGAATGCTGAAATTTCTACAAGCAGCGAACAAGCACTTTCTAATATTTATACCTGAGCCCATTCAATTATTCAGGCTGTGCTTGAATCAAAATGGGACACATCATTGGTGATTCCGTTAGAGTAGTTAATGTGTGAAAGTTCACTGAACTCAGAATGTTCACTCTGTCGAGCAAAGCTCATATTTAACAAAAGATGTTATATCTCAATCATTTAAAATTCATAACATTTTATGTTAAATGATTGTGATATAGCTTCCCCAATTAACTGTGCATTCCTTGCTCAGCACAATGAACATTTTGAACTCGTCGAACTTTCCCACACCAACTACTCCAACGTGGTCATATAACATGATCACATCGGGTATAATGGCATTTCATTTAAATTCAGGCACTGCCCAAATGATTAAATGGACTGAGGGAATATAGTTTATGGGAGTAAGTGGGGATGGATTTGTTTCTTTGGATTTGTAGGCTGTATGCAAAACTAAACAATGAACTGAAGTCACGCGCCAGGACTAAAGACTTCTTTCAGTGGCACTGTTCAGGTGCACAGGTAAATAGGCAGTGAATTTGCCCACATTTGCATCTCCTGCGGGTCCCTTTGTCATGGTCCTGCTCCCAGCCTCAACAGCTACAATGTACTGTCAGCATCAAGATACCTCTTGGCCATAACAACACATTTAGACATTCATACCCAACCTAGCCCGTTTTCAACACTAGAATCATAGAATCATAGAAGGGTTACAGCACGGAAGGAGGCCATTCGGCCCATCAAGTCCATGCTGGCTCTATGCAAGAGTAATCCAGCTAGTCCCACTCCCCCACCCTTTCCCCGTAGCCCTGCAATTTTTTTTCCTTTCAAGTACTTATTAAGTTCACTTTTGAAGGCCATGATTGAATCTGCCCCCACGCCCCCTCGGGCAGTGCATTCCAGATCCTAACCACTCGCTGTGTAAAAAAGCTTATCCTTATGTCACCTTTGGTTCTTCTGCCAATCACATCAAATCTATGTCCTCTGGCCCTTGATCCTTCCGCCAATGGGAACAGTTTCTCTCTATCTACTCTGTCCATACCCTTCATGATTTTGAATACCTTTATCAAATCTCCTCGCAACCATCTCTGTTCCAAGGATAACAGCCCCAGCTTCTCCAGTCTGTCCACGTAACTAAAGTCCCTCATCCCTGGAATCATTCCAGTAAATCTCTTCTGCATCCTCTCTAAGGCCTTCACACCTTTCCTGAATTGCGGTGCCCAGGACTGGACACAATACTCCAGTTGTGGCCGAGCCAGTGTTTTATAAAGGTTTATCATGACTTCCATATTTTTGTACTCCTACCACTATTTATAAAGCCCAGGATCCCGTATGCTTTTCTAACCGCTTTCTCAACCTGCCACCTTCAATGATTTGTGCACATATACCCACAGATCTCTCTGTTCCTGTGCCCTCTAGTTGATATTGCCTCTCCTCTTTCTTCCTACCGAAAAGTATCACTTTGCATTTTTCTGCTTTAAATTTCATCTGCCATGTGTCCGTCCTTGCCACCAGCCTGTCTATATCCTTTTGAAGTCTATCACTATCCTCCTCACTGTTTATTACCCTTCCAAGTTTTGTGTCATCTGCAAATTTTGAAATTGTGCCCTGTACACCCAAGTCCAAGTCATTAATATATATCAAGAAAAGCAATGGTCCTAGTACCGACGCCTGTGGAACACTGCAGTACACCTCCCTCCAGTCCAAAAAACAACCATTCACTACTACTTTCTGTTTCCTGTCCCTTAGCTAATTCTGTATCCATGTTGCTACTGCCCCCTTTATTCCATAGGCCGCAATCTTGATGATAAGCCTACCGTGCGGCACTTTATCAAACGCATTTTGAAAGTCCATATACACTACATTAACTGCATTGCCCTCATCTACCCTCTCTGTTACCTCATCAAAAAACTCTATCAGGTTAGATAAACATGATTTGCCTTTAACAAATCTGTGCTGGCTTTCCCTAATCAATCCACCCTCGCCCAAGTGACTGTTAATTCTGTTCCGAATTATTGTTTCTAAATGTTTCCCCACCACTGAGGTTAAAATGACTGGCCTATAGTTGCTGAGTTTATTCTTACACCCTTTTTTGAACAAGGGTGTAACATTTGCAATTCTCCAGTCCTCTGGCACCACCCCCATATCTATGGATATTTGGAAGATTATGGTCTGTGCCTCCGCAATTTCCACCCTTGCTTCCCTCAGCAACTTAGGAAACATCCCATACAGACCAGGTGACTTCTCTACTTTAAATACAGCTAGCCTTTCTAGTGCCTCTTCTTTATCAATTTTTAACCCATCCAGTATCTCAACTATATCTTTCTTTACTGTGACTTTGGCAGCATCTTCTCCCTTGGTAAAGACAGATGCAAAGCACTTATTTAGTACCTTGACTATGCCCTCAGCCTCCATGAGTGGATCTCATTTTTGATCCCTAATCGGCCCACCCCTCCTCTTACTACCCATTTACTGTTTACATGCCTGTAGAAGACATTTGGATTCCCTTTTATGTTGGCCGCCAATCTATTCTCATACTCTCTCTTTTTCACTTCCCCTCTGAACTTTCTACATTCTGCCTGGCTCTCGCTTATGTTATCAGCCTGACATCTGTCATACCTCCCTTATGTCCATTTCATCTTACTTACTGTCTCTTTTGTCATCCAGGGAGCTCTGGGCTTTAGTTGCCCTACCTTTCTGCCTTGTGGGAATGTACAGAGACTGTACTGGAACCATCTCCTCATTAGAGGTCACCCACTGTTCAATTACAGTTTTGCCTGCCAATCTTTGATTCCAATTTACCCAGGCCAGATCTGTTCCCATCCCATTGAAATTGGCCCTCCTCCAATTGAGTATTTTTACTTTAGAGTGATCCGTGTCCTTTTCCATAGCTATTCTAAACCTTATGATGTTATGATTGCTGATCCCTAAACGCTCCCCCAATGACATTTGCTCCACTTGGCCCACCTCATTCCCTAATATGCATCATGGCTGGTTATCATAATGAAAGCATGATACATATAATATGAGACTTTTTAAATTCTAACCACACAATATATCATGAATACTTAGAGCCTCCCCATGCCCAGCCAAGCAACTTCTCTGTTCATCCTCACTTTCCACTTCTTCCTTCTGTTCAGCATGTTCCAATGTGTTCATTCCTGTGCATCCTGATGCCCAAAACATCTGCTACTAACTAATTGATCTGACCTTTACAGTTAAAAGGTGGACTCATCCTCTTTGATTTTTGCTCTACTCATCAGGCTTGTATCGAGCATCACACGCTGATGTGCGCAACATCTGCTACGAGCTGACCTCACCAGCAACAGGCAGACACTACCCTTCAATCTCATCCAATGTGCGCATTAGACTTGACCCAAACACTTTGATGCACACAACACTTATTCAGTCACACTCCAATCTGGCCAGAATTGCATTCTTGTCACACAGTTGATGGTGCCAGAAATGTTACACAAACATCTTTGTAGAACAAGTTGATTTATTGTCAGAAGTGTAAAGGTCAGATCAATTGGGTGGCAGCAGATGTTTTGGGCATCAGGATGTCCAGGTTTATGCGTGTAAATGGGGTTTCCGCCGCGCTTCCGGTGAAGCTACGGCAACGGAGTGGGAGCAGCTCCAAGGAAATTCACTGCCCAACATAAACGAACAGCATCCATACAATGAAGGGACAGATATATCTATGCTAAGAGGACTGCTGAATTTCAGGACCTCGAAGATTTTTGGGCATATCTTAATGCAAAACTTGGAGCACTGTGAACAGTGCTGGTCCCAGTATTATAAAAAGGATATAGAAGCACTGGAGAAGGTGCAAAAAAGATTTACTAGGATGATACCAGAACTGAGAAATTAAACCTATCAGGAAAGATTGAGCAGACTGGGCCTCTTATCTCTAGAAAAGACAAGACTGAGGGGTGACCTGATAGGGGTCTTTAAGATTATGAAAGGGTTTGATAGGGTAGACATAGAGAAGATATTTCCACTTGTGGGGGTAACAAGAACAAGGTGCCATAAATATAAGATAGTCACTAATAAATCCAATAGGGAATTCAGGAGAAACTTCTTTACTCAGAGAGTGATTAGAATGTGGAACTTGCTACCACAAGGAGTAGTTGAGGCGATTAGTATAGATGCATTTAAGGGGAAACTAGATAAACACATGAGGGAGAAAGGAATAGAAGGATATGCTGATAGGGTTAGATGAGGTAGGGAACAAGGAGGCGTGTATGGAGTATAAACACTGGCATGGACCTATTGGGCCGAATGCCCTGTTCCTGTGCTGTACATTCTATGTAATTCTATTTAATGAACGTTGAAGATCACCACAGGAGGAAAAAAGTAGCTATTTGGTACTGACACAAAAAAAACTGGCAAGGTAACATGGCACAACAGTCTGCACTGTCTGCACTGCTCTGTTCCACAATTTTAATAGTACTTCATGTTCAGGGCTTCCTCTAAGCCTCAATGTGTGTGACCTACTTTAATGGTTCAGTCTTTAATCAAAAAGGCTCCGAGGTGTTTTGTTCCACAATATAATCGCTTTATTAAGACGTTATAATAAGTAGTAAAGATGTTAAAAAAGATGTTAAAATATAAGATGTTCGAATACAACCTGGCAAAGTTTATCACCATACAAGGTTCCAAGGTGCACCTCTTGAAGGTCCTTGATATTACTTGAGCATGTCTTGCCTCGCTCCAAGAACATTCTAACAAATACTATTTAATTCTCAGCTTAAATACATTTTTAACATATTAGTTCTATATCTGACCTCCCATCAATCATCCTCTCTGTCTCATGGAGCTGCCATCCGCTTTACTCTCTTACATTCCAAAAGATACAATACATCCGACATCATTGCCTCCCATATGATTAGTTGTCTCTGACTTATCAAGGACTCTAATGTTTGCCCAAAGCATCCTGTAGTCGAACTAAACTATGGCCAACTCCCTTTACCCATCTTATGCACATGAAATAAAAATGACACAAGATGCTCATCACTCAAGAATGCCTTTCTACACAAGGTGACCAAAAGCCTGTGATGCGAACAAAAATGAGAACAGAAAGCCGTATTCACAGGAAAAGCTTATATAAATCTTCTCCTAACAAGGTTAGCAATATTATATAGAAAGCTTGTGTAACATGGTAGCATAGTGGTTATGTTACTGGACTAGTAATCCAGAGGCCTAGACTAAAATCCAGAGTCATGAGTTCAAATCCCGCCACGACAGCTGGCAAATTTAAATTCAATTAATTAAATAAAAATCTGGAATTAAAATACTAGTATCAGTAATGATGGCCATGAAACTACCGGATTGTTGTAAAAACCCATCTGGTTCACTAATGTCCTTTAGGGAAGGAAGCCTGCCGCCCTTACCCGATCTGGCCTATATGTGACTCCAGACCCACAGCAATGTGGTTGATTCTTAATTGCCCTCTGAAATGGCCGAGCAAGCCACTCAGTTGTAAAATCTCGCTACGAAAAGTCATAATAAGAATAAAATCGGACCACCAGGCGCCGGACACGACAACGGCAAAACACCAAGCCCAGTCGACCCTGCAAGGTCCTCCTTACTAACATCTGGGGACTTGTGCCAAAATTGGGAGAGCTGTCCCACAGACTAGTCAAGCAACAGCCTGACATAGCCATACTCACAGAATCATATCTTTCAGACAACGTCCCAGACTCTTCCATCACCATCCCTGGGGATGTCCTGTCCCACCAGCAGGACAGACCCACCAGAGGTGGCGGTACAGTGATATACAGTCAGGAGGGAGTGGCCCTGGGAGTCCTCAACATTGACTCTGGACCCCATGAAATCTCATAGCATCAGCCCAAACATGGGCAAGGAAACCACCGACCGTCCTCCCTCAGCTGATGAATCAGTCCTCCTCCATGTTGAACACTCCTTGGAGGAAGCACTGAGGGTAGCAAGGGCACAAAATGTACTCTGGGTGGGGGACTTCAATGTCCATCACCAAGAGTGGCTCGGTAGCACCACGACTGACTGAGCTGGCAGAGTCCTGAAGGACATAGCTGCTAGACTGGGCCTGCGGCAGGTGGTGAGCGAACCAACACGAGGGAAAAACTTACTTGACCTCGTCCTCACCAATCTACCTGTCGCAAATGCATCTGTCCATGACAGTATTGGCAGGAGTGACCATCGCACAGTCCTCGTGGAGATGAAATCCCGTCTTCGCACTGAGGACACCATCCAACGTGTTGTGTGGCACGACCACTGTGCTAAATGGGATAGATTCAGAACAGATCTAGCAGCTCAAAACTGGGCATCCATGAGGCGCTGTGGGCCATCAGCAGCAGAAGAATTGTATTCCAGCACAATCTGTAACCTCATGGCCCGGCATATTCCTCACTCTACCATTACCAACAAGCCAGGGGATCAACCCTGGTTCAATGAGGAGTGTAGAAGAGCATGCCAGGAACAGCACCAGGCGTACCTAAAAATGAGGTGCCAACCTGGTGAAGCTACAACTCAGGACTACACGCATGCTAAACAGCGGAAGCAACATGCTATAGACAGAGCTAAGCGATTCCACAACCAACGGATCAGATAAAAGCTCTGCAGTCCTGCCACATCCAGTCATGAATGGTGGTGGACAATTAAACAACTAATGGGAGGAGGAGGCTCTGCAAACATCCCCATTCTCAATGATGGCGGAGTCCAGCACGTGAGTGCAAAAGACAAGGCTGAAGCGTTTGCAACCATCTTCAGCCAGAAGTGCCGAGTGGATAATCCATCTCAGCCTCCTCCCGATATCCCCACCATCACGGAAGCCAGTCTTCGGCCAATTCGATTCACTCCACGTGATATCAAGAAACGGCTGAGTGCACTGGATACAGCAAAGGCTATGGGCCCCGACAACATCCCAGCTGTAGTGCTGAAGACTTGTGCTCCAGAACTAGCTGCGCTTCTAGCCAAGCTGTTCCAGTACAGCTACAACACTGGCATCCACCCGACAATGTGGAAAATTGCCCATGTATGTCCTATCCACAAAAAGCAGGACAAATCCAATCCGGCCAATTACCGCCCCATCAGTCTACTCTCAATCATCAGCAAAGTGATGGAAGGTGTCGTCGACAGTGCTATCAAGTGGCACTTACTCACCAATAACCTGCTCACCGATGCTCAGTTTGGGTTCCGCCAGGACCACTCGGCTCCGGACCTCATTACAGCCTTGGTCCAAACATGGACAAAAGAGCTGAATTCCAGAGGTGAGGTGAGAGTGACTGCCCTTGACATCAAGGCAGCATTTGACCGAGTGTGGCACCAAGGAGCCCTACTAAAATTGAAGTCAATGGGAATCAGGGGGAAAACTCTCCAGTGGCTGGAATCATACCTAGCACAAAGGAAGATGGTAGTGGTTGTTGGAGGCCAATCATCTCAGCCACGGGGCATTGCTGCAGGAGTTCCTCAGGGCAGTGTCCTAGGCCCAACCATCTTCAGCTGCTTCATCAATGACCTTCCCTCCATCATAAGGTCAGAAATGGGGATGTTCGCTGATGACTGCACAGTGTTCAGTTCCATTCGCAACCCCTCAAATAATGAAGCAGTCCGAGCCTGCATGCAGCAAGACCTGGACAACATCCAGGCTTGGGCTGGTAAGTGGCAAGTAACATTCGCGCCAGATAAGTGCCAGGCAATGACCATCTCCAACAAGAGAGAGTCTAACCACCTCCCCTTGACATTCAACGGCATTACCATCGCCAAATCCCCCACCATCAACATCCTGGGGGTCACCATTGACCAGAAACTTAACTGGACCAGCCATATAAATACTGTGGCTACGAGAGCAGGTCAGAGGCTGGGTATTCTGCGGCGAGTGACTCACCTCCTGACTCCCCAAAGCCTTTCCACCATCTACAAGGCACAAGTCAGGAGTGTGATGGAATACTCTCCACTTGCCTGGATGAGTGCAGCTCCAACAACACTCAAGAAGCTCGACACCATCCAAAATAAAGCAGCCCGCTTGATTGGCACCCCATCCACCACCCTAAACATTCACTCCCTTCACCACTGGCGCACTGTGGCTGCAGTGTGCACCATCCACAGGATGCACTGCAGCAACTCGCCAAGGCTTCTTCGACAGCACCTCCCAAACCCGCGACCTCTACCACCTAGAAGGACAAGGGCAGCAGGCGCATGGGAACAACACCACCTGCACGTTCCCCTTCAAGTCACACACCATCCCGACTTGGAAATATATCGCCGTTCCTTCATTGTCGCTGGGTCAAAATCCTGGAACTCCCTTCCTAACAGCACTGTGGGAGAACCGTCACCACACGGACTGCAGCGGTTCAAGAAGGCGGCTCACCACCACCTTCTCAAGGGCAATTAGGGATGGGCAATAAATGCCGGCCTTGCCAGCGACGCCCACATCCCGTGAACGAATAAAAAAAAAAAAAAACGTTTTTCTTACAATCAATGACCTTAAGCACTGAATAACTGAGTCAAATGGACCGGTAAGCTCCTAGGCCTTGATCCTTGGTCTATGCCGAGTTACCAGATTTTAGCTGAGTGGAAATAGAGGTATTACAATTGCCCCTAATTGCCCCTGGGTTGGGGAAGGCAAAATTCGGCAGAGTTTCTGCTCCTGACCGCTATCCATTTAACCCTGTTGGAAGTATAGATGTGGATGTCAAGCGAAGTAGAACCAGGCCCAGCTGTGGTGCCTCCATCGTGGTAAAGCCTGCTGTCACTGACTGTCAGGGGTCAAAAATGAATCGTGGTCACTTGTGCTGGAAGTACTAGAGGGTGCCAGCATATGGAACTGTACTTCAGCAAGGAGTCATGCCTTCAGGAAAGGATGGGAGGGAAGAAAAGTGGTGGGAAAAATTGGCGAGCAAACAGAAAAAAAGTTGCATCTAGAATTGTGAATTCCATAATTTAAGAGACTGTAAACTAAGGCCTTCAAAATCACAAATGTTTATTCTTGGTTGGTAGTCGGGAAAATTTAAATTTTTTATGGGTCTCTAAAAATTAATAGAACTTCCAGTGCATGAGGCTCTCTCCTGGGAGCACAAACACAGCCAAGTCAGAAAATTAGCCTTAGTGGGAATACTGATGTTTCTCTCATCACAATGCCGATAATTTCCTCGAACCTGCGTCTGTTCTGTTGCTGCACAAGCATAAACAGGGTTTCCGCTACATTTCCGGTAAAGTTAGGGTGGCGGAGCGGGAGCCGCTCTGAGGAAATTCCTGGCCTATATTACCCATCATTTATCAAGTTTAGGGATCAATTTTAAGCCAACAGCAACAGAGCATAACAATTCCAGTTTAGCACCTTTAAAAGGAGGAAGTAGGATTCCTAAAGGAAACAAACTTTTGACCAATAAACATTCTGAGTCGAAACTTTAATGCCAGGATGGAAGTCAGTCAAAAAGAAAACAAAGCAAAATCAGGCTTAATTGGCAGGTATGCATGACTATGGGGGTGGAATGCAAGAGATCAAAGTTTTAACACTTTCCATGCAATGGTTTAGCCTGGAGAATCTGGAGGAGGTGCCAGAATTGAAGTCTGCAATAAGAGTTGACCATCTTAATGCATAATATTATCTGCTTTGCAGTAAATACACATGAACAATACTTTGGACTCATTGGAGGCAATTTTAACCTAACCCGCCCATCGGGAAACTGACGAGATCAGGTGCAACGCCGGCTTTACACCCAGCCTAATATTACTCCTCAGCTATTTCTTAACTATTTTTCTTCACTGGGAAAGGAGACCTGATGACATCACTGGTATGTGTGAATGTTTGACTAATTGTAATGTCAGATGCTTCATCAGAAGCACTCCAATCACAGTATGTTTTGCTTTCAGTGACACTGCATGAAAGAAAGTATGCCAAGATGATCAACAGCCAGTTAGCCTGATTTACAGCAGCCACCAAGGTGCCACCACCAATTTTTGAAGAACTTGGCACATCTAGTCTGAATAAGCAGAGAGCCAGATGAAATGATGTAAGGACATCTGCCGCTACAATGCATAGCACATCCAGTGATAGCAGCGGTTGTTATAAATTGGATAGCCAAGTAGTGAAGGATAGAATACTAGAGCCTGGTCTTCAGTTGCTTCCAAGCCTTTATTCACTAAGATTCCCTTTACACACACACTACACCCTAGCTAAGCTCTCCTATAAAAAGGATGCAGGATAATCCCCAATTGATACCCATCACCTGAATACAATTAACACTATTGATAAAAATTATACAATTAACAGCAGTCAGCAGTGGCCTGAAGTTTAGCTCCATTTTCCTGCCGACATGCTGCCATGCTGATCTATGGGGATGGTGCTGTGGAATGCCATAGAGAGCAACCCTCATGCAGCACCATCTCCACTTCAGTAGCTATGACACAGATGGTTGAATGCTGGGCTGCTCCATCACTCACCTGTAGACTTATGCTTGAATCTTAGATTTCTTTGGGTGTTCTATTATCAGAAAAAATTCTATCATGGAAAAATTTGCCTCCATTGATTGCAAAATAGATACAAATGAGGAAGGCTATTTAACCCATCGTAACTCATCCATCCAAAAAGAATCTAGAATTCCAATTCACAGCATCCAGCTGTTTCTTAAATGAAGAAACAACATCCATGAATTTCAGATAATGTGCTCATCTTAATGTTTAAACATTTGAAGTGAAAATATTAACTGTTGCACGTCTGATAACTTGCACCTTATGACTGTACTTCTGAGCTATAAATTTGTTATGTTAACCTCTTGTGTTGCTCCAGTCCTCTAGCAAGAACGGTAAACATGAATAATTATTGATTTTGTCTGCAGCCATTGCAACCTTTGCAGAAGATCCAATGGTAGGTAAGAGTGAGATGGATTTCCAACAGTTTCCCTTGCTGGAATATCCTACGTAAAACTGAATTTACATTGATGAAACGTTAATGACAGATGTTGCAGTCTACTTATTTTTACTTGAACAACAAGATAAGTATATGCCAACAATTTGATAAAAATTCATTTGTTTCATAATATTTTCTAATGCAGCTAACAAATAACCACGATTTTTGCAATCACATACACAATTTAATCATAATTTTATCATTAGGCTGGTTGAATAATGCAGCATTTGTGCCATCCATTTTTGCAACACAGTGAAACACGGTTATGATTGCTGAAAAAAAAGAAAGAAGAAAATACCTTGAAATACAGTTACCATGAATTTACTCTGTCCATTCCGTGACAATTCTGTGGCAATGCTGGGTAGATATTTCACCCCACTGGAACTCTGCATGCTTTCCCTGCCAGTGTTGTTTCCAGGGGGTGGAGCCAGTGATGGTGAAATACCTATAATAAAAAAAAATGGGCGCTTCATTTAACTATTTGCGACTTGTCCATGCTGCACACCATTTTCTACCGTTCTGGCATGCAGGACATCAGATCTAAATCACTACCATGTGAAATAAGCGCTCAGGATTGCAAGACAGCAGAAGGACATGGGGCAGATCGTCATTTTTGGGAGCATTGTGGGAGTACCATCATCACAGGGCCCACCATCATCTTCTCAAGGACAACTAGGGATGGACAATGATTGCTGGCCTTGCCAGTGACGCTCATATCCCGAGAATGAATTTTTAAAAATGATTGAACTCTCAATTAAACCTTTTGACAATAGTTTTAAAAATCAATGGCAGTACAAAAGTCAAGTAATATATGCATATAAAGTAGCAAAAACACCAGACACACCAATACAGATCCACTTTAGGAAACCAATGCATTGACTCAAGCATAATGCATTCATATGACTTTTTTTCAAAAGACCACTCATTCCACTTGTCTATCAAACACTCCGTGCAACATGCTGATCCTATATTTTCAATTATGTCCTCTAGGTTAATGATTATACCAGACCCAATCTGCTATGAAGCAAAGAAAATTAATGCCACCACTGTCGAGCTAAACCAATGTATATTTTTTTACCGGTTGTTCAGCACTACCCTCATTCAGTAATATGGAAAATTAATTAATATTAATGGATGGATAGTCACATGCTAGTGACACATAGTTTCTCAATATGCAGTGCCAGCAAGCTCCGTACCGGGAAAGCTGAAGTGGAAAATCTCCCATTTGAAACATAAGCCAGACACCAATTTATCACTATTTCCCAATTTACCTTGCATTTACTTTTATGTTTTTCAAGCTTGGTGCTGCTGTGCACTGTAGGCCTTATCCCTTCATCTTGGTTTTTTCAATTAAAATTAAATTCAAAGCTTTTATCTTTTTTGCAATGTAAATAAAGGAATTCCAAGAAACACTCTGAACACCTCACTAAATTGAAGGCACAATCTGTGATATCCGCATAATTCAGGAATGTGTTTCTAGCACTTTTAATGGGTTCATTATATTCCTAATGTTTTGGTGAATAGTTGTGAATTAATAATTGTGGAACAATGAAATTGTAGATGTTCTTTGAAAATATTCATGATCAATTAGAGTCCTTCGCAATATGTGCACTGAAGGTTTTTGTTTTAAAACTATCTATAATATTTAAGGATGTTTTTTCCTGTGAATTCTCCAGCAGCAATTCATTGGGGGTAAAATTGGTCTTGGGCGGAAGTGTAAAATGGGCAATAGCAAATCAGCAGCGCATTTTACACTACTGCACACGTCAAATTTCACCCCATTGTAATTAGCCACAATTCCTCCTTTATAAACTGAAGTAAAGTAATACCACCATGGCTGCAAGTTTTTGAACTTCATCTCCATGCGGGTCCAAGAATCAAAATTTCTAGCCATTTGAGGCAAATTCATTCGGTTGACACTCTCAATAAGTTTGATTTAAACAGACTGAAAATTTAGCGAGCTCTATTATACATGTAATCCTCCCTGCCCAATTTTCCTCTGTGCACTGCACCCAGGCAATCCTTTATACTCAAACCCAATAAGAGGAAACTCTACTCCATAATTTAAAGTGATGTGTATACTTAAAGATAAGTGGCTACATATGGGGACAAATATTAGGGCCAATTTTACAAATATGTGTGACTAGTGGGGAGCTTGGCCTGCATGCATAGGACAGCTAGTTACAATGCATTCATTTTAATGGCCAGAAAACTGAAATATTTGAAATTCATTTTGAAACTTTGCTCAGGGTGAAGCAATAGGGACAATATTATGCAAGCAGGCTACCAACAGGAAGTTTCACCTGCTGACGGCACATATCGGGAAATCCATGGATGGGCAGCACGTCCCCAGTTTGCCAGTATGTGTAGCTGGTGGGCATGGCTCACCACCAGCAGCTTGCATTTGTAAATTTGACTCTACTGTTCATGTCAATATAAAGCTTAAAAAAAAGTTCATGTTTTTCAGTCTTTGAAAGAAAAGAAAGAAATTCTTGCATTTATATAGCGCCTTTCACAAACTTAGGATGTCCCAAGGTGTTTATAGCCAATGAAGTACTTTTGAAGTGTAGTCTCTGTTGTAAAGTAGGAAACACAGCAGCCAATTTGTGCACAACAAGGTCCCACAAACAGCAATGAAATAATGACCAGATAATCTGTTTTAATGATGTTGGTTGAGGGACAAACATTGGCCAGAACTCCCCTCCTATCTTTCGAATAGTGGCATGGGGTCTTTTACATCCACCCAAGAGGGCAGAGAAGGCCTCGGTTTAATGTTTCATCTGAAAGATGGCACCTCCGACAGTGCAGCACATCCTCAATACTGCACTGAGGTTTGCGAAGATTAGAGGGATAGAAACATAGAAACATAGAAAATAGGAGCAGGAGTAGGCCATTCGGCCCTTCGGGCCTGCTCCGCCATTCAAAATGATCATGGCTGATCATCTAACTCAATACCGTGTTCCTGCTTTTTCCCCATATCCTCTGATCCCTTTAGCGTTAAGAAATATATCTATCTCCTTCTTGAATACATCTAATGACTTGGCCTCCACTGCCTTCTGTGGTAGAGAATTCCACAGGTTCATCACCCTCTGAGTGAAGAAATTTCTCCTCATCTCGGTTCTAAATGGCATACCCCGTATCCTGAGACTGTGACCCCTGGTTCTGGACTCCCCAGCCATCGGGAACATCCTCTCTGCATCTAGTCTGTCTAGTCCTGTTAGAATTTTATATGTTTCGATGAGATCACCTCTCATTCATCTAAAATCTAGTGAATGTAGGCCTAGTCGACCCAATCTCTCCTCATACGTCAGTCCTGCCATCCCAGGAATCAGTCTGGTAAACCTTCATTGCACTCCCTCCATGGCAAGGACATCCTTCTTCTGATAAGGAGACCAAAACTGCACACAATACTCCAGATGTGGTCTCACCAAGGCCCTGTATAACTGCAGTAAGACATCCCTGCTCCTGTACTCAAATTCTCTTGCAATGAAGGCTAACATACCATTCGCCTTCCTAACTGCTTGCTGCTCCTGAATGCTCGCTTTCAGTGACTGGTGTACAAGGACACCCAGGTCTCGTTGCACCTCCCCTTTTCCCAATCTATCACCATTCAGATAATAATCTGCCTTTCTGTTTTTACAACCAAAGTGGATAACCTCACATTTATCCACATTATACTGCATCTGACATGTTCTTGCCCACTCACCCAACTTGTTTAAATCACATTGGAGCCTCTTTGCATCCTCCTCACAGCTCATATTCCACCCCAGCTTTGTGTCGTCTACAAACTTGGAAATGTTACATTTAGTTCCCTCATCCAAATCATTGATGTATAATGTGAATAGCTGGGGCCCAAGCACTGATCCCTGTGGTACCCCACTAGTCACTGCCTGCCACCCAGAAAAAAACCCATTTATTCCTACTCTCTGTTTCCTGTCTGTCAACCAATTCTCAATCCATGCCAGTATATTCCCCCAATCCCATGTGCTTTAATTTTGCACACTAACCTCTTGTGAGGGACCTTATCAAAAGGCTTCTGAAAATCCAAGTGCACCACATCCACTGGTTCTCCTCTATCTATTCTACCAGTTACATCCTCAAAAAACTTCAGTAGATTTGTTAAGCATGATTTCCCTTTCATAAACCCATGCTGACTTTGTCCAATCCCGTTAATGCCTTCCAAGTGTTCTGTTAT
This sequence comes from Heptranchias perlo, assembly GCF_035084215.1. NCBI lineage: Eukaryota > Metazoa > Chordata > Chondrichthyes > Hexanchiformes > Hexanchidae > Heptranchias > Heptranchias perlo. The sequence continues at coordinate 99,718,124 of NC_090325.1, read as the reverse complement.
CACATCTTTTATAATAGACTCTAGCATTTTCCCCACTACTGATGTTAGGCTAACTGGTCTGTAATTCCCTGTTTTTTCTCTCCCTCCTTTTTTAAATAGTGGGGTTACATTTGCCACCCTCCAATCTATAGGAACTGTTCCAGAGTCTATAGAATTTTGGAAGATGATCACCAATGCATCCACTATTTCCAGGGCCACTTCCTTTAGTACTCTGGGATGTAGATTATCAACCCCTGGGGATTTGTCAGCCTTTAGCCCCATTAATTTCCCTAGCACTATTTTTTTATTAATATTGATTTCCATCAGTTCCTCCCTCTCACTAGACCCTTGGTTTCCTAACATTTCTGGGAGGTTATTTGTGTCCTCCTTTGTGAAGGCAGAACCAAAGTATGTGTTTAATTGTTCTGCCATTTCTTTGTTCCCCATTATAATTTCCCCCATTTCTGACTGTAAGGGACCTACATTTGTCTTCACTAATCTTTTTCTCTTGATATATTTATAGAAGTTTTTACAGTCAGTTTTTATGTTCCCTGCTAGTTTACTCTCATACTCTACTTTTCCCCTCTAAATCAATCTCTTTGTCCTCCTTTGCTGAATTGCTGAATGGGGGAAGGGAAGAAGTGCCAAGTATAAATGAATGGATAGGAAGCTTAATGTTGAAGCACAAAATGGATTCTGAGGCAAGTGACAAGGGGTACAGCATCCCAACCCACTGTTCAATGGTGTCCTGGAAACAGGTCATGACATCACTGTGTACACTACCTGTAGGACTTGGGTATGCATAAGTAGAGAGCACACTTTAAGGAATCTGGGAGGTAAGATCTGAGAGCACCATGCCTCAGATGAACAGCCCAAGATACCATGCCATAAACTGTTGCCTGTCAACCTGTTCCACATTTAATGTTCACCAATTCCAAACCATCACACAACTTACAGAGCTTTCAATGTATTTCGTGCAAACCCATACCTCTGTAGGCCACACATTCAAATTAAGGCTGAGGGATGGGGTATTACTTTTTTTTATGCCAGAATATTGTTTGGGTTCAGCATCACTGATCACTCCCGTAAGTGAATTTCATGTCCCATATGACCTAGGGTGTGCCTTTACCTGCTCAATATTTGCAGGGTTATGGGGAAAGAGCAGGGAAGTGTGACTAATTGGATAGCTCATTCAAGGAGCTAGCACTGAAATGATGGGCCAAAAAGCCTCCTTCTGTGCTGTATGATTCTATGATTCTATATCAAGGTTAACATTGTAAGACCCAGGAGTTGTAGAGAGAATGCTTGTCACTGTACTCTGGCTTACTGGAATATATCACATCTCTTCGGTAGGTGGATAAGTATACATTGCATTAGAGCATGCTACAGGCTATAAACTAACAAAAAAATGTATTTAACGTTATTAAACAGGTCAAATAACAGTACTCAGTACAACATCTAGTGCGATTACAACCTTTACTATTCTCCTTGAAATGTCAAAACAACAAAAATACATCTCCTGCGCTAACTCTCAATATAAAATTGAACCTTGAAACAGTTGTTCATAATATACAAGTCGGCTTCATAAATCCATTTGGCTGTGCATCTCAGTGTTAGTGCTCCTGTCCTCTGCTGCAGACCCCACCAACTTTCACAGCATCTGGGGGAGTGCCTGCGATTTATATGGAAATGTCACACTAGCATTGGGGTGCTCCCTAATGAAGAAATCCAGCAGAAAACGCCTGGGTCAGTGAGCTGCCTGGTTTCCTCCCCAAAAGTAACTTTCGGTGCCCCTGTAGCTCCTTTACAAAGAAGCGCGTGTTAAAACTTTAAAGAAAAATTCTAGCGAAGATCTTTGAGAATCCAGGCCATGATTCTGGCCTGGTGGGCCCCATATCTGCCTATTGGTCAGCCAGTGTATCTGGCCTCACCAGGCCTACTTGTGCTGACTATATGCTGTTTCCGGGAGACAGGAAATCTGATGTTCAGAATCCCTGACTCCATCCTTTCCTTCCTATATTTATGGTTTTCTAAGAGATGGAAAGAGGCACTGCCACCCAAGGCCATCTGAAACCTTGGCGCTCGGTCATAACCTGGTTGCACCAGGTTCAGGCCTAGTTTCCAGCCATTCTGGTGGACTCCCACCAAAGTTACGGCGGGACTCTGCCAGAACAGCTGTAGATTTTCAGGGCCAAGATACATTAGTTGAACTATAGAAAACTTCACCAGTTTCCATATATTGCAATTGTATAAACTTTGATTTAACAATTGCTGTATTGGGTAAAGTATGCTTGTTCTTATTCACAGGTGCCTTTAAGCACTGTGAAGTATATTACTACCAGTCAATCATTAGCAATTTAAAAAATCTACTTAACCATGCATAGATATTGCCGAAAAGCTAAAAATGTATTTAGCATTGTCTCACCACAGAACATCAGCTCTCTCATTAAATTACATGCAATGTTTTTACTTTGGCTTGCTTCATCTGGGGCAGCAGTTAAAATCAAATTCTACGGCTGTCTGATGAAATTTATTTTATTTACAGAATAGGACGTAGCACTCAAACTAGTTATGGCTGCTGTTAGTTTTTATTTTAGCTCTGACAAGATGATGTCAGTACATTGTACGAATTGAGTGCTTACTGCACTGTGTTCATTCGCCCTTTGAAGCCCACAGGAACATATCTGGTAGGGCGTATCTCAACTGACTGATAAAGATTTCAGCTTTACCATCTTTATCTCATTGCTAGGGGATTACTTGCACTCACCTACATTTTACAATTGTACATTAGTGCATTGCTTAAGTACAACCTGGCGGTAAACCATTAACATATAATGTGTTTGGCAAACCATAAATAATAGAAATGTCTAGTGCTTATAAGTTATTTATTCTACAGTTGTCCTGTCCAAGTGGATATAAATATTTTAAAAACAACTACATCCATTTTCAGAGGCTTAAGTTGAATGTGTTTAGAATGTCTTGTCCTACACATCTTATATATTCTAGTGGCATGCTCACAATGGTTTGCTTTTTCTTTACATAGTAAAAGGATTTTTCTCCTGTGAATCGGAATGTCTGCCACCGTAGACTGAAACACTTTTTCACAAAGCTGTTGCTAATTAGCAAATGTGCTTTTCTGCAATTCATCCTCAAAAATTTCATAAATGACAATTTGCAAAAAGAAATCTCATTTCAGCGGATCGGCAATATCACCGTGAATAGGTGCCACAGTACCGTGTGATAGCATTATTCCTCTGATTCTTAAGATCCCTTATTCTGACGTAACTGAGCTGAACTTAAAGTGAACATTAATTTAGCTCCTAACTGTGTGTGGCTGAAAGGTCGCTGCATCTTCGGGGGTCAGGGAAAAATTGCATGGGGTTTTATCTACTTGGCAGTTTTTCCCAACGATTATTGACCTCCCTCTGGAGATGGAATAAATTGGGGATGATTCATGACAGTGTAAATTGTGCATGCTTGGAAAGGTGTAGGCTTGATGTGACAACTGACCTTTTCTTGTTCCATTTCTGATAATTAAAAACAATAGTTGATGTTCACAGGGAACAATAATACTGGAGTTGGGAAATACAAATCGTCCAGCCTGGTCCAGTATACTCTCATCTTTAACTATCTTTAAGTACAAAGGCTTGAGACAGAAAGTTATTTTATTATCATTATTATCATTTGTTTTTTTTGTGCTAATAATTTTGACGTCGCCATAAATTGACAAACATTCAAGATTTCTCAAAATATTACTTAGCAGATTATTTCTGTTACAAGAAGTATATGGATCAGAACATTCCTTTTCACAGTTCATCAGGTCTAGTTTTTCAAGTTAGAAATGTATTGGACTGTGTGTTAATTCTGGTACCTGCACTATTGTTCAGATAGGTACAATTTAAGGAGAAATTTGGGCATCTTGTGATAGGTTAATTTTTCTTTAGGAAAAATGATTTACCTAAGCCAATGCTGAACTGTAACAGGATCCCTGTGAAAATATGGAAGACAAACATTTCCAGAGATTCTCCAGGATGATCTTCTAAGTGCATGCTATCGATGCCACACATATCGAGAAATGGTGGACTCACTACCCATGATTTTCCACCCATTATCTTGCAATTTACATTATTGCATTTTGTAATGGTGCTTTGAGCATTTTGGCAGAATGTGTCACTTTAGTTTTGATTCAATTAAAGTTTTGCATAAAAAGTGTTCCCCTATCTACCCACAATTGTCTCCCTTCCTCTCCTGAAGGTGCTGACTTATACTGGAATACAGCTCCATTCGTGCTGGCACCCCTTGCCTGGCCTGAACTCACTTGTACTTCCAGGTTCAGCTTAATTTAATGGGCCTGACATTCCACAAGCACAGATTTTCAATTCAACAACTGTCCTGGTGGTGGTTAATAGTTCTCCCATTTCTAGGCAGGGGCCTTGTGCCTGGAAATGGGAGATCTATTAACTGCCACCAGGACAGTTGTTGAATTTTGCTGCATGGCCTTTCATGAAATGACAGGAAGAGGAAGTGTGTTACAGCGTTATGACACCATACCAAGGATATAGTGCATTCACGCTGCTGACAGGAAAGAAGATTTCACTGATTTACAGAGGTTATAAACACTCCTGTATATGTTATAGAGTAGTATAGTCTGAAGACTCTTCCTTCCTTTTCACTCTCAGGATTATCACTTTCAAAATCACTGACCAAATGACAAAAAAGCCTTGCTGTTGGAACAAATAAGCCCATTGAAATCATATTTTTCTTGATAATAACAAAATCCCCATTAAAGTGGTATTGTTGTAAGAAATGCCTTGCTTCTCGGTGATCTCCCTTTAAATTAATTTTGTTTTGTGAACTATTGGGTAGGGAAGAAGAGACAACAAATCAGAATCATTAGGAAACAGTTGGATGCTGTCATGGGGGGATTTTAAGTTCTTCCTTTTTTGATAAGTTAGGATCGGCTAATTGGCTTTCCTAATATAAAATGTGAAAATGTTCTCATCTATTTTGCAACAACCTTACTGCATGATCCCATGCAAATTTATCATATGGAATTCTGAAAAAGTAATATTGAAATAAAATGCTTTATTACATTTAAGCTCCACATGCTTCCCTTATGTTATCAACCTGTGTACCATAACATTTTAGCTTACATTGCAAGCAAGCCCTCGGTGGTCTTTATTGATCCCACCCTCCCTTCTCCATACTATTGGTGGCATCTCAGCCCCGCGCTCTGGAACTCTCTGCTTAAACATCTCTGCGTCTCCACCTTTAAATTCCACCTTAAATCCTATGCTTCCAACAAGCTTTTGGTCGCCACTCCTAACTGTCCCTCCTGGATCGGCATCGATTTTATTTTCTTTATTTCCTTCCCACCCCCCATGGAGTGGCTTTGAACATTTTTGACATTGAAGCTTTCAACATAAATGCAAGTTGTTGTTGTTGATATATATTTTCACTTTTATCCCTTACTTCTTTTAATTATAGTAAGATTAGTCCCAATTCCCCCAATCCACCCGGCGGGAATGGGCGACATTCGGGTTGAATGCTGATTTTACATCCTGCTCAATTTTATTCTCCATTAACCAGGTGTAAAATGAGTGTCCAACCCAATTTTGCCCCATTCCCACCTGGCGGCTTAGGTCAGAATCAGGGCTATAGTATGCAAGGTGCACCAGGTTGCGGATAGGTACCTGGGCCTACATTGCTTGTCTGCAATGTTGGCAGAAGTGCAGCAGGGTGTAAAATCCCCCTGACACACGGAGACACCACTGACCCCGTCCAAGTCTCTAGGGTCAGTTCAATTTAAGTAATATTTAGTGGGACCTCCGGGTCTCCAACTGGGAGTCCATCTGGGGGCATCTGCTTCAGGTAGTGAGGGAAGAAAGTAACTGTACCACCTTGCTGCAGAGTAGTTTGACTAACTGTGCTGCCAGAAGATTTTAAAAATGTTGATAAATTTTAAAATTTTTGAAATAGGCACTTTGCCTAATGTGATTGATTGCTAAGCAAACTGACCACTTAAAGTTTAACTCCCTTGACCTCCCCCCATCCCCCCACCATGACCCATAGCAACGCTGGATACCAGGGTGCAATGATGGGAAATATGCCATATGACATCATGTTGTCATTTGCCTCCTTTTATAATCTGCCTGATCAAGCTTGGACAGACATATTATATGCTTAATATCACCATCAGTGCTAAAACCCTGAAGTGGCATTGGGTGCTGAGGAACCGATGGACCAGCAGTCTGCCAGACATCTTTCCCTGAACGCTCATCTGGCATAGCAAGTGAGGAAATGCAAGGTTTATATCGATAGCAAGCTCCAAACTAATTCTTGTAACAGCTACAGCTCCTTAAATATTCCCGGATGTGGAAAGAAAGAACTTGCATTTATATACAATTCACAGTCAACAAATTGCTTTTGAACTGAGCCACTGTTGTTTAGTAGATACACGCAGCAACTAACTTGCACACAGCAAGGTCCCACAGACAGCATAAGAACATAAGAACATAAGAGACAGGAGCAGGAGTAGGCCAATCGGCCCCTCGAGCCTGCTCCGCCATTCAATAAGATCATGGCTGATCTGATCCCAACCACAAATCTAAAGAACACATGAAGTCGGAGCAGGACCCGACCACTCAGCCCCTGGGCCCTCTCCGCCACCCACAGGGCATTGACCAATCCGAACTCAGCTTCATGTCCAATTTCCTGCCCGCTCCCCATAACTCCTAATTCCCTTTACTTCTAGGAAACTGTCTATTTCTGTTTTAAATTTATCTAATGATGTAGCTTCCACAGCTTCCTGGGGCAGCAAATTCCACAGACCTACCACCCTCTGAGTGAAGAAGTTTCTCCTCATCTCAGTTTTGAAGGAGCAGCCCCTTATTCTAAGATTATGCCCCCTAGTTCTAGTTTCACCCATCTTTGGGAACATCCTTACTGCATCCACCCGATCAAGCCCCTTCACAATCTTATATGTTTCAATAAGATCGCCTCTCATTCTTCTGAACTCCAATGAGTAGAGTCCCAATCTACTCAACCTCTCCTCATATGTCCGCCCCCTCATCCCTGGGATTAACTGAGTGAACCTCCTTTGTACTGCCTCGAGAGCAAGTATGTCTTTTCTTAAGTGTGGACACCAAAACTGTATGCTGTATTCCAGGTGCGGTCTCACCAATACCTTATATAACTGCAGCAATACCTCCCTGTTTTTATATTCTATCCCCCTAGCAATAAAAGCCAACATTCCGTTGGCTTTCTTGATCACCTGCTGCACCTGCAGACTAACTTTTTGATTTTCTTGCACTGGGACCCCCAGATCCCTTTGTACTGCAGTACTTTCCAGTTTCTCGCAATGAGATAAATGGCCAGTTCGTCTGTTTTTTTTGGAGGTATTGACTGAGGCATCAATATTGGCCAGGATACTGTGAGAACTCTTCTACTTTTCTTTGAGTTGTCGACTTGAACTGGCAGACAGGACCTCTGTTTAACACCTCATCAGAAAGACGGCACCTCTGACAATGTAGAATTCCCTCATAACTACACTGTAGATTTATGTCCTCAAGTGGGGCTTGAACCCACAACCTCTGCATTAGGCAAAACTGCTACCATTGAGCTAGGCTGACATTCAGCAGTTACACAGACTTCCTGGAATTGAAAAACTGTTGACCGTATTTGAAATTAATTGGCGGTCATATACAAAATAGACAAATCGTACAGCCTGCATTTCTATGAAAGTAACTTGGCAATTCCCTCAGGCTTTACAGACTTTAGGACAAGATTCTGACAGTGCTGGTTTTTAAAAATGTCGTCACCTAGAACTTCCACGGGGATTGTTTCTGATCTTTGCCTAAGTTACAGCAGGAGACTGGGAGAACTCTACGGAAGATTTTCCTTTTTTATGATTAGTGATTGAATTAAAGGACTCTTTACAAAGCTACAACAAGAAGAGCTGCCTCATTTTTGTTATGGTGAAAGAAAGAAAGAAAGAATTTGAATTAAATAACAGCTTTCACAGCCTCATGGGCGTCCAAAAGCATTTTTCAGCCAATGAAGTACTTTTGAAGTGTAGTCACTGTTGTAATGTGGGAAACATAGCAGCCATTTTGCACAAAGCAAGTTCTCACAATCAGCAATGACATGCAACAGTTAATCTGCTTTAGTAGTGGTGGTTGAGGGTTAAATGTTAGCCAGGACACCGAGATGACACCTTACTCTTCTTTAAATAGTGCCATTTGTTTTCTGTGTCCACTTAAATCAAAAGACTGAGCTCTGGTTTAATGCTGCATTTGAAAGAAGGCATCTCAGACAATGCAGCACTGAAGAATCTGCCTAGATTATTTGTTCAAATCCTAGAATGTGACTTGAATCCATAACTTTCTAACACAGAGGTAAGGCTGTACCATTGAGTCAAGCTGTCACTTGACTGGAATACCAGTTGAATATTTTATCTCCGGGAGAGATAATTTGGATTTTAGGTAACATGTCTCATCTCTGAAAAGTTTGGTGAAAATTAACTTGCCTGTATTGAAAAGAAAAACATTAAAAATGGGGGATATTTGAATGGAAAACTGGGAGATTTTTGAAAAAAAGTTGAAAACAAAATGCTGTTCAACACTTTAGCTTCTTGATGTTAGTAAGTGGTGAGTAAGCTGGTTCTATCCCTTTGATTGTTCTTGTGTCTGATTCGAATAGAACCATGAAGGAAAGAATTGCATCTGCGTGACATTTCCCTCCGATTGGAAATGATTAGCTTACATCCTGTGGTATGAGTTGCTACAAAAATACTGGGCCAAATTTTGCTGTAAAAATAATAGTGAGGCTATCAGCACTCAACGTTATTTATGCGCAAATCGGAAAGCAACTTCTGGCTATCACACATGCGGAAATCCGGAAGTTGCTCTCTGAGGTGCCCTGCACGAAAACGACATCTTGCTGTCTGGCTCCCCGTTCAACGGTATGAAGTTCATGAACTGATGTTGCAGAGAAGGACTAAACGCACCAAAAAAAGTTAAGTCAAGTCATTTCAAGTCTAAATGCCATTTTAATGGCGTGGTAAGTCTTAATTATTGCCAAACAACTTTTCTGGCACTAAAAATTAACTTTTACAAGTGCGGAGTCTCAGTCCTTCAGATTTTAATTATTGTTGGACATTAAAAAAAATTAAATACATTATTTTTACCTTTTTCTGTCTGTCTCTTTTATCACTGACTCTTAATTCAATCTTTCTTACTCTCTCATTATTTCACTTTCTGTACCTGATCTGACATTGAATTCACTATTCTAACTTACACTTCCTGATTCTGACTCTGTGCTGTTATTAACGATGCTTCAATCAGATTGGTTAAGGAGATGCGCAACTGCTTGCCCTGTTCACATGGGTCCAGATGCCCTGCAGAGGGTGCCATTTTTTTTGGATTTCCAATTTCCAGGAACTTGCCGTGCAAATGATCATAGAAAGTCTATGGGCAAGTGCAAGTCTAACGATGGGCTGGTGCCATACGTCTGCTGCTCACTGCAAAATTCAGCCCATTGTTCATGTACAAATATTGTGAGGTAAGTCTTTACAACCAAAAGCTTGTCTCTGTTTCATTGATTCCACAGCAGGTTGTATGGATTCCTTTCAACAAATGGCACAGAGAAATGGCTGAGTGGCTGCTGATATTGTAAAACATTGCTCTTTGTCGTAAGTTCAGGCAGAATTTCATTATCATTATTGGTGTCATTGTTAAAGTATAATGAAGCCTTCGTGCACATGAATGTAAAAACTGTATTTCACTCAGTACAGTACTTCTAGCCCTCCGAGATCTCTGCACTCCTACAATTCTGATCTCTTGTACATCCCTAATTTTCTTCGCTCCACCATTAGCAGCCATGACTTCAGCTGCCTAGGCCCTAAATTGTGGAATTCCCTCCCTGAACCTCTCCACCTCTCTATCTTTCTCTTCTCCTTTAAGGTGCTCCTTAAAGCCTACATCTTTGACCAAACTTTTGGTCACCTGTCCTAATACCTCCTTATGTGGCTCAGTGTCAAATTTGAAGACAAGGATGAGAATTTTAAAATTGAGGCGTTGCCGAACCGGGAGCCAATGTAGATCAGCGAGCACAGGGGTGATGGGTGTATGGGACTTGGTCTGAGTTAGGATATGATCAGCAGAATTTTGGATGAGCTCAATTTTATGGAGGGTGGAAGGTGGAAGGCTGGTCAGTAGAACATTGAAATAGTCCAGTCTGGAGGTAACAGTAACTGGTACTTCCCACCACCAAATGACGAGCATTTTCAACATCTGGAGCTTGCCCACATTATTCAAATGAGACTGACCCCAGAGGTGGATGCTCATGACATTCAGCCATATGTTCTTCCCAGCCACAATTTCATGGAGGATTGTACCCTTGTGGAAATCTAAGCTATGCTTTGTTCATCTTATTCAGAAAGTGTTCTGAAGGAAATTGCAGATTAGGAAAATCCATGGTTGATGTTAGAAATGTGAATTGTAAAAGGTTAGACTCGTTCTCTGGTGTATGATAGTGCCAAGAAGTATCAAGTTATCAGTCCTTGCAGAGAATGTTTCCTGAATCTGTAGATCCATCTTGTCTTTCACAGTTCCTAATATCACTGTCTGTGATTTCTGCATTTTGATGAGGACAGTGTTGCTGCGATGCATTTGGAGAATCAAATCTATTCCTTTATGACTGAGAACTGGAATCCAGCACTGTCAGCAGCATAGCAAACAAAGTCAGTTGCAAGTTTTCAGAATCAAGTTGCCATTCACAAGGATATTGAGCAGCTGCGATACAAGAATGGAGTTTTTTTGGGATGCTATGTTTTCACTGTCTGAGATCCCAACAAACAACTGTCCCTTGCTTTCTGTTGCTGACCAAGCAGGTAAGGTTTTATAGGTGAGTTGCTAAAATTGCAGGTCATATGCATCGAGTCTTACGAATAACAGGTAATGGTTGATGCATTCAAATCAGTCACACCTGAGTTTGAGTTTGTGGAGAAGATATTTATACAATGCATAGATTTTTTAAAAAGCTGATGAAAATTCAGCTGAAACATTAACCTTTCTTTTCTCTTTGAGATGCTGACTGACCTGCTATGTATTTCCAGCAATTTTGTTTCTATTCATGCATTGTAGTTGCTTATGCTGTTCTTTCTTAAAGACCATCAACATAGTGATGAATATTATGGTGAACCTGTAAGAGGTGTTCTTGTGTGGCTTAGAATGGCACATACCAGTTAGAGTGTTCAGACCTGGTAAATGGTCCTGAATTCCTAGGTTGGGGAGGGTATAAATTGGCAATTTTGCCTTTACAGGGCCAGAATTTTTGATGGTACCAATATACACTGGGATTCCATTGCAGAGTTAAGTTGGGTTGACATCACCTGTCTCAAAGTCTGTGACCTCCGCCTGCCCATCCTGCCCTGAGAATGTGTGCCACTTTTTAAAAGATGTAGTTCTCCAGGACCCGTTCATAAAGGTGGACGTAGTTGGTTAAAGGGACACAGCTCAACAGAGATTGCTTGTGGAGACTTTTGGCCGTATCTTGGGACTCACTGCAGGTATTGGGGGAACCAAATCCCTCATACTCAAAAAGCTTTCCCATACATTTTGCATTACCCTTGGAAAGCATTCTATTTTAAGAGAATTGCTAAGCTATTATCTGAGGGCTGCACAGTGGGCTTCCCAGTGGGAATTCTACTTTATATGATATAAATGTTAGAGGAAGAGGAGCAGCAGGAGGCTGTAAGGGAAGCCAGATTAATCGGACAGCACCAGACGATAGCCAGACTATCCTCGCATAACCCATCCAGCAGGCTGCATAGACCCAGGTGTACTTTCTGATACCTTTCCTAGGGCTTCTGTCTTAGGAGGCTATACTTCAGTCATGAAGCTTTGGAGGAGCTCTCTTTGTTGCTTCAGCCAAATGTATAATCAATGTCTACAGCATATGCAGCTCTGACTGGCAAAAACAAGTGACCAGAGCTCTCAATTTTTACCGCACAGGCTCATGCCAGGGAGCCACAGTGGACTTTTGCCAGAACAGCCAATTTGCTGTGCAGTCCTCCATAAGACAAGTCACCAATGCCTTCTTTGATAGGATATCTCAATTTATATTGTAAATAAGTAAATTGGGCCCCTTGCTCTGGCCCCTTCCTGACCACCACGACCCTCCCACCCCACCAGCACATCTAGCACTGGTGGCACTTTTGTCCTTGTCCCACCAGATAATTACATTTTTGATAGGGTCATCCTCCTCAGATTTCGATAGGCTTAAGATCCTCTCTGTCACACTTATGCTGCTACATTGGGCAACCAGGAATTTCCAGGCCAGTGATTCTGACGATAAGGTTGTGTGTTTTAACAAATGTAATAGCATATTTTGCACAAATACCATTTAAAGGCATTTATAACTCGAAAAGTACATTTTAGGGATGGATGGCAAAACAAATTCTGAACAAAAATTGACTCACGTTTAACCAGGTTTGATTTATTTTAGTTTAGTATCTGCAGTTGAGTTTCACTGCAGCGTTATCCTTTATTTTTAAACTGGTGGCCACATCTCACAGAGGAACAAAATATTCTAGACTAACGGCCAACATAAAAGGGAGTTCAAAAGTCTTCTACAGGCAAGTAAACAGTAAACGGGTAGTAAGAGGAGGGGTGGGCCGATTAGGGACCATAAAGGAGATCTACTCATGGAGGCAGAGGGGATGGGCGAGGTACTAAATGCATACTTTGCATCTGTCTTTACCAAGGAAGAAGATGCTGCCAAAGTCACAGTAAAGGAGGAGGTAGTTGAGATACTGGATTGACTAAAAATTGATAAAGAGGAGGTTCTAGAAAGGCTAGCTGTATTTAAAGTAGATAGGTCACCCGGTCTGGATGGGATGCATCCAAGGTTGCTGAGGGAAGTAAGGGTGGAAATTGCAGACGTACTGGCCATAATCTTCCAAACATTCATAGATATAGGGGTGGTGCCAGAGGACTGGAGAATTGCAAATGTTACACCCTTTTTGGAAAGGGACAGAATTAACAGTCACTTGGATGAGTGTGGATTGATTAGGGAAAGCCAGCACGGATTTGTTAAAGGCAAATTGTATTTAACTAACCTGATAGAGTTTTTTGATGAGGTAACGGAGAGAGTGGATGAGGACAATGCAGTTGATGTGATGTACATGGACTTTCAAAAGGCACTTGATAAAGTGCCGCATGGTAGGCTTAGCATCACGATTGTGGCCCATAGAATAAAGGGGGCAGTAGCAACGTGGATACAGAATTGGCTAAGGGACAGGAAACAAGGAGTAGTGGTGAACAGTTGTTCTTTGGACTGGAGGGAGGTGTACAGTGGTGTTCCCCAGGGGTTGATGCTGGGACCACTGCTTTTCTTGATATATATTAATGACTTGGACTTGGGTGTACAGAGTACAATTTCAAAATTTGCAGATGACACAAAATTTGGAAGTGTAGTGAACAGTGAGGAGGATAGTGATAGACTTCAAGAGGATATAGACAGGCTGGTGGCATGGGCAGACACATGGTAGATGAAATTTAATGCAGGAAAATGCAGTGATACATTTCGGTCGGAAGAACGAGGAGAGATAATATAAACTAGAGGGCGCTACTCTAAAAGGGGTACAGGAACAGAGAGATCTGGGGGTATGCACAAATCGTTGAAGATGGCAGGGGAGGTTGAGAAAGAATTTAAAAAAGCATATGGGATCTTGGGCTTTAGAAATAGAGGCATAGAGTACAAAAGTATGGAAGTCATGATGAATCTTTATAAATTGTGGTCTGGCCACACTGGAGTATTGTGTCCAGTTCTTGGCACCACACTTTAGGAAAGATATGAAGGCCTTAGAGAAGGTGCAGAAGAAATTTACTAGAATGATTCCAGGGATGAGGGACTTTAGTTATGTTGTTAGGCTGGAGAAGCTGGGGTTGTTCACCTTGGAACAGAAAGGGTGCAAGGAGATTTAATAGAAGTATTCAAAATCATGAAGGGTCCAGACAGAGTAGATAGAGAGAAACTGTTTCCATTGGCGGAAGGGTCAAGAACCAGAGGACACAGATTTAAGGTGACTGGCAAAAGAACCAAAGGTGACATGAGGAAAAACTTTTTTTTTATTCATTCATGGGATGTGGGCGTCGCTGGCGAGGCCGGCATTTATTGCCCATCCCTAATTGCCCTTGAGAAGGTGGTGGTGAGCCGCCTTCTTGAACCGCTGCTGTCCGTGTGGTGACGGTTCTCCCACAGTGCTGTTAGGAAGGGAGTTCCAGGATTTTGATCCAGCGACGATGAAGGAACGGCAATATATTTCCAATTGTAAACAATTTTACAACACCAAGTTATAGTCCAGCAATTTTATTTTAAATTCACAAGCTTTCGGAGACTTCCTCCTTCCTCAGGTAAATGTTTTCATTGAAAACATTTACCTGAGGAAGGAGGAAGTCTCCGAAAGCTTGTGAATTTAAAATAAAATTGCTGGACTATAATTTGGTGTTGTAAAATTGTTTACAATTGTCAACCCCAGTCCATCACCGGCATCTCCACAATATATTTCCAAGTCGGGATGGTGTGTGACTTCGAGGGGAACGTGCAGGTGGTGTTGTTCCCATGTGCCTGCTACTCTTGTCCTTTTAGGTGGTAGAGGTTGCGGGTTTGGGTGTTGCTGTCGAAGAAGCCTTGGCAAGTTGCTGCAGTGCATCCTGTGGATGGTATGCACTGCAGCCACAGTGCGCCGGTGGTGAAGGGATTGAATGTTTAGGGTGGTGGATGGGGTGCCAATCAAGCGGGCTGCTTTGTCCTGGATGGTGTCGAGCTTCTTGAGTGTTGTTGGAGCTGCACTCATCCAAGCAAGAGGAGAGTATTCCATCACACTCCTGACTTGTGCCTTGTAGATGGTGGAAAGGCTTTGGGGAGTCAGGAGGTGAGTCACTCGCCGCAGAATACCCAGACTCTGACCTGCTCTTGTAGCCACAGTATTTATATGGCTGGTCCAGTTAAGTTTCTGGTCAATGGTGACCCCCAGGATGTTGATGGTGGGGGATTCGGCGATGGTAATGCCGTTGAATGTCAAGGGGAGGTGGTTAGACTCTCTCTTTTTGGAGATGGTCATTGCCTGGCACTTGTCTGGCGCGAATGTTACTTGCTATTTATGAGCCCAAGCCTGGATGTTGTCCACGTCTTGCTGCATGCGGGCTCGGGCAGCTTCATTATTTGAGGGGTTGCGAATGGAACTGAACACTGTGCGATCATCAGCGAACATCCCCATTTCTGACCTTATGATGGAGGGAAGGTCATTGATGAAGCAGCTGAAGATGGTTGGGCCAAGGACACTGCCCTGAGGAACTCCTGCAGCAATACCGTGGGGCTGAGATGATTGGAATCCAACAACCACTACCATCTTCCTTTGTGCTAGGTATGATTCCAGCCACTGGAGAGTTTTCTGCCTGATTCCCATTGACTTCAATTTGACTAGGGCTCCTTGGTGCCACACTTGTTCAAATGCTGCCTTGATGTCAAGGGCAGTCACTCTCACCTCACCTCTGGAATTCAGCTCTTTTGTCCATATTTGGACCAAGGCTGTAATGAGGTCTGGAGCTGAGTGGTCCTGGCGGAACCCAAACTGAGCATCGGTGAGCAGGTTATTGGTGAGTAGGTACCGCTTGATAGCACTGTCGACGACACCTTCCATCACTTTGCTGATGATTGAGAGTAGACTGATGGGGCGGTAATTGGCCGGATTGGATTTGTCCTGCCTTTTGTGGATAGGACATACCTGGGCAATTTTCCACATTGTCGGGTAGATGCCAGTGTTGTCGCTGTACTGGAACAGTTTGCTGGAGGTGCAGCTAGTTCTGGAGCACAAGTCTTCAGCACTACAGCTGGGATGTTGTTGGTGCCCATAACCTTTGCTGTATCCAGTGCATTCAGTCGTTTCTTGATATCACGTGGAGTGAATTGAATTGGCTGAAGACTGGCTTCTGTGATGGTGGGGATATTGGGAGGAGACATAGCGAGTGGTTAGGATCTGGAATGCACTGTCCGAGGGGATAGTGGAGGCAGATTCAATAATGGCCTTCAAAAGGGAACTGGATAAGTACTTGAAGGAAAAAGTTTGCATGGCTACGGGGATAGAGCGGGGGAGTGCGACTAGCTGGATTGCTCTTGCATCGAGCCGGCGTGGACTCAATGGGCTGAATGGCCTCCTTCCGTGCTGTAACCTTTCTATGGTCATATCATGTTTTGAATGAGCAATTCCTATCTAAGGTTACAGCCATAGCAAAAGTTGCTATTTAGGTCTCTCCGTAATTTAAGCCTGACCTCAAGCACAATCTCATGGTCGGACAAGCATATTTCCGATGGTGGAGGAGGTGTGAGGCTCCAGTGTCAGATAGGAGCTGATCACAACTATTTAATATCTAATAGCCTAGTAGTGAGGTAGCCTTATGATGTGCATGCACCTGTCTGACTGTGGTAGCTTATAGTGCAGAGGAAATCAGCAGATTCTCTGACTATGCAACCTCCAGTAGAGTGGTTTTACTTGTACTAAGAAGCCTATGAATATAAAAATAGTGGAAGTTCATACTCATTTATTTAATATAGGTAAAAGTGCTCAATAATCCGACAAAACAATTTCTCGCAGGATTTGGGGTAAGAACTATCGCTTTTTGACTTATAGGCTATGTCCTCGATAGTAAGAACAGCTTAATTTAGAGGACCCAAAGACAATGGGTACGATTTTGGCCTGAAGTCGGGTAGAGGGTGGGGGTGTGGAATTCCTGACGGGAAACCCGGAATCACGGGTTTCCAGGACGTCCTTATGATTTTGACGTAAGGGCGTCGTATTTTTCTTTTTTGCCGACTTCCCGCCCGACAGGCCGGCCTGATTGACAGGCTGGTTCTTAGTCGGAAGGGAGAAGAGCCAGGAAGACGACGTGATCAGGTAAGTGTTAGATTGGGGGGGTGGGGGAGGGTTCGTGGTCATCGGGAGGGGTTTTAATCTCAGGGGAGGGGGGGTCGGGAATCACCACGGATGGGGGGGTGGATCAGTCACCGAGGGGCTATTAGTCATCGGAGGGGTAGGGATCAGTTATTGGCGGGAGGGTCAGTCATCGGAGTGGGGGGGGACAGTCATTGGGGGTGTCGCAGTTCATTGTGGAGTTGGAGATCGTGGGGTGGGGGGGGGGAAGAGATCGTGGGGGAGGTTGCTGTAGGTTTTTAAAAAAAATTTGTTCATGGGATGTGGGCGTCGCTGGCAAGGCCAGGATTTATTGCCCATTCCCTTGAGAAGGTGGTGGTGAGCCGCCTTCTTCAACCGCTGCAGTCCGTGTGGTGAAAGGAGTCCCAGGATTTTAACCCAACGGCGATGAAGGAACCCCAAATTGGGATGGTGTGTGACTTGGAGGGGAACGTGCAGGGGGTGTTGTTCCCATGCGCCTGCTGCCCTTGTCCTTCTACATGGTAGAGGTCGTGGGTTTGGGAGATGCTGTCGAAGAAGCCTTGGCGAGTTGCTGCAGTGCATCCTGTGGATGGTACACACTGCAGCCACAGTGCGCCGGTGGTGAAGGGAGTGAATTTTTAGGGTGGTGAATGGGGTGTCAATCAAGCGGGCTGCTTTATCTTGGATGGTGTCGCGCTTCTTGAGTGTTGTTGGAGCTGCACTCATCCAAGCAAGTGGAGAGTATTCCATCACACTCCTGACTTGTGCCTTGTAGATGGTGGAAAGGCTTTGGGGAGTCAGGAGGTGAGTCACTCGCCGCAGAATACCCAGCCTCTGACCTGCTCTCGTAGCCACAGTATTTATATGGCTGGTCCAGTTAAGTTTCTGGTCAATGGTAACCCCCAGGATGTTGATGGTGGGGGATTCGGCGATGGTAATGCCGTTGAATGTCAAGGGGAGGTGGTTAGACTCTCTCTTGTTGGAGATGGTCATTGCCTGGCACTTATCTGGCGCGAATGTTACTTGCCATTTATGAGCCCAAGCCTGGATGTTATCCAGGTCTTGCTGTATGCGGGCTCGGACTGCTTCATTATTTGAGGGTTTGCGAATGGAACTGAACACTGTGCAATCATGAACGAACATCCCCATTTCTGACCTTATGGTGGAGGGAAGGTCATTGATGAAGCAGCTGAAGATGGTTGGGCCGAGGACACTGTCCCGAGGAACTCCTGCAGCAATGTCCTGGGGCTGAGATGATTGGCCTCCAACAACCACTACCATCTTCCTTTGTGCTCGGTATGACTCCAGCCACTGGAGAGTTTTCCCCCTGATTCCCATTGATATCAATTTTACTAAGGCTCCTTGATGCCACACTGGTTCAAATGCTGCCTTGATGTCAAGGGCAGTCACTCTCACCTCACCTCTGGAATTCAGCTCTTTTGTCCATGTTTGGACCAAGGCTGTAATGAGGTCTGGAGCCAAGGGTTCTGGTGGAACCCAATCTGAGCATCGGTGAGCAGGTTATTGGTGAGTAAGTGCCGCTTGATAGCACTGTCGACGACACCTTCCATCACTTTGCTGATGACTGAGAGTAGACTGATGGGGCGGTAATTGGCCGGATTGGATTTGTCCTGCTTTTTGTGGACAGGACTCTGGCATGTTAAGTATACTTGTGCCTGGGGGAAGCACTCCTGCTCCTCTGGGCCCACCAGCTGTGCTATAAAGGCACTTACCTGCAGTTTTGGGCCTTCTCGCCTCATCTCGCGAGACGTGAAGGAGAAGGCCCGAGAATCCCGGCCCCAGGGGCTAAAATCAAAAAAGCTTTGAAAATGGAGGCCCGCATCCTCCGCAAAAGCTTTCAATGCTCGACCCTCCTCCTAAGAGCGAGTTGGTTGCCCTCCCCTCATCCCACACCTGTGAAAACCAGAAATGGACAGGTTGGAGGTGGGTTGAGGGCAGGTTTTAGATTTTTGCAATTGTTACTGCCCGCCACCCCATCTGTTTTTTCAGGCTAAAATCATGCCGCATTGGTCATTGAGTGCCCTTGTCTGGCATTAACGAGACAGTAACGACCTCAAGTTAGGGTTGGTAGCCTTATCGCCTTTTAACAGGACTCCATTTTAAGGGGCCTTCCGCCAGGTGTCTAAAGCGCCCACCTGATTCAGGCGATAGGCCCCTTTTGATATGGAAATCGGGGTCATATGATGTAAATAGGACCCCAATTGCCATTTTAAGTCGGAATTTGTTGGAGCCTGTGTGGTTCTCTAGAGGCTCTCTAAAAGTAAGTGTTCAATTATTTTTGTACCGGAGGAGCCTCTGGGGCCCACAAATAGTCTGGGTTGCTGCCACCCTGGGACCCCCCACCTTCTGTGATGACGACTCCCACCTCCCCGCAACTTATCTTGCTGGCGACAGCTCCGGCCCAATTTTCGTGCTTCAATCTGGTGAGCTGATTGGCATCCTGTAGCTCACTTGCCAAATTTAAATGAAGTCGGAGCTTCAAGATGACAGGGACTTCTTCGTCACCAAAACAGGCAGCCAACTAACACGCTCGGCCCGTCGGCCACCCAAAAATCAAAATCTGCCCCCCTAATTTCAAAGTCAAATTCCCAAATGTATCTGATTGCTCAAGCATACTGGATGCTTAAGTTATTCATATAAGCAGTAGGACTGTTTCCTGGACTTGTAATTAGAATCTACCTTATATGGCGGTGGTACATCCACTCTGCAAATGAGTTGATCTCCCCTTGGCAATAGACTACCAGACTCAGGTAAATGCATAAATATCTCAAGGCCAGCACCCAGAAGGGCTGTTAGAGATTAAACAGATGCATAACCATAACAGAGCTACATAACTCCTCCCCACCAGATTACCAAAGGTGATATACTCCCTCTCCCATTAAAATATAGAAATGTATCTCTCGGTACATTTAACACCATCAATAGTTCTCAGTGAGAAGATATTTGGCATCAGAGTCACATCTCAAAGGTGAAGGGGCAGAATTGCAAATGACTTTTCTCCTTGATCCCAACTAATCATCATTATTATAGAAACTAATTTCAATTGTTGAAAATGATAAACTGTTTAAAGGGGTTAATAATGAACTTTGTTAGGATTTTCCGGTTGAAATTATCCAAATCTATTCAACTTTTCTGATAGCATCATTAATAGTATAAGGAGCTTAAAAATGTTAAGCCTGATTATCTGAATCTAATGTTAATCAGACTTGCTTAAGCCTCGAAATGCGAGTGCCAGATAAATGGCTAGTTGAGTAAATGGATAGATGCTATTCTCATCTGCCAATCACTGTCACCAATGTTATATTCTGGAAAACAAGCTGAATAGAAAGATCACTTTAAAAGTAAACATGTGCCTTCATTTTCTCCCTTCCTTTAAACGACAGTTGCGTTTTTCCTTAGTTTTCATGCAATAGTTGCTTGATTCATAAGCTGGAATGTTTGAATTCAAAGGTTAAATTCCAAAATAATGTAAAGGAAAGCAAGAGCACTCAACGCATATCCGTTAACCAGATTTGCTATCATTTCATCAATGATTGAATTGACTTTCTGTCATATTTAGAAGGAAAACCTCAGCTGTTGTTATGATAAGAACATCCTGAGACTTTCTAATAAATCCATTGATTATCGAGGTTAAATGGTAGGACATCACCCTATCTGATGATCTTAAAACATTTACTTTGAACTAATGATCACTCAGCTTAGCATTAAGGCCAAACCAAGGCCACTTTTATGCTTTATGTCGGTTCAATAGTGATGTAGTCTTATACAGATATATTCAAAGCTGCAGTGAGAGTGCTCTAATAGATGCATCATATGCAGTATTATTGAGGCACATTTATAGACAGATGGAATATGTTACATGTTATGCATATGTATTGCAAAGATAGCGACACATGGGCAGAAAAGGAGAAAACTAGACCAGATGCAAAATGAGATTCCAGATTAAAGCTGTAAAATTATTCTGGTTCTGATGGGTTGGATATATTTGCTTCTGGATATTAATTGGGGTAAAAATGAGATGTGAGTAAAATAGTGAGGAAAAATGGTAGCTGAATTTTCTCCCATTATAACAGCCAGACCCAATTTTACTCACAACCTAAAATAGGTGTAAGGAAAATAGTTTAAAAAAGGGAAAGCATGTTTTGTTAAGGTGTGCAAAGGCCAATCATAAGGAAATCATGCAGTTTAGGAAAGGGCCGAATGTGTATTCTGGGCTCCCATTCAGAATTGAGGTTAGTCATGCAAAGTTAGTACTTATTGTTTAAAAGTAATCAGTAGTGAATGCAAGGATTGCAGCTGCATTCTGTTATTAAGTTGATGTCTGCTGCCAGACATGATCCCATTCAATTCCCATTGGCAGTCCCAACCCAATGTGACTCCAGCTAGCAGGCTGAGGTCATCTGCCACTCCTGCAACTTCATTCATTCATGTTTCAATGTAAGTAATCTTTATATTTGGGAAACAAATGAACTCTATTAATAACTCCTTTAATAAAGTCATATTAAATACAACAAATTAAACAAATTAACTAAAACTCAGGCAACAATCTATCATAACCTATATTCAGCACATCAGTTCTTCAAGTACAATGGTTAATTGTGATAAATTAATTGAAAATCTATTAGTAAAGTAATTAACCATTTAAATCAAGTTAGAGACTATGGAGTAAATTTTTCTAACTATCCTTGCCATTTCTATTTTGTATCAATGCTACTTGAGACTGTTGTCTCAGCTCTTCTATTGATTTACTTGGCTGTTGCCCTCAGATTTTCCATCTCTGCTTCCTCTTAAATCTCTTTTTCTTGCATTTCTTAGTTTTTCTTCTATTAGTCTATCTCTTGCTCCATTTCTTCTTCCAGATTCTGCAGCTCTGCTTCTCTTTCTTTAAATCTTTCTCTTGGTGCTTCAGAATTTACAGATCATTTCAGCTTTATTTTTCTCTTTTATTCCTTCATAATCTCCATCTAAAGCTCCTCTTTACTATTCTCTCTCTCTGGGGGTGATTTCACAAGGCAAATGCAGGTGCTTTGGGGGTGGGGGGCTCTGAAAATCGTGGAAATCCCGTTCGGGTTCGGAAGCTGGCTCCAACCCGCCGACTTCCGAGTTTCCCAAGAACCCACCTGTGTGTGCGTGGGTGACCCGAAAACGGAAGTCCCGCATGACAGTTAAAGAGCCAAATGTACCTCATTGTTTGTGACAGATGAAGCACTTAGAAAGATTTTTAACATACCTGGGCGGCTTGCCCACCGCTTCTGATTCATGCCTGGTGAAATCAGACGTGAAGGGCCGGATCAGGGAACAAGAAACTAAAGAAATTAAATTTAAAAAACCATGCAAGGAAGTGAAAACACTAAATGCACCTACCTTTGAAACCTGCTCCGATGTCTGATGTCTCCCATTCTGATGTCCCCCTCTTCACCCTCCCGATCTTCCCCTGATGTGCCCCTCTTCACCCTCCCGTTGTTCCCCCTGATGTGCCCCTCTTCACCCTCCCGATCTTCCCCTGATGTGCCCCTCTTCACCCTCCCGTTGTTCCCCCTGATGTCCCCCTCTTCACCCTCCCGTTGTTCCCCCTGATGTCCCCCTCTTCACCCTCCCGATGTCCCTTCGATGTCCCCCTCTTCACCCTCCCGATCTTCCCCTGATGTGCCCCTCTTCACCCTCCCGTTGTTCCCCCTGATGTCCCCCTCTTCACCCTCCCGTTGTTCCACCTGATGTCCCCCTCTTCACCCTCCCGATGTCCCTTCGATGTCCCCCTCTTCACCCTCCCGATCTTCCCCTGATGTGCCCCTCTTCACCCTCCCGATGTTCCTCCCGATGTCCCCCTCTTCACCCTCATAATGTCCCCCCAATCTTCCCCTCTCCTCCCCCCCCTCCCGATCTTCCCCTCTCCCCCCCCGCCAGATCTTCCCCTCTCCCTCCTGGTCTTCAGTCCAGCACTGGATCTTCCATTCTCCCAACCCCACCCCCCAGCCTTCTGTTCCAGCGCCGGATGACGTCTCACTCTCTCTCTCTTTCTCACCACTCCTCCCCCCCCTCCACCCCTGTCAAAACCCGGAGAGGACGTTAACCACTATCAATCAATATGTGACCTCGTCGGAAACGGTAAGTTTGGTTCATGCGGGTTTGCCATGCGCCCAATCGTCCCCCCCGCTGCCATCCCGCCATAATGAAACACGTTTCAGCTTATTGGGCATGATTTTATCAGGGGTGCAGAGGTGGTGGGGGGGAGAATTCCTGTCGAGAAACCCGGAAGTATGTGTTTTCTGGACGTCCTTACGATTTTGACATAAGGACGTCTTTTATTATCTTTTTGATAGTTTCCTGCCCAACAGACCAGCCTGATTGACAGTCTGATCTCAGTCAGACAGGAGAAGAGCAAGGAAGAGGAGGTGAACAGGCAAGTGTTAGAATGGTGGGGATGCGGGTGTCATCGGGGGGGTGGAGTTCAGGGGTCACCGGTGGTAGGCTCACTCATCAGAGGTCATCTGGGGGTCAGTCACCGGGGTGGGGGGTTAGTCACGGGGGAACATCGGGGGCGGGGGTCAGGGATCATGGGGGTGGGGTTGGAGATCGTGGAGGGGTGGTCGCCGCAGGTAAGCTTACTGGGCCTGGCGGAGGCCCTCCTGCTCCTCCAGACCCATAAGCTGTGCTATAAAGGCACTTACCTGCAGTTTCGGGCCTTCTCAGCTCCTCTCACGTGACGTGAAGGAGAAGGCCTGGGAATCCAGGCCCCCAGGGGCTAAAATCAAAAAAGCTTTGAAAATAGAGGCCCGCAGCCCCCTTAAAAACTTTTACTGCCGGACCCGCCTCCTGAGAGCGGCTTAGTTGCCCGCCCCTCATCCCACCCCCGTGAAAACTGGAAATGGATGGGTTGGGGGAAGGTTTTGGTTTTTAAAAATTTTTACGGCCCCACCCCCGCCCCAAACCCACCCATTTTTCCCCATTTAATATCATGGCCGTTATATCCGTGTTGGCCTTAGGCAAGCGCAACTCAAAACTAATCCCATTGTCCCATTTTCTTCCTGTGGCTCTGCTTCAAAAATTTTCCTTTAAAAGATGCGATGATCTCTGTCTCAATCATCTCCTATGACAAAGCATTCAAAGCTCCAGCATTCTTATGTTTAAAAAAAATTGTTCTCCCTTTCCTTCCTCATTCATGCAGGAAGCCAGCTAACAACCGTGGTGTTGTGTCCTAGGATGGATGAGCTTCTTTAGGAGACTCTGATCTAAGTGCTAATAACAAAGAATCTAAACAGGCAAGTGTGTTTTACCTTTATATATATATTATCAGCACACAGATACATATTCTTCTTATGATATGAGAAATATTTTATTAAGCCATAAATGTTACATTTGCTTTTGTACTTGAAATCCTCACTGTCTCGGTGTAACAGTGATGGATACTTTCACTTGATAATTGATTTAAATGAATTATATTAAATTAAAAATTTAACACAGTTTACATGAACATTAATGGATAAACAGCTATGCTATAATAGATTATTTGTAAATTAATTTCATATGGGTTCTCTTGGCGTAACCCCCAAGGAGATGACATTCTTGCCAGTTTTTGCATTGCCTTGTAAAGGGCAGAACTTATGTCCATGCTTTACAAGGCAAATGATGGGCTGGAGTGGAACCAGAGGTAGGGATTCTCTAAGTTGGGAGCTCCTGGTACTGACCCTGGGTGAGGACCTGAGGTATCAGTGGCGACTGGTATACCAAGAAATATGAGTGTACCGGCTTGCATGCAGGTTCATGTGGGCCCAACCAGCTTGCAAAGTGGCTTAGACCCCTAAAGAAGACAATTAAAAAAAAATCCTGGAATGGCCCCCTTGCTCATGGGCCAATTTGTGGTAGGTTTGGGATCCTAGGTAACCCGCTGGGTGGCGGTCCAGTTTTGTGGTGCATGGGACAGGCCGATGCCAACCTGCACCTACTGGCCCCATGTAAACCATGTGCCCTCTCATTGATCCTGGAAACTCAAGCAGGGGTCAGTGTCGCAGAGCACCGATTGGATTGAACCTAATGCAACTGCCAGGATCACTGACCATAGAATGTTTAAATTGCTTTTTGAATTTAAGAACAGTTGTACAGAATAAAACTATTGAAAAACAATCTAACAACACTCCTTCATATGGGCTGAAATTGGGCCGTTTATGGCCTGTTTTGTAGGCTCTACGCAGACGCCTAAGTCCTGAAAATGGCGTCCGAGATGCACGCACACACTTCTGACGTGAAGTGCGCAGGATGCCATTTTGGTAAAGGTGTTTGCGCGTGGGCACCTAACGACAGCCGGCAGCATGTAGAGTAGGGAGATTATGATGTGAATCAGTGTGAAACGCTGGTTTGAAGCAACCGGTGACATTTTGGAACGCTACGCTCCAGCCAACGCCTTGTCTCAACCTCGCACAGCTGAACAGGACTTAAATAGCATGAAGGATCCCACACCAGTGCTATTTAAAGGGATCGTGCAGGAGTTACAGGTTAGTTGCTGGATTATTTAATCTGGCTGCTGGTGCAATTGTACGTGTTTTTGGACATTTCCCATACTTGGCTAAGGTTTCAATATTCTATAGAGAGTGGTCTGGCTGGTCTTGCAGTACTGTTAGTGGCATTTAAAATATTGTGCTAAAAAAAGTTACTTCCAGACATGGCTGGCCTGCTAGGGCTTCCTCTGGGAATTGAACATGATGGGAAAATGAAGAGAGGCCATGCAGAGCAGAACAAGCTAGAAGAGGGAGGAGGAGGAGTAGCAGAGCACTCAGTAGGAAGTCATATTCAAGGAGGGTCTTCAAGGACCAATTCACTTACCTCAACATCAGCGATACTCAGTGCATCATACGAACATAAGAAATAGGAGCAGGAGTAGGCCATACATCCCCTGGAGCCTGCTCCGCCATTCAATCAGATCACGGCTGATCTTCGACCTCAAATCCACTTTCCTGCCCGATCCCCATGTCCCTTGATTCCCCTAGAGTCCAAAAATCTATCCATCTCAGCCTTGAATATATTCAATGACTCAGCATCCACAGGCCTCTGGGGTAAAGAAGCTCAAAGATTCACAATCCGCTGAGTGAAGAAATTCCTCCTCATCTCAGTCTTAAATGGCCGACCCCTTATCCTCAGACTACGCCCCCTAATTCTAGACTCTTTAGTCAAGGAAAACAATATCTCAGCATCTACCCTGTCAAGCCCACTCATAATCTTATTTGTTTCAATGAGATCACCTCTCATTCTTCTAAACTCCAGAGAGTATAGGTTCATTCTACTCAACCTCTCTTCATAGGACAACCTTCTCATCCCAGGAATTAATCTAGTGAACCTTCACTGCACCGCCTCTAAGGCAAGTATACCCTTCCTTAGATAAGGAGACCAAAACTGTACGCAGTACTCGAGGTGAGATCTCACTAATGCCCTGTATAACTGTAGTAAGACTTCCTTACTCTTGTACTCCAGCCCCCTTGCAATAATGGCCATTTGCTTTCCTAATTGCCTGCTCTCCCTGCATACTAACTTTTTGTGGTTCTTGTACCAGGACACCCAAGTCTCTTTAACACCAACATTTAATAGTTTCTCACCATTTAAAAAGTATCTGTTTTTCTATTCTTCCTACCAAAGTGAATAACCTCACATTTCCCCACACTTTACTCCATCTGCCACCTTCTTGCTCACTCACTTAACCTGTCTATATCCCTTTGCAGACTATTTGTGTCCTCCTCACAGCTTGCTTTCCCACCTAGCTTTGTGTCATCAGCAAACTTGGATACGTTACACTTGGTCCCTTCATCTAAGTCATTTATATAAATTGTAAATAGCTGAGGCCCAAGCACCAATCCTTGCGGCACCCCACTAGTTACAGCCTGCCAACCTGAGAATGACCCGTTTATCCCTACTCTGTTTTCTGTCCTTTAACCAATCCTCTATCCATGCTAATATATTACCACCAACCCATGAGCCCGTACCTTGTGTAACAACCTTTTATTTGGCACCTTATCGAATGCCTTTTGAAAATCCAAATATACTACATCCACTGGTTCTCCTTTATCTACCCTGCTAGTTGCATCCTCAAAAAACCTTTAATGAATTTGCCAAACACGATTTCCCATTCATAAAACCATGTTGACTCTGCCTAATCATATTGTGATTATCTAAGTGCCCTGTTACCACTTCCTTAATAATGGATTCCAGCATTATCCTGATGACCGATGTCAGGCTATCCCTGTTTTCTCTCTCCCTTCCTTCCTGAATAGCAGGGTAACATTTGCTACCTTCCAATCCACTGGGACCATTCCAGAATCTAGAGAATTTTGAATGATCATAACCAATGCAGCCATTATCTCTGCAGCCACCTCTTTCAGAACCCCAGGATGTAGACCATCAGGTCCAGGGAATTTTTCGGCTTTAGGTCCCATTGGTTTGTCCAGTACTTCTTCTCTAGTGTTATTAATTGTTTTAAGTTCCTCACTCTCATTTACCCCTTGGTGCCCCACTATTTTTAGTATGCTTTGTGTCTTCTACTGTGAAGACAGATACAAAATATTTGTTTAATGCATCTGCTATTTCCTGATTCCCCATTATAATTTCTCCTGACCCAGCTTCAAAGGGACCAACGTTTACTTTTGCTACTCTCTTCCTTTTTACACACTTGCAGAAACTCTTACAATCCGTTTTTATATTTCTTGCTAGTTTACTTTCATATTCTATTTTCTCCCTTTTTATCAATTTTTTGGTCATCCTTTGTTGGTTGCTAAAGCTCTCCTAATCCCCAGGCTTATTACTATATTTATTGCACAAAATACTTTGTGTCTGTCTTCATGGAAGAAGACATAAAAAACCTCCCAGAAATATTAGAGAACCAAGGGTCTGGCGAGAATGAGGAACTGAAGGAAATTAGCATTAGTTAAAAAAAAATAGTACTAGCGAAATTAATGGGGCTGAAAGTCAATAAATCCCCAGGAACCTGATGATCTATATCCCAGGGTTTTAAAAGAAGTGGCTCTCGAGATAATGGATGCATTGGTTGTCATCATCCAAAATTCTATAGATTCTGGAACGGTTCCTGCAGATTGGAGGGTAGCAAATGTAACCCCACTATTTAAGAAAGGAGAGAGAGAGAAAACAGGGAATTACAGACCTGTTAGCCTGATATCAATAGTAGGGAAAATGCTAGAATCTATTATAAAGGATGTGATAAGAGGACACGTAGACAATAATAATAGGATTTGGCAGAGTCAACATGGATTTATGAAAGGAAAATCAAGTTTGACAAACCTATTGGAGTTCTTTGAGGATGTAACTAGTAGAATAGATAAGGGGGAACGAGTAGATGTGGTGTATTTGGATTTTCAGAAGGCTTTCGATAAGGTCCCACACAGGAGGTTGGTGAACAAAGTTAGAGCACATGAAATTGGGGGTAATATACTGGCATGGATTGAGAATTGGTTAACAGACAGAAAAACAGAGTAGGAATAAACGGGTCTTTTTCAGGTTGGCAGACTGTGACTTGTGGGGTAGCGCAGAGATCGGTGCTTGGGCCCCAGCTATTCACAATCTATAGCAATGATTTGGATGAGGGGACCAAATGTAATATTTCCAAGTTAGCTGATGACACAAAACCAGGTGGGAATGTGAGTTGTGAGGAGGATGCAAAGAGCCTTCAAGTGGATATAGACAGGCTTAGTGAGTGGACAAGAACATGGCAGGTGGAATATAATGTGGAAAAATATGGAGTTATCCATTTTGGTAGGAAAAACAGAAATGCCGAGCATTTTTTAAATGGGAAGAGATTGGGGAATGTTGATGTTCAAAGGGTCCTGGGTGTCCTTGTACATGAGTCACTGAAAGCTAACATGCAGGTGCGGCAAGCAATTAGGAAGGCAAATTATATGTTGGCCTTTATTACAAGAGGATTTGAATACAGGATAAAGATGTCTTACTGCAATTATATAGGGCCTTGGTGAGACCGCATCTAGAGTATTGTGTACAATTTTGGTCTTCTTACCTAAGAAAAGATACACTTGCCATAGAGGGAGTGCAAGGAAGGTTCACCAGACTGATTCCTGGGATGGCGGGATTGTCGTATGAGGAGAGATTGAGTAGACTAGGCCTGTATTCTCTAGAGTTTAGAAGAATGAGAGGTGATCTCATTGAAACATACAACATTCTTACAGGGCTCGACAGGGTAGATGCAAGGAGGATGTTTCCCCTGGCTGGGGAATCTAGAACCAGGGGTCACAGTCTCAGAATAACGGGTAAGCCCTTGAGAAGTTTGGTGGTGAGCCACCTTCTTGAACCGCTGCAGTCGTGTGGTGAAGGTTCTCCCACAGTGCTATTAGGAAGGGAGTTCCAGGATTTTGACCCAGTGACGATGAAGGAATGGCGATATATTTCCAAGTCGGGATGGTGAGTGACTTGGAGGGGAACGTGCAGGTGGTGTTGTTCCCATGTGCCTGCTGCCCTTGTCCTTCTAGGTGGTAGAGGTGGTGGGTTTGGGAGACTGTCGAAGAAGCCTTGGCGAGTTGCTACAGTGCATCCTGTGGATGATACACACTGCAGCCACTGTGCGCTGGTGGTGGAGGGAGTGAATGTTTAGGGTGGTGGATGGGGTGCCTACTAAGGCACTAGTAAACTACTAGCTGATCTAAGTGGTGTGACTGCCTCCTGGATCAAAGTGTCCAGGTAACTCTCCCCCTCCCGGATGCATCGCAGTGTCTGCACCTCAGACTCCAGTTCAACGACTCTGAGCTGAGGTTCCTCAAGTTGTAGACACTTACTGCAGATGTGGCTGCTGGGGATCACGCTGCTCTCCACAAACTCCCACATGCTACAGTTACGACACACCACTTGCCCTGCCATTCCTTGTCTACCAAGAATTTATTTATTTACTTTATTTGTGCATCAGACACCTATGGTTCACTAAAGAGGTTGTGAATGACATTTGTCAACTGCTGCAGCCACAACTGCAGCCTCAAAGCAGGGCAAGGACAGCATTGTCTGTGGCTGTCAAGGTGACAGTGGCTCTTAATTTTTATGCCTCTGGTTCCTTTCAGGCTGCTGCTGGAGATATAAACAACATCTTGCAGTTTGCAGAGTACTGCTGTATAAGGGAGGTCACTGAGGTTCTTTGCACACTGAAAAAGTGATTCATCTCATCCCATTTTGCCAGAGACAAGCAGGAGGAGTGAGCATGAGGGTTTGCTCGCATTTCAGGCTTCCCCATCGTGCAGGGTGCCATTGACTGCACGCATATTGCCATGTGTGCTCCACATCTGAACTTGGCCATATTCATGAACAGAAAGGGATTCCACTCCCTCAATGTGCAGCTGGTGTGTGACCACATGCAGTGCATCATGTAGGTCAATGCCCGCTATCCTGGCAGCAGTCATGACTCCTTCATCCTGCGGCAGTCCGCTGTTCCACCTGTATTTCAACCAGCACGGCAAATCAAAGGCTGGCTGCTGCGCAACAAGAGTTATCCCCTCATGAAATGGTTCATGACTCCGGTCCAGAACGCACACACATGCGCACAGCAGGCCTACAACAAGAGCCATGCTGCCAAATGGAACATCATAGAATCATAGAGCACACCATAGGCGTCCTCAAGCAATGCTTCCACTGCCTGGACTGCTCTGGAGGAGCCCTGCAGTACTCAGCTGAGCGTGTATCAAGGTTAGTCATTGTCATTCTGCATGCTGCACAACCTGGCCATTATGAGGGAATAGCCCTTGCCACCGCCTATCAGGCGAGAACCTGAGCAAGAAGAAAAGGAAGAGGAGGAGGAGGCAGAGGAGGAGGTGAAGGAGGAGGAGGAGGAAGTGCAGCAGGAATTGGAAGACGAGGCAGGGAGGCTACAAGGTAGACAGGCCCTGTGTGCCAGGGCTCTGCGAGATCAGATTATTAATGAGCAATACCAGTAACCTCAATGACACCTCCCCGTTCACCAACAGTCCCACATTCCTTACCTTCCTCTCCCACATGACCATCAAATTGTCCTCCTTATGATTACACACTGGTTCCTCCTTTAGCTCATCGCAGAAACAAAAACTACCACCAAACGCAAATTCAAATCCACATTTATAAATTAACACATAAAATTATGCAAACAAAATGAGACTATTCACCTTTGTGCATTCCCTTAGTGCCTTTCGTTCGTGAGCCTTTACCTTTCCTAGTGCTTCTATGAGGTGCATCCCCTTTGGCTGCAGCATGGGTGGTGGAAGGCTGTTGACCTTCAGTTGAGGAGAGTGCAGATGGCCTTGGAGGACAACCTTGAGCAGCTCTGGGCCGAGAGGGCCCGGCTTTAGACTGCGCCATCTCGGCCTGGGCTGCAGCAGTCTGGCCTGGCTGGCTGACAGGCATCAGCAAGGGCAGTGGTGGAGAGGCAGGGGTGGGAGCAGGAATACTGTCATCCTGAGAGGTTCATCTTCCACTGCCACTGCCACTCTCCTGAGGTGGCACCTCAGCAATCCTGATGATCTGCTGGAGAACAGATTGTTGGACTGCTGTGACGCCTGGAAGCCCCTTTCTACAGAGGTACCCAGAGCCACAATTGCAGCAGTCTGAGCTTCCAAAGTAGCAGTCAGACCTTTGATGGCAGATGTTTGTGCTGCAATGGAAACTGTGACATCGGTCATCAGACGCTGCATCATGGTGGGTTCCACAGGTGTGCTGACGGAGGTGACCACCCGTTCCATGTGGGAAAGGATGGGCTCCAAGCTCTGCGCAAAGCCCTGTGCCAAGTTGGAGCTGGACTCGTCCATGCTCCTTGACAATGTGCACAGGCTTTCTGGCAGGCTTTCCAGTGCACCAAGCAATTGGTTGTATACGCCCATTTGGCTACAATAATTACAGAATCATCAGAAACATGCCATTAAGCCCATCTTCTGTAGCCTGGCCCATCAAAATCATCATCTGACTCCTCTACAGCAGAACGAGTGTGAGACCTCGCCCTCCGCCGAGCTGGCACCTGCGGTTCCCTTTCCCCCTGCCCCGGCTCCTGTGCACTTGTGCCCGGTGTTTCAGGACATGCAGATCCCTCCTCTATCCTATCCTCTAAAATATGCGCAGTGTCAGTCTCTGAGATCGAGTAATGGTGTCTCTTCATCATCACTGTCATCTTCCTCCACCTCCTCTGACTCGGCAGGTTCCAGTTCTAAGGTATCTGAAATGACAAAGGGACACAGGTTGAGTTGTGTTGAGGGAAGAGCAGAAAGTAAGAAGTGCGTGCTGACACCATCTGCATCACGTGAGTCAGAAAAGATTGTGGAATGAGGAAGAAGTGGGAAATGAGAAGGAGGATTGGGTTTGCAAAGACCCTCATCATCGATCCCTCCAGCACCGCCAGTGGCCACAGCCTCAATGATGGCCCTTCCAATGATGGCCAGCACTGTCTCCTACATGGGAGTTAAGATGTGTCGGCACGCCTGTCCTCCTCTCGTTCCTTCTTGCTGCCTACTGTTATGCGCCACCTTCTCCTGCAAGAAAGAGGGAAGTGTGTCAGTGAATGTCCTGCAAGATGTTTGGTTGATGTGGCTGTCACGTTTGAACAGCTGCCAATGTGTGTGACCTGTGAGTTGTGGGTGTACGGCTTGCAACAGTGGTAAAGCGTGAGGGTGAGATGAAGCATCTGATTTGAACGGCTGAGTACTGATTGAAAGAGATTGTAGGTAGGTGGGTGGTGAGGGGTGTAATGCATTGAGCAGCGGATGAGGCTAGTAGTGCAGTTATTATGATATGAAATTTGAACTCACTCACCTTGACAACTCATGTTCAATCATTGAATTTCTTCCTGCACTGCAGCCATGTTCTTGGCACTATGCTCCTGGCATTTACCTTGTCCGTTATTTCCTCCCACTGTCTCTTGAGCATATGTCTGGAGGGCCTTTTGCCCCCCTGTGAATACAAGATGCCCCTCCTTCTCTCCACCTCTTGCACCAAGACTTCTAGTGCATCATCAGAGAACCTTGGTGCATGCTCTCTCGCAGGCACAGCCAATCTTCAAAGTATCACAGCCCAGGAATCACTTCTCAAAGAACTCCCACCAACATCTTGCAGCCACAGTGCACCTTTCCTTTAAGAGGTGCAGGCTGTCTTTTAGTAGTACCAGCCACTCGCGATATTGGGACCAGCGCTGATGCGTGCAGCCAATGAACAGTGTAGGTAGCGTGAATGTTAGGTGCTGCCTGCATCGCAATGAACGGGCGCGGGTTAATCGCGTACCGCGATACCAGTGCCCGTTTTCAGGGGTTATACAATTTTACCCCCAGCCTTCATCTCTATATGAAGACAAGCAACACATTTGGAAATTTATTCATTCATTTTTTTAGTGCCATCTACTATCATGTCTTGGTCAATTAGTCAGGCTTAGCAAATTTGGCGGTGAGCCATAAGGATGAAGTTATGGTCTGTCCTGTACACTTCACAGATGGCTGAATGGAACTTTTAGAATTTATACCAATTAGTAGGCAATTTATGTGATTGTGAAGTGTGAAATCACCATTATTAGTTAGAATGTGGCATTTGCTGCTATTAATCATTGTTAAGGCTAAGTCTATGAATTCTTTTAATATTCCTCTTGCTCAAGAGTATGGGAGCAAGAAGGAATGTAGAATTATACTAGTTGGCTCATGTGGAAAAAAAGTACTTGCGCAAACGTGATGGGCTTAATGGCACGTTTCTGATGATTCTATAATTATTACAGCTGCATTGTAATTGGCTAATTTCCTGCCACCTCTGCTATTGAATTCATAGTCAATGAATTCAAAAACTAGAAAAATTGCATGAGAAAACTTTATTAAGTAAAGCAGCAAAATAAATTGTGACATAGTCTAACAGCTTTTCCATGAGGCAAATATGACATTTCATGGCTAATTTTGGGTATATTTTCTGGACCAGCACTAAATGGGTGGGACCAGACTGTGACAGCAATAACATTCACTGACTTCCCACTGGACCAAACTCTTATATTGGTCCTGGTGCTGGTTTTGGGGGGGCAGAGGGGATGGGATATTGTTTACATCAGCAAATCATAAAAGACATAGCTAAAAGTAAGAAGCTACATATGGGGGGTGAAAATTATTACAGTTTTTACAACGGCTGGAATTATATTTTTTTAAAATTCCAACGGTTGTATGAGGCAAAAATTTAGCTGGCCAAAAAACAAGAAGTTCTTAAAATAAATATGGCGGGAAGTGCAGCACACCTCATTTGATGGATGGCAAAGTGGAGGTCCTAATGTAAGTGGTGGGTGCTAAGAGGTTTGTCTTGTGTGTCATTCCAATGCACCATCCTGAGAGGACAGCAGTGCAACATGCCTAGCAGGAGTTGGCAGCCATGTGGCTAGGATTAGCACTGCATATATTCTCCACAGGGCCTTGGAGCAGATGCAGGAGAAGGTTGCACATCAGAAAGTGAAAGACTTTGCATTTATATAACATTGTTCACATCCTTAGGATGTCCTAAATTGCTTCACAGTTAATGATTTCTTTTCTTAGGAGCCAGTTTGTACACAGTAAGATCCCACACTCAGCAATTGAGATAAATGACCTGTTAATCTGTTTTCAGTGGTGTTGGTTGAGGGACAAATGTTGGCCAGTACACTTGGACAATTCCCTGCTCCTTTTTAAATAGTGCCGTGAGATATTTTACATCTACCTGAACAGACAGACAAGGTGTCAGTTTAACATGTTATCTAAAAGGCAACACTTTTGAAAACACAGCATTCCTTCAGTATTAGACTGAAGTGTCAGTCTAGATTATGTGCTCAAGTTGTGGAGTGGGGCTTGCACACACATCCTTCTGACCCAGAGGCAAGAGCGTAACCACTGAGCCAAGTTGATATTTAAGGAAGTTGACAAGGTAAAATTCTCCTGCAGTACCATTTACCAGGTAGAACCCAAGTAGAGAGATGGACAACGGTTATGCATAGTGTGTAACATGTAATAAACAGGATGACAGAGCCTTAGAGAGGGTGCAAATGAGATTTACTAGAACGGTACCAGGGCTGCGGGACTTCAGTTACGTGGAGACACTAGAGAAGGTGGGGTTGTTCTCCTTAGAGCAGAGAAGGTTAAGGGGAGATTTAACAGAGGTGTTCAAAATCATGAAGGTTTTTAATAGAGTAAGTAAGGAGAAAGAGTATCCAGTGGCAGAAGGGTCAGTAACCAGAGGATACAGAATTAAGGTAATTGGCAAAAGAACCTGAAATGAGATGAGGAGACATTTTTTTACACAGGGAGCTATTAGGATCTGGAATGCACTGCCTGAAAGGGTAGTGGAAGTAGATTCAATAACAACTTTCAAAAGGGAATTGGATAACTACTTGAAGGGGAAAAAATTGCAATGCTATGGGGAAAGGGCAGGGGAGTGGGATTAATTGGATAGCTCTTTTAAAGACCTGGCATAGGCATGATGGGCCAAATGGCCTCATTCTGTGCTGTATCATTCTATGATTCTATGTGGGCATACTACGAAGTACTCCACATTTGGTGATGGCCTATGACAAGTCCTCACATCTTTGAAGGCCTTTTATTATCCTTCATGCCCGCACTCTAACAGGCACTTTCAAGCTGTAACAAGCTGAAAGCAATGGCATGCTCACATCTTCAAAGGGAATTCAACACATAATCATTGTAGCACTACCTACCTGCATTATGCACGGTCACTTATTGACACATGGGATCGCTGCAAGATGACCGCACACCTCCCATCAATAACCCCTCTAATTTGGGAAATGTAGCAATGCGTGGCATTGGGCAGTCATGTCATGGTGCCATTGCTATTCAGTAGTAAAGGAAATTAACGTACTGGCCAT
This sequence comes from Heptranchias perlo, assembly GCF_035084215.1. Taxonomy (NCBI): domain Eukaryota; kingdom Metazoa; phylum Chordata; class Chondrichthyes; order Hexanchiformes; family Hexanchidae; genus Heptranchias; species Heptranchias perlo. The sequence continues at coordinate 99,682,353 of NC_090325.1, read as the reverse complement.
TCTGAACTATACATCAGCAACTTGCTTGATGCATGTATGGGCAGCAAATTGTCTTGAATTGCAGGTGATCCCTATGCTATGAAGGAGGCAGAGACAAAAACATTGAGGAAGAACATGACCTTGTCTGCCACTGGCTGTGCTGGGTCTATGGTACAGATTGGATGCAAGTATCGTTACAACAGATGGTACAAATCTGTAACTGGCTCCATGCTGACCTAAAGCCTGTGAAGTGAGATCCCCATGTTCATTGCCAGGTGGGTGTGCCAAGGCTGGCAGATATACAGGACAGAATAATGGCAGTTGCAGCTAGCCTGCCTCTAGTACCTGCTGATCTAGCTGGCATTCATTTTTTAATTGTGCACCACTTCAACCATCAGTGTATTTGTTGTGCTTCAAAACCAATCCCAACATTAATTTTGACTAGACGTACCAGCCACCATGGCACTCTTCATTTAGATATCTTCTCTCTCTCTGAGGTACCATGAAAGTATGCATTGTAAGAGTTTCTTTTTCATTTCCCCTCTTTTTCATCTCTTCTGTTCTGCCATAATCTTGGAAATACTTCAATTGCCATCAGCTTCCCTGTGAACTAATGGACAATATTCAGCTATTTTATGTTCCATTTAAATATTACTCATTGTTAGAAGAAAGGTTAAAAGTTCTGGTGAACGGTAAAATAAATTGTTCCCCCCCCCCAGAAAAATGCCAATAACGATTAATAACAGAAGCCAGCACTAAAAATGCATCATAAAACTGGAAAATAGAGGAGAGAAAAAAGCCTCAGACTCTGTAAGAACTTCATCTCTCATGGAGTTCCCTAAGGTCCGCTGCAGATGGGTAAAAGGAATGCCAAGCTCAATTCATTCTAAGTGGACAGAAAATCACATGGCTCAATTGTGGTACATTATAATATCTGAATGAAGATATGACTCCTTTCTGGTGAGCCCAGTTCGAAAGGCTGACTGGGAAATCACATTTACACTATTAGATGCAAATCTGGCTTATAGGGATCTGAGCCAAATTTTCCAGTTCCCCAGTTCCTGTGCTACCCGACATAGCAGCAAGAAAATATGTCCTTTAATGCACACAGTGACCTTGAAATATGCATGGAACCAAGCTAATATGTAAACAGACATGACTGTGAAAGCAATAGTCAATTACTGGTTTTTCACACTTGCAAATTGAACTGTATTCCTGCTCTCAGTGACTTATTCTTTTTTATTTTCTCATTATTGCTGCCTTTTTCTGCAAGGTTTCCTCTTCTCTCTATCTCCTCTACTTTCTGTATGTCTGTCTGTATACTTCTCCACCTTCCCTATGTATGTTTCTGTTTCGCTATTTCCGGCTGTCAGTCTCTCCTTTTTTTCTTGTCTATCATGGAGACCTGGGGCATGATTTTAACTTGCATCCGGGAACTCAGCAGTGGGTAGATCTTCACATGAGAAAACCCGAAGTCAAGTGAGTGTGTTGGAATCTGTGATCACAACTCAATTGAAGGCAGTTATTTTTGCTTCTAGGTTTCCCGTGCAACAGCCGGCCAGATTGACAGGCTAGCTGCCTGTCGGGAGGGAAAGCGGCCAGGGAGCGGACGCCCGATAGGTCTGAGATTGAGGTGGGGGTGTTGGAAACATCTGGAGGGGGGGCGGTCTCCGGGTGAATGTTGGTTTAAATCCCAGCCAGCAATTTCTGAGATGGGGTGGTTGAGGGTGAATGAGAGTTTGTGATCCTAGCCCAGAATTTCTGTTCAGTGGTTGGGTGGAGAAGGTTTGTTATCCTATCCTCGATTTCCACAGATGTTGACTCTTTGCAGGTTACACATCTTGCTGTATGTTTACAAAGAACTTTAGGTTTTTTATTACTGACCATATATTGGTGGGTAGAATGCAGCAAACAACACATATCATATTAAACAAGGGAAGACCTGCAGCCAAAGTACTGATATTGAACAGGGAGTCCATGGGAGCCATCAGCATCTCACATCCACTACAGTACTTGCCGGTCTGCATAGAGGCTGCACAGGGAGGAGGGCATGAAGAGCTGGATCCAGATTCAGGCCAAGAATAAGGAACATTATTCCAGGGTGAGCAGGAGAGAAGCGATTTGATGATCAGTGCAATATAAGTAACATTCACATTTGAAATTCCTAACAGCACCAGCATAAGCATTAAAAGATAAAAAGCATAATGGATGGTGCTGGCTGTTATTTTCTGCTGTATATTGGAAATGCGATGGATTTAATCAAAGAGCCTGTCAACCACTCCTGAGGGAAGACTCAGTTGAGGAAAAAGAAGGACCTTTAGGAACTCTGGTGTGGAAAGTTGATTTATTAGAGCAGATGTGACAGAGGAGAAAATTAGAGAATGGGATGAAGTATTTACTGGAAGTGGGGTGGGAAGAAACACAATCCAAATAGTTGTGGGAGTCTGAGTTTGTAATAAATATCTATGGGAAGCCTATTGCCAGAGATGGAGAGAGAGAAAGCCAGAAAAAGAAGGGAAGTGATGGACCAATCAAAGGTAAAGCATGGATGAGAATTGGAAACATATTTAGAGTGCTGGAATTTATATTTGCAAAATTGCGAAGTTCTTATAAAATGTTATGATCCTGTCAAGTAACATGACTGCAGAATATTCCAATATTTCAAATTTTGTCATCATTCTTAAAAATATAAACTTGTGCACACACTCAAGATTGATTCAGGATGTTAACAATTTATTACTTTCTGAATCTTTAATTTAATTGAGTGATGGCTGGAAGAGTGAATAAAGACTCAACACAAAGAACTCTCAGCCAAATGTCTGACTGAGAGAACTGAGAGACAGCTGCAATACCTGAAACTGTTATTTCTATTTGTCAATCACAGGTTTAAAGGGCCAAATCACCTTTAGCTACATCTTGCCTCCGTTTCAATGGCGCGATGCAGAAGCCATAGGAAACTTGTGTAGATGAGGTTAAGTTTGTTTCAGACTTAGAATCAACAAAAAATTAAGTACCTCAGCTATTTCAATGATGTAAATTGCCCCTTTAACATTCCGCCAGCATTAAGTGGGGATGGGACTTCTGAGTTTCGGATGGCGGGTGCGCATCCATACGTGCCTGAGTTAAACTCGGAAATGGGCGCGTTGAAGTCGGGCTGTGGTCGCACTTCAAAAAGCTTTTATTTTAACCTCCCGCCTGCTCTTTGGGATTAAAATTACCCCCCCTCGCCTACCCCGGAGCCAGATTCAGAGTTCTGTTGGTATAATAGATGCAGAGGGAGAGGGGTGGGGCCTGGGGCTAAAAGGAAGTGAGTAGCTGGGACACTCACAAATTCACATAAACACATACTAACTCTCACAAACACAATCACATAAATTTACAAACACAAACATATTTCCACTCTTACACAAACATGTTCGTGCTGAAGCATATGGTCATGTACAAATACATGTACAAACTCACATTTGCAATCACACATTCACACTTGCACTTCTACCCTTTTTAAATATTTCTCAACAGTGACTCTTTGGTAATTTAAAAGTTTAATCCTTACCTTTTGCAATTCCCTATCTTCTGTGCTTTCCCCATACCCAATGCATATGAAGCCAATTGTTAAGAAGAATCAGCAGCAAAACCTCTCAAGTTGCCAGGCCTCACACTTCCTGGCACTGCCAATAAGAAATAAGTAACTGAAATCAGGCAGGTTATCGGCCAGGTAGTGACAGCATGGAGTTTGTCAGCTGGGAAATGAAAGCTAGAAAGTTGGCTGCTACAGTACACATCATCTGAGGTCCTGTTGCCAGGAAGATGCCACTCAAGGTTGGGTGGCCAGGAACATATCAGGTTGGTCCATATTGGATTGGAAAGGAAAGCTTGATTGGAGTTGGTTTTGGCAGGGAGGTGGTGCCAGGTCAGACAAAGAGGCTGAGCGGGTCTGAACACAATCAAAGAGGAGGGGAGAGTCGGTTCAGGCCGAGCAGAAAAACTGAAAGGGCCAGGAATTGGCCATTTGTATGAAAACAGATAAATGCAAACAGGAGGAACTTTAAATTCATTTAAGAAAATAGAAAGCTAAAAATAAAAGTAGAAAAAAATGGATGGCTTCTTTTTCTTGTCGGGATGTGATTTATCTGTGTTGTAATATGATTAGAATGAACTAATGTTATAATCTTAATGGTGCATGATGTCACACATAGACCAATCAGAAAGACTGGAAGCTCACTTCGGTATTCCACTATTGCGGACATGCAGTCACAAAGTTTTTAGTAAGGTTATATTAAGGTGGTTGGGAGGAGAGGAAATCCATAACATTATCCCAAGGACTGAGCACGGTGACATCAGCATACCAGTTGGCTGTTATTTTCACATGTTAACGATCAGGTCTTAATTTAAGATTTTAAACAGTGTGAAAACAACAGCGTAGAACAGCAAAAAAAAAATCAGCATACATATGATAAATTGAATACATGATGAGTGGCCATAGGCTGCAATTGGTATCCCACAAATGGGCTAATCTGATAAAGTCATGAGTTATAATCAATACTGTGAGATGGATATAGATCGGCTCTGCATTATGCATTCTGTTCATACTACACATTAGCAAGTAATCAAAATGCAACTGATAGAAATAAGATGCCAATTTATATTTTAAATGAGAACTAAACTGGTCTGAGGATTACAGAATGATTTTGGTAATGTCAATGTGATTGTTTTCTTTCCCTAACAGTGCCATCTGTTCTCTATTTTGACATTTCTCCAAGGTACTGAAAAAATGTATATTTAATATAAATTACATAGATCACCTGGTGGTACAATAGATAATCAACTAAATATGGCAGATTATTACAAAAGAAAAATTGATTTATAGGAGTCGATTTTTAACAGGTGTGCGCGTGTTTAACATCTATGATATAGGCGCTAGGATCTATGATATAGGCGCTAGGATCTATGATATAGGCGCTAGGATCTATAATATAGGCGCTAGGATTGGGTTGCAGTCTTGCCCGCTTGTTCTATGTCAGAAGTGCTCCAGATGCTATTTTGGGTCAGGTACCCCCCTTTATGAAGTGCAAACTGCTTTTAAAGTGTGGGAGCCCCAACGTATTTCCTGCTCCCCCAATGAGTGAGCTGCCAATTTCAAGCTCATACTTACTATAGAAATGAGGCACACACCTAAAAATGGAGTGTGCCTCATGTCAGTAGGTTCGGGAAGGCATAGCAGATGCCCTGCCCACTTTATGTCCATTTTGGAAGTGCTTGAAAATCACCCCCTATAAAGTCTGAATAGCTCCCAACAGGGACTCTTATATTTGATAACTATAATCTATTTTATTCTGTTGATGACTTACTGACAAGTCTTTCTCATTCATTTTAGAAAGTAACAGTTTCCTTAGCTATTGATTTCAGTTATCTTGCAAGATTATATTAATGAAGTTATCACATTTCAAAAGTAGTCCCATCAGAAAAACAAATAACAATGAAGGAGTACTGTGTAATCACAATGAAAGCCCTTTGAGCATCTATGCAGGGAAAAGAGGAACACAGATGCATGAAATATAAGCATCCATCCAGAGAAGCAAAGATAATTTATCTTGAAGCCAAAATACAGGGAAACCAGTAGTGTCAACCCATAAGCCAACAATATTCATTTGGGAAATACAAAAGCATTGATCAAAGAGCCAACAGCATCGCTTCAATGAAGTCAGAAAAATTGATCCAATGCCCATCAACATCTCATGAGTGAAGCCTTGTTATGTTGATCTAAGGAGTTATACTGTCCATCTGGAAGGAATCATCCATTTCAGGGAGTCAGCAGTGTACCTCTGAGTAGACTATTAATATCAATTCTGAAATCTGAAGCTCCATCTGTTGAAACCAAGAGTATCAGTCCAAGGTCCTGTAGCATCTGTGTGAAGTTCAAGTGTAGATCACAAAATCTGTTTTCCACATGGTAAAGCCAGGAACAATCTGGTTTAACTCCCATCTGTAAAAGTCAGGCACTTTGATTGAGGAATTAACAATAATCATTGGGGAAACTTGTAGGAATCTGTAATTGAAAGAGCCTACAGAACTATTACTGTATTATTACAAAATCTGGCATATAAGCAACACTTCAGTTAAATATAGGAGTGGATTTACAGGCAGACATAAATATTAAACATTGTATCTCATGATAAGAGCTGGGTTGCAAAGAGTAAGAACTTGTAATAAAGAATTAGATATCTAATGTTTTAGATTAGTATTAGAGTTTACAGAGAAAAGTTAGGTTCTACTCTTCATTATAGATGGATGTGAGGCAGCAATGGATCTTGTCCAGTTTATCTTGGAATAAATCTCAAACATGAGATAGTTCACTTATCTCTAGATCAGATGAAGCTACAAATCTGAAGTAGCAATGCCTGGATCTAAATCACCAGTCTTAGTATTAGATTAGCTAGTCAGAATGTAAAGCCAAACATACAATCAAGTCTGGTACTCATCCTGTCCTAGAATCCATCAAATTAATATCTAGACCAGGCCTGGGGCTGGATTTTCTGATATCTTGGTTAGTGACGTGACTGCTGCTACTGGGGCTCTTTAGAAACTTTAACTTTTCTTTGTTTCTTGGCGTTAACAATAAAAAGGTGACAGGTCCTTACCGTAGCAACATCTGAAACATCGAGAGGTTAGTTTAATACTGGGGAAGTAATCAGCTGAATACACTCCCTTCAGTCTCAACCAGCGAGCCACACGACTCCACCAACTGTTTTTGTTAAGCTACATGTATATCCTTGTGACACAAAAGCACTTCAGAAAGCAGTATTATGAATAGACCACTGCTGTGATCTATAATCTTTCCTTCTTGCATATTCCTTTAGAAGATAAGTAAATTGGGTGCAGTGACCCTGGAAATTCTCAAAAGCTGCTGACAATACAGACATTAGCATATCTGAAAAAATAGCAATGTGTCATTTATGTTCAGATAGTAGACCATTTTAATGTAGAAAAAAACATCACAGGAAAATAGAAAAATTGCTGTTACCCTCTCAATGCAAATTAATGTTCTTCACTTGGAAATGCACCAGATGGCACTCCACTGCACATTGGCAGATAATGCTTTAATATATTAAAAACAATTATTTTTGAGAGAAATTGCTACATATACCACAGTGAAAACACACAACGTCAAGAACAAACCTGCTCCAGACTTGGATTCTGTTCTATTGACAGCTATGTTTCCTTCTTAAAAAACATTCATTTTTACGGGGACACAGAACAATTCCAGAAACACAATGTTTAGATATACTTTCAAAGGACTGAATCGTCAGGATTTCTAAAAAAATTATTCTTGTTCCACAGCAATTGAAAGACTGCAAATTGACAAGAAGCTGATTTTGTTATCTTTTCTCATTTACTCTACGATTTTTATTCTGCTAATACTTTTCCATTATTCTTGCTTGTTACTGACATATAATTGCAAAGTAGCAATTCCAAATACGTTGCATGATTTAGATGTGGAAGGGGAGTTCACGATGGACCAACAAGTAAAGTTGCAATGACAATGAAGCCTTTCACTCGCACCCATCACTATCCCGGGACCTGTAATTATAGACCTCTCCTACCTGGAAAAGCTGAAGGAACTCAGTCTTCTGCTTCACTGGGCAGACTATTACAGCGTCATACCATCTGCTGCAGACATCTCAACAGGAACATTTTTCCCCAGAGAAATGAAAGTTACCACAGCTACTGAATACTTCCACACCACCCCAGGTGGTTTGGCATCTGCCACATCAGGCATTAAGCAGTTCACAAATGTATCAAGTAAGTGACAAACATTATATTTGCGAAGGACAGTATCTTCATCACTTTCTCCATGAACAGGAGACAATACCTAAATAGGACACACAGCTTTCACTGGGTGGCAGGTTTCCTGTCCGATGCAGATGTTACCCATGTGGATAGCAGAGCTCCTAATATCAACTCCATGGCCTGCATTGTCAGCAAGGGCTCGATTTTAAAATGAAAGTCCGGGTGCATTGGGGGCGGGGTGGGAGGGTGGGCGGCAGCGAGAATCGGTAAAATCCCGTCTCCAACTCGCAGACTTCCGCGTCTCACACAGATGTATCTGTGTGCGGGCGGGGTTCTGGAATCCGAAAGTCCCGCCTGCAATTAAAGCCGGCGGGATGATATTTAAAGAAGCAAATGTACCCCACTGAGGTACTTAAGGTACTTTATTTGTTACATAGTAGGTAGTTACAACGATTTTCAACTTACCTGGGCAGCTTTTCCACAGCTTCCAAGGGCCGGATCAGGCAAAAATAAACTAAATAAATAAAATAAAATAACATTTCACAAAGTTAAAAAAATAAATAAACCTACCTTTCAAACGATGTCACCTGCACCACCCTCCTCCGATGTCTGATGTCTCCCCCCCCATGTCTCTTCTCTGATGTCTCCCCCCTTCACCGAGGTCTCTTCTCCGATGTCTCCCCCACCCCGAGGTCTCTTCTCCGATGTCTCACCCCCTATGTCTCCCCTCCCCATGTCTCTTCTCTGATATCTCACCCCCCTATGTCTCCCCTCCCCATGTCTCTTCTCTGATGTCTTCCCCCCCCCCCAAGGTCTCTTCTCTGATGTCTTCCCCCCCCCCCCCCGAGGTCTCTTCTCCGATGTCTTCCCCCCACCAAAGTCTCTTCTCCGATGTCTTCCCCTCCCCCAAAGTCCCTTCTCCGATGTCTCCCTCCCCATGTCTCTTCTCCGATGTCGTCCCCCCCCCCCCGAGGTCTCTTCTCTGATGTCTTCCCCCCCAAGGTCTCTTCTCCGATGTCTCACCCCCCAATGTCTCCCCACCTCCGACGATGTCTCACCCCCCATGTCTCCCCTCCCCATGTCTCTTCTCCGATGTCTTCCCCCCACCAAAGTCTCTTCTCTGATGTCTTCCCCCCCCCCCAAAGTCCCTTCTCCGATGTCTCCCTCCCATGTCTCTTCTCCGATGTCATCCCCCCCCCCCGAGGTCTCTTCTCTGATGTCTTCCCCCCCCCCCGAGGTCTCTTCTCTGATGTCTTCCCCCCCCCGAGGTCTCTTCTCTGATGTCTTCCCCCCACCAAAGTCTCTTCTCCGATGTCTTCCCCTCCCCCAAAGTCCCTTCTCCGATGTCTCCCTCCCCATGTCTCTTCTCCGATGTCGTCGTCCCCCCCGAGGTCTCTTCTCTGATGTCTTCCCCCCCAAGGTCTCTTCTCCGATGTCTCACCCCCCAATGTCTCCCCACCTCCGACGATGTCCAATGTCCCCCCAATCTTTGTGTCCCCCCCATCTTTGTCCCCCCCTCCGATCTTTGTCCCCTCCCCCATTCTGTTCCAGTGCCCGATGAGGTCTCTCCCTCTCTCTCTTTCTCCTGCTCACCTGCCCCCATCAGCATTGCAGCTCCTGTCGGCAGGCTGGCTGCCAGGCGTGAAACCCAGAAACAAGATCAATGAGCATCAATTACCTCACGATCGCGTAAGGAAAGGTAACTTTTTTTATTCGGGTTTGCTGCGCGCCCATTGAGCCCCCCCCGCAACTGCTGCCATCCTGCCACCCTTTTAAAATTGAGCCCCAAGAGTTTATTGCTTTAGTTGGAGTACTGTGAGCAGTTTTGGGTCCTACACAATAGGAAGGATGTTGAGGCAATAGAGAGGGTACAACATAGATTCACCAGGATGTTGCCTGGTGTGAGGAAATACAAATACGAAGAAAGACTTGAAACATTGAAGGTGTTTGCATTAGAACGGTGGAGGTTATGGGCTGATTTGATACAGATATTTAATATTAGGAAGGGATGGAACAGAGTAGATGGAAACAGACTATATCCAGCGATTGAAGGGCCCAGAACAAGAGGTTATAGGCCTAGGATTAAAAGTTAGGCATTTCGGACAGAGAGTGATAATAGATTTTACACAGAGGGCTGAGAGTCTATGGAATTTATCGGAGTTAGTGATTGAATCAGAGAATCATAGAATCATAGAAAGTTAGGGCACAGAAGGAGGCCATTCGGTCCATTGTGTCAGTGCCGGCCGAAAAAGAGCTATCCAGCTTAATCCCACTTTCCAGCACTTGGTCCATAGTCCTGTAGGTTACGGCACTTCATGTGCACATCCAAGTGCTTTTTAAATGAGTTGAGGGTTTCTGCCTCTACCACCCGTTCAGGCAGTGAGTTCCTGACCCCACCACCCTCTGGGTGAAAAGATTCTCCTCAGCTCCCCTCTAATCCATCTACCAATTACTTTAAGTCTATACCCCCTGGTCACTGACCCCTCTGCTAAGAGTATTAGGTCCTCCCTATCCACTCTATCTAGTCCCGTCATAATTTTATATGCCTCAATTAAATCTCCCCTCCGCCTCCTTTGTTCCAAAGAAAACAACCCCAGCCTATCCAATCTTTTCTCATAGCTAAAATTTTCCAGCCCTGGCAACATCCTTGTAAATCTCCTCTGTACCCTCTCTAGTGCAATTACATCTTTCCTGTAATGTGGTGACCAGAACTGTACACAGTACTCAAGCTGTAGCCTAACTAATGTTTAATATAGTTCCAGTATAACCTCCCTGCTCTTATATTCTATGCCTCAGCTATGGAATATAGAAGCAGAGACCATGGGGGTGATTTTAGGAGGCAAATGTGGGTGCGTTGGGGGCTCCAAATATCGCGCAAATCCCATTCGGGTTCGAAAGCCGGATCCAACCCGCTGGCTTCTGACTTTCCCAGGGACCCACCTGTATGCACGCGGGCGACCCGAAACCAGAAGTCTCGTCGGCAATTAAAGCTGGCAGGAAGACAGTTAAAGAGCCAAATGTACCTCATTGAGTTACTTAAGGCACTTTACCTCTGACAGATGAAGGGATTAGAAAGATTTTTAACTTACCTGGGCGGCTTGCCCACCACTTCTGATTCATGCCTGGTGAAATCAGATGTGAAGGGCCGGATCAGGGAACAAGAAACAAAATAAATAAAAAAAACATGCAATGTAGTGAAAACCCTAAATGCACCTACCTTTGAAACCTGCTCCAATGTCAGATGTCTCTTACTCTGATGTCCCCCTCTTCACCCTCTCAATGTCCCCCCGATCTCACCATCCTGATCTTCCCCCTCTCCCCGTCAATCTTCACCCTCTCCCCCTCGATCTAACCCTTTCCCCCTCGATCTTACCCTCTCCCCCTGATCTTCCTCTCTCCCCCTGATCTTCCCCTCTGCCCCCGATCTTCCCCTCTTCCCCCAGATCTTCCCCTCTCCCCCCCCGCCGATCTTCCGCTCTCCCCGCCCCCCCCCCGATCTTCCAGTCCAGCGCCAGATCTTCCATTCTCCCCCCACCCCCAGTCTTCCGTTCCAGTGCGGCTAACGTCTCACTCTCTCTCTTTCTCACACCCCCCCACCTCGCGTTGCAGCTCCTGACGGCAGCCAGCCTTTCAATCAGCCTAGCTGCCTGGCGCAAAAATTGGAGAGGATGTTAATCACTATCAATCAACGTGCAATCGCATTGGAAATGGTAAATTTGGTTATGCAGGTTTGCCACGCGCCCAATTGCCCCCCCCCCCCCGCCCCCCCGCTGCCATCCCACCCCCCGTGAATATCGGGGTTCATATCATCATTCAAGAATGGGTTAGATAGGTGGTTGAAGGAAAGGGGATTAAAAGCATATCGGAACAGGGTGGGCACATGGGACTAGGACTCCAGCTGATGTGTAGGATAAACACCAACATGGACTTGTCGGGCAGAATGGCTTGTTCCTGTGTTGTAATTTATCTCCAATTCTATGTAAAACCTCTGAATATCATTTATATTTGCATTTTGATCAATACTCTAGAAATATCCCTTCTAGGAATTGGGAAGGAATCTATGCTAAAAAAAATTCCAGACATTTGTAATTTTGAAGCTCCTCCTCGGATATAAAATTGTTAAAAAAAGAGCAAAGTTCTTTTATTTGCTTTTTCTCCAATTTTCTCCCCTCCTTCCCTGAAGGCATCAATCAATGCTGGGCACCGGCAATTTCTGCTACCTCGGTCAGGCAGCCATTTTTTCATGTGTGAGTCTATACACTGATTGTCAGTGAGCTGCCCATGGAGAGCTTCACAGCCAAGCCTGATCATATTCTGAATTCTACATGTGCACATTGCAGCAATGGTCAGTGGACAGCAATTAAGACACAAGAACCCTTGTTTGTTTCCCTCCCTATCCAGGTTTGCCAACTCTGGTTGGACGTAGTCCAGGAGGTTTCATCACATGACCTCCCACCTTCAACCGCCTCACCCGGCCAAACAGCCTTTCCTGCCATCTCCAATATTCTTACAACAAAGAAACTAAACTGTTGAAAGAAATGAAGAAAATGTTCATCTAGCATCCTTCAATGAAGAGCAGAGCTCCAGAGAACGGAGTCCACAGGCTCTACAACCAGGGGCTGACCTCTGCGGAGCCTCTACTCCCCACTCTCAGATCCCACTTTCACCTCTGACTCTTCTGGAGCCCCCATGTGTTGTATCTCGCCCAATGAAAAAGCCTGATTACAAATGTCGACAGCTTCCCAAGTGGATTTCTCATAGCTGGTGAGTGACAGGAGAAGGGTGAATGATGGCATCGGTGAGGATGTCGCTGCTTGCCTCTTTCTTCCTCCTCCCCCTTAGTGGCATATTGCTTTGGGTTATCTGAAGGAAAAGAAAATGAAGAGATGCTCTAATGTTATGTGGCTACACTAACGGTTCAAGTATGAAGATATATGTTCAAGTCAAGATGGTGTGTGATTTGGAGGGAAACTTGGAGGTGATGGTGTTGCTATGTCATTTCTACTTGGAGGTAGATGTCTCAGAGGAGGGAGCTGCCATTGAAGGAACCTTTATGAGGGCAGCAGTGTCCACCAGCAAGAGTGGCTCAGTAGCACCACAACTGACCGAGCTGGCCAAGTCCTAAAGGATATAGCTGCCAGACTGGGCCTGCGGCAGGTGGTGAGCGCACCAACACGAGGGAAAAACTTACTTGACCTCGTCCTCATTAATCTACCTGTCGCAGATGCAACTGTCCATGACAGTATTGGTAGGAGTGACCACCGCACTGTCCTCGTGGAGACGAAGTCCCGTCTTCACACTGAGGACACAATCCAACGTGTTGTGTGGCATCACCACCATGCTAAATGGGATAGATTCAGAACAGGTCCAGCAGCTCAAAACTGGGCATCAATGAGATGCTGCGGGCCATCAGCAGCAGCAGAATTGTATTCCAGCACAATCTGTAACCTCATGGCCCGGCATATTCCTCACTCTACCACTAACAACAAGCCAGGGGATTGACCCTGGTTCAATGAGGAGTGTAGAAGAGCATACCAGGAGCAGCACCAGGCATACCTAAATATGAGGTGCCAACCTGGTGAAGCTACAACACAGGACTACATGCATGCTAAACAGTGGAAGCAACATGCGATAGACAAAGCTAAGCGATTCTACAACCAACGGATCAGATCAAAGCTCTGCAGTCCTGCCACATCCAGTTGTGAATGGTGGTGGACAGTTAAACAACTAATGGGAGGAGGAGGCTCTGTAAACATCCCCATCCTCAATGATGGTGGAGTCCAGCACGTGAGTGCAAAAGACAAGGCTAAAACGTTTGCAACCATCTTCAGCCAGAAGTGCCAAGCAGATGATCCATCTTGGCCTCCTCCCGATATCCCCACCATCATAGAAGCCAGTCTTCAGCCAATTCGATTCACTCCACTTGATATCAAGAAACGGCTGAGTGCACTGGATACAGCAAAGGCTATGGGCCCCGACAACATCCCGGCTATAGTGCTGAATACTTGTGCTCCAGAACTAGCCAAACCGTTCCAGTACAGCTACAACACTGGCATCTCCCCGACAATGTGGAAAATTGCCCAGGTATGTCCTGTCCACAAAAAGCAGGACAAATCCAATCCGGTCAATTACCGCCCCATCGGTCTACTCTCAATCATCAGCAAAGTGATGGAAGGTGTCGTCGACAGTGCTATCAAGCGGCACTCACTCACCAATAACCTGCTCACCGATGCTCAGTTTGGGTTCCACCAGGACCACTCAGCTCCAGACCTCATTACAGCCTTGGTCCAAACATGGACAAAAGAGCTGAATTCCAGAGGTGAGGTGAGAGTGACTGCCCTTGACATCAAGGCAGCATTTGACTGAGTGTGGCACCAAGGAGCCCGAGTAAAATTGAAGTCAATGGGAATCAGGGGGAAAACTCTCCAGTGGTTGGAGTCATACCTAGCACAAAGGAAGATGGTAGTGGTTGTTGGAGGCCAATCATCTCAGCCCCAGGACATTGCTGCAGGAGTTCCTCAGGGCAGTGTCCTAGGCCCAACCATTTTCAGCTGCTTCATCAATGACCTTCCCACCGTCATAAGATCAGAAATGGGGATGTTCGCTGATGATTGCACGGTGTTCAGTTCCATTCGCAACCCCTCAGATAATGAAGCAGTCCATGCCCACATGCAGCAAGACCTGGACAACACCCAGGCATGGGCTGATAAGTGGCAAGTAACATTCGTGTCAGACAAGTGCCAGGCAATGACCATCTCCAACAAGAGAGAATCTAACCACCTCCCCTTGACATTCAACGGCATTACCATCTCTGAATCCCCCACCATCAACATGCTGGGGGGTCACCATTGACCAGAAACTTAACTGGACCAGCCACATAAATACTGTGGCTACAAGAGCAGGTCAGAGGCTGGGTATTTTGCGATGAGTGACTCACCTCCTGACTCCCCAAAGCCTTTCCAACATTTACAAGGCACAAGTCAGGAGTGTGATGGAATACTCTCCACTTGCCTTGATGAGCGCAGCTCCAGCAACACTCAAGAAGCTCGACACCATCCAGGACAAAGCAGCCCGCTTGATTGGTACCCCATCCACCACCCTAAACATTCCCTCCCTTCACCACCGGTGCACTGTGGCTGCAGTGTGTACCATCTACAGGATGCACTGCAGCAACTCGCCAAGACTTCTTCGACATCACCTCCTAAAACCCGCAACCTCTACCACCTAGAAGGACAAGAGCAGCAGGCACATGGGAACAACACCACTTGCACGTTCTCCTCCAAGTCACAGACCATCCCGACTTGGAAATATATCGCCGTTCCTTTATCGTCGCTGGGTCAAAATCCTGGAACTCCCTACCTAACAGCACTGTGGGAGAACCTTCACCACACGGACTGCAGTGGTTCAAGGAGGCAGCTTACCACCACCTTCTCGAGGGCAATTAGAAATGGGCAATAAATGCTGGCCTTGCCAGCGAAGCCCACATCCCATGAATGAATAAAAAGTGCATTCTGTAGATTGTACAAACTGCAGCCACAGTACACAGTGATAAAGGGGGCCGATACTAAGCCTGGTGACTGGGGTGCAAATCAAAAAACTGCTGGATGATGTTGAATTTGTTGAGTGTTGTTGCTGTTGCTGCAATTATCCAGGCAAGTGGTCAGTTTTCCATCATTTTCAACTTCTTCCTGCACGGCAAAGGGGTCCTGATATGAGCCTTGTCAACTGTGGAGAGGCTTTGAGTGATAGGGAGGTGAACCACAAGTTGCAGAGTTCCCACCCTCTTCCCTGCTCTTGAGGTCAGGGTGTTGATATGGGTGTTCCAGTTAAGGTTTTGGTCAGTGGTGAACCCCTAAAATGCTGATAGAGGGAGCCTTGGCGATTGTCAGGAGACTACCACCTGTGGCCTGAGATTACTGGTGGCTGCCACCCTCTCTTGTGAGAGAGAAGAGAGGAAGACATGAGTATTGCAGTGAAGTCTAGGCAAAGTATTTTGTTACAACAGTTTAACACATAAGAGGGGCAGAAAACAAGAAATGACAGGTGTAGCGATTTACCTAGTGTACTGTGAGTGAAGGTCCATTTGCAGGTGGCAGGTAAAACAGGATGGGAGAAGGGATCAGAGGCTCAGAATACAGCCCTGGAGCACCATGAGGTTAATAAATGGAGTGCCACACATATAAAGGCACTGCATGGAAGGGTTAGATGGAGCTGATGTCTTACTTTGGCTGTCCTGCAGAAGTTTTTAAACTTCTTCCTGCACGGCAAAGGGGTCCTGAGGTTAAAGAAGTGCCACCCACCGCCACCTCCCTCCACAAAGTGCAAATCACATGCTTGGTTGCTCTTTGGTCCCCAACCTCAACCAGTCCATTCCTCCTGTTCCGTATCTCCATGAGGAAGATGGCCGCTTTTCTTTTGGCTCTTAATGCCATCTATCATGGCCAGGTTGCCTGCTTCCTCCAGCGCTGCCATTGCCCCTTTAAGCAGCAGCTGATTCTATATCCTGATCCTGCCTCAGGTATCTGTGTCTCCTCCAGCTATTTTCCAGCTTCCGCCCTGCAAACATTCAATGGGGCATTTGGAATTGCCTGCCACAAGCGTTTTCCATCCCCACCCAACATATCCAAAGTTTTGCAGGCTGGATTTAATCATCTTCAGGCCTCTCCAGATTTCAATTATCTGACCCTGCGCTTTACAGTGGGTCAGTGCCATAATGTCATGGCAGGCCGAAGTCCCACCAAGCCTCAATCTGGTAGCACAACATGCTGTTGGAATTTTGGGTCTAGGATGTTTAGAGCATAAGAATTAACTAACAAAAAAAATTGTATAAATCAGTAAAGCTGGAAATGCAAACATGTGTTTTCATAATAGTTAGGGAAATGATGAGGTACAATAAAAATCTGCTAATGAATCAGTTTAAGAGCCTCTGTTGGATAATAAGTGAGTCAATTAATTTCTCAGCTCAGGGTTTGCATTAATCAAAGCATCTGCAAATACATCAGCTTTAAGCATAAACGTACTGACTATAATGAAAGAATCTATTAATTAGGAAAATAAATAATATTCACTGATTGAAACAATTGCAGTTGTATCAACATAAAAATAATTGCTTGACAATTTACAAAGATTAAGGGGTAGAAATTGGTATATGTTGCGACCATTTTTTGGGCATAAAACGGGCACAACAATGACAAATTTAGCATCTTAGTTAAATGCTCAAGCTGAGTCTGGAGATGCGACAGGTGCAGCAGCTCATGCAAATAATGTTAAGAAGGCCAAAGGACTCATTTGGAACCGACCTCGGGCCTCCCGGTTGGACTGCGCATTGTCTCCGCGCTGCTGGTTATAGACCCAAAAACGGGCCATAACCAAATTCCACCCATAGCAACAACAACAAGTTGCATTTATATAGTACCTTTAATGTAGTAAAACATCCTAAGGTGCTTCACAGGAGCGTTATCAAACAAAATTTGATACCGAGCCACATAAGGAGATATTAGGACAGGTGACGAGGTAGGTTTCAAGGAGCGTCTTAAAGGAGGAGAGAGAGGTCGAGAGGCAGAAAGGTTTAGGGAGGGAATTCCAGCACTTAGGGTCTCGGCAGCTGAAGACACAGCTGCCAATGGCGAAGCGATTAAATTTGGGGATGTGCAAGAGGCCAGAATTGGAGGAGTGCAGAGATCTGGATGCAGGGAGAATGTTTCCCCTGGCTGGGGGGGTCCAGAATGAGGGGTCACAGTCTCGAGATACGGGGTAGGACATTTAGGACTGAGATGAGGAGAAATTTCTTCACTCAGAGGGTGGTGAACCTGTGGAATTCTCCACCACAGAAGGCTGTGGAGGCCAAGTCACTGATTATATTTAAGAAGGAGCTGGATAGATTTCTAGACACATAAGGCATCAAGGGGTTTGGGGAGAGAGCGGGAATATGGTATTGAGATAGAGGATCAGCCATGGTCATACTGAATGGCGAAGCAGGCGCAAAGGGCTGAATGGCCGACTCCTGCTCCTATTTCTGTGTTTCTGTGTTTCTATCTCGGAGGGTTGTCGGGCTGGAGGAGGTTACAGAGATAGAGAGGGGTGTGGCTATGGAGGGATTTGAAAACAAGGATGAGAATTTTAAAATCAAGGTGTTGCCGGACCGGGAGCCACTGTAGGTTAGCAAGCACAGGGGTAATGGGTGAACGGGACTTGTTGCATGTTAGGATATGGTCTGCAGAATTTTGCATGAGCTCAAGTTTATGGAGGGTGGAAGATGGGAGGCCGGCCAGGAGAGCATTGGAATAGTCAAGCCTAGAGGTAGCAAAAGCATGGATGAGGGTTTCAGCAGCGGATGAGCTGAGGCAGGGGCAGAGATGTCTTTAATCCTATATGAAGCCAGCCCAAAGCTTTACAAGAAAAGAAAAATTGTTCTCCATGAAGGCTAAGCATTGTTCATTTTAAGCTGTAGGCTAACAGTTATTTAATTTATCGTTCAGGCATGTGTGCACTTATCTACATGATAACTGGCAAGAGTACAGTTGAAACAAAAGCATTTAACAGCAATTCAGCAATGTCAGTGATAACAACTGTAATGTTAGATTTTGAGTAATTTTACGTGACTGATTAATAGTTAGATAATCAAGGGTAGCACACTCCCAAATTTCCAATCTGGCAGCTGAGGCTCCTACAGGCAGCACTGATTTGTTAACCTCCTTCTAAAGGCTGAACATTGGCTACTATATCAATTCTTTACTGCCATCCAAGCCTGAATCTTATGTAGTGAATTTTGGCATTGGTTCTCCTGGTCATTCCCCATAACTTCAGCAGAAGAGCCTCGGAAACACCGGAGAAACCTCTAGTATCCCAAATCTCTAGCATTTAGGCTTACCAGATGCATACCATTTCAGCCCTTAGGTCATATACGCAACCAGGACATAAAGCTCTGAATGTAAACCCAACAGTCAGCCAAGGATTTCTAAACCTAACCCATGCACTCATTGAGATAAATTTTCACCTTCACTCCCTGGGTAGTAATCAATGGGATGAAAATCAGAAGGGTTCTACAACGGGTGGGTGATCTGCTCTTCCACAATAACCCCACATTGCCTATTGAGCACCATAGACTCACTCACCTAGTGTATCCCCAAAAAGCCTAATGCCTCATCAGTCTTTTAATTTGCCTACCAAAGGTTATATCTTCCTCTTTTATCAAGAAAGTAGCTCGTTACCCTTTTATATCATTATCTCCGGCCACTAACAAAATGGTGGGAGTGTGATTTTGAAACATGCAATTTTGTTGAATGCGATTTCATTAGGTGAATTAAAAAAAATAACAGACAATCACGATACACCCAAAATAATGATCCTTCAGTTTTTCTCAAGCAGCTAACAAGCCACTTAACTGGTATAAATGACAAAACGCTCAGTGATCCAGCTGTGGAGAGTGTGATGTTTATGCAAAAATGTTGAGCAGCTAGTCCGAAAAGCTTGTTTTGTCTATGAGCCCTGTCAGTATTTTTGAATCGCATTATGGAGTAATGGCAGGATCTCTTCAGTGCAGTAGCAGGGCCCTCAAACATGCTATGGAAGCAACCTGTAGAATGTCCATCCCCATTAGTGTAGGTACCTGCCAGGAGGAGCAGAGGAAAAGAACAAAAATAACCCAATATTACTGTAAATTATCAACATTGGACTTATAAGGAAATTAAGGTAAAGTCATAAGGCTGGAAATTAGTGATGGCAAAAAGAACATTCATCTGTTACTATTGACACAGTAATTTCTAGCCGATAGCATTAAAGTTGTGCAAAACAAGCTGTCGTGACACAGAAGAATGCTTCCAAGGATGTAACAAGTCAGACAATACAAGTGAAAATAGCAGGATTATTCAAAATGTATTATACATGTCATGATGGCAAAGAGAATGTATTGTACAAAAGTCACGTCACTCTAACTCAATGACCTTATGTTCAGATGCAAAACTAACACAAATAATCGCAGGGTACAGAGCAGAACACATGAGAACACATACAGGTGAGGTGCCTGAAGATTGGAGGGTAGCAAATGTTGTGCCTTTGTTTAAGAAGGGCGGCAGGGAAAAGCCTGGGAACCACAGACCGGTGAGCCTGACATCTGTAGTGGGTAAGTTGTTAGAGGGTATTCTGAGAGACAGGATCTACGGGCATTTGGAGAGGCAGGGACTGATTAGGAACAGTCAGCATGGTTTTGTGAGAGGAAAATCATGTCTCACGAATTTGATTGAGTTTTTTGAAGGGGTAACCAAGAAGATAGATGAGGGCTGTGCAGTAGACGTGGTCTACATGGACTTTAGCAAAGCCTTTGACAAGGTACCACATGGTAGGTTGTTACATAAGGTTAGTTCTCACGGGATCCAAGGTGAGGTAGCCAATTGGATACAAAATTGGATTGACGACAGAAGACAGAGGGTGGTTGTAGAGGGTTGTTTTTCAAATTGGAGGCCTGTGACCAGCGGTATGCCTCAGGGATCGGTGCTGGGTCCGCTGTTATTTGTTATTTGTATTAATGATTTGGATGAGAATTTAGGAGGCATGGTTAGTAAGTTTGCAGATGACACCAAGATTGGTGGCATTGTGGACAGTGAAGAAGGTTATCTAGGATTGAAACGGGATCTTGATAAATTGGGCCAGTGGGCCAATGAATGGCAGATGGAGTTTAATTTAGATAAATGTGAGGTGATGCATTTTGGTAGATCAAATCGGGCCAGGACCTACTCCATTAATGGTAGGGCGTTGGGGAGAGTTATAGAACAAAGAGATCTAGGAGTACAGGTTCATAGCTCCTTGAAAGTGGAGTCACAGGTGGATAGGGTGGTGAAGAAGGCATTCAGCATGCTTGGTTTCATTGGTCAGAACATTGAATACAGGAGTTGGGATGTCTTGTTGAAGTTGTACAAGACATTAGTTAAGCCACACTTGGAATACTGTGTACAGTTCTGGTCACCCTATTATAGAAGGGATATTATTAAACTGGAAAGAGTGCAGAAAAGATTTACTAGGATGCTACCGGGACTTGATGGTTTGACTTATAGGGAGAGGTTGGATAGACTGAGACTTTTTTCCCTGGAGAGTAGGAGGTTTAGGGGTGATCTTATAGAAGTCTATAAAATAATGAGGGGCATAGATAAGGTAGATAGTCAAAATCTTTTCCCAAAGGTAGGGGAGTCTATAATGAGGGGGCATAGATTTAAGGTGAGAGGGGAGAGATACAAAAGGGTCCAGAGGGGCAATTTTTGCACCCAAAGGATGGTGAGTGTCTGGAACGAGCTGCCAGAGGCAGTAGTAGAGGCGGGTACAATTTTGTCTTTTAAAAAGCATTTGGACAGTTACATGGGTAAGATGGGTATAGAGGGATATGGGCCAAGTGCAGGCAACTGGGACTAGCTTAGTGGTATAAACTGGGCGACATGGACATGTTGGGCCGAAGGGCCTGTTTCCATGTTGTAAACTTCTATGATAATGAATTTTAACTCCCTCTGCCTGGAGGAAACCAGATGGAACGGGAGTTAGAATCAGATGGCTCCATTAGCCACTCCAATCCCATTCCACAGCAGATTTAACCCTACTGTGTTGCAGGCCACCATGACATGCATAGTACCCTGAAGACATTTTAATAGCGTATTGAGAGGGGTGCCTGCCACAGGTTCCACGCTGAGCAAAACCTGTCAGAGAAGAAGTAAAGGCCCTTAAAGTTAAGTCTTCTGGGCCACCTGATATTTGCATGTCAGCAGCCAGCCAGCTGCCTCTCTACATCTGCCTCAGGCGGGCAGCTGGCCAACGGGATCTAAATGAGGTCCGGCAGCTAATATCGGCTGGGCGTCCTACAGAGACTCCCGGGGATTAGTGGCAGAGCCTTTAGCCATCTTACCCTTGCACTTGGGAATTCTCTTCCATAACCCTTTGGCCTTGCTACATCTCTTCCCACCTTCAAAAGTTTCCAGAAAATCTTCCTCTTCAACCACCAGCTACCTCCTCTAAATAGTCCTTCTGCTCCTACTTGGGTCTGATCCAATCTTGAAACCTCGTTGGCATGGCTTTCTAAGATAAAGGCACTATACAATTGCAAGTTGTTATTGTTGAATGCAACATACGTAAACACCTTGTAACGGAAGAACAATTACAGTAAGAAAATACTCATTTGCGTATGTAAATGTGTTTAATTTAGAAAATAGACTTTCCAAAAGCACAAATCCCATTTCAATAAAACTGAGTGAACATAATTTTTTGCTTTAAGGAATCCATGAATTACACTAACTGAACATAATTTATCTGTGCAAATCAAATTAGACAATAGACTTCCCCGTATAACTCAAAAATCACAAAACTTGGAGCATGTATTTGCCATGCCATTAGGGACTAGGTATTAATTATATGAATTATAACTAATTTATTTATGCAAATTAGAAAACAGACTTTCTCATATCATTTAAAAGCTATTGATCATGCCTTTTAAAAATATTGTGACGTTATTAAGAAAAACGTGAATAAATATTACCAATTAAGCCAGATTTATATGTGAAAATCAGTTTAATAAGAAAGTAGACTTCACTACCTAACTTGAAAAACATAAATCAATGCCAAACAAGAAAGATTCTATTCACTTAAGTGCCTTATTATTATTACTATGTTTAGTGTGCCAATCTCAAAAGAAGCATACTAATATTCCAGTCATACATGTCTTTACGTGTCTGAAAAGCTGTTAGGAGTTTGAATGAGTGATGAAGATTTTCACAGGAATTAGTTACCTCAAGGTCTCAAAAGCCTCTTTTCTTAGGATTTTATAGAACACGGCAATTTTATTTTGGTTTTGGAATTGGATTTATGTCACCACAACTGAAGACTGACAATTGCACAGCAGCTGTCATCATCAGAAATATTTTCTACCATCTCCAATTAGTGATGTTAGGTCCTTGTGTTGATGTTGGGAATTAATAGGAAGTCTAATTACAGGTCTCTAAGTTTAGGTTTTTTTGCCAGGATCACTGAATCCTCGGGGTCAATAAGAATATTTCAGGAGGTTTGTGAGGTTCACTTATCCATTTTTATTTATTTTTTTGTGCTTGTCAAAGCAAGAGGTGTTTCAGTGCTGGAGAATAGATCACTTCCCATTACATGCACTCAGGCCTGAATTGGTTGACAATGCATCCATTTTATAGGGGTAAAACGGGTGCCAAAGCATCCAATATGGCGGGCGGCGCACGATCACACATTCCATGCTGGAAGTGTGGCATCCGCCATATTGGTAAAGACAGAAAAAGAGACATCCTTGGCCCATGCCTGAAACAGGCGTTAAGCCGTCTTTGCAAGATTGGTCTGCCCTGAATGCTGACAGCGCTGAGCCTGCCCTGTTCAGGAAGACGTGGTCTACAGGCGACTGTCAAACCAGTGGTCCTCTAATCACATGGTCCTCAAATTAAGGATAATGGAATAGAAAATCGGACACAGTGTAAAACCGGCTGTTGATTCATCATAAGCCCGTTTCACGCTACTGGTGGGGACCAATTTCACCCCCTTTTGCTTCCAGATGCTTTGCACCAGATCACCAAGATTTGAAAATCACTTATAGCACATATAAATGTGTATGCTGATTTTAGGATTAATTTATTTTACCTCGGCCATGGATCATTGGTAAAAATCTTTAACAAAAGGAGATTGCTATAGGAATATTTGCAAATCAGTTGTTCATGAAAGCTTTGTTCAAGCTTCTTGTGGCACAGCCTCTTACTCATAGTACACAGTGTCACAGGTCTTTCCAAATATTCAGATAATAGAGAAAAAAGGGCTGAATTTAACTTTCAGCATTGGCGGTAAACAGGACACCCGTTATACACCCCACCCGATTTTTCTTTGCATTGAAGTCAATGGTGTATGATGGGCGCCCCATCATCTAGCACAAGGTCCTGCACAAGTTGCTTCTAGGAGCACCTAAGAAAACAAGGGCACCCCACCAACACAACCACAGGGGCTTTGTAGCATTGATGAAGGCACGTTAGGGACAGTCATCACTCCAGTTAGAGGGCACAAAGGAAACTCTACATTCAACAAATTAGTCTCCATGTCTACATTTCTCTCTCAGATCTTTCTGATTTTCATTTTATTTTCTTAACGCATTTTTGCCACTTTCTCTTTTCTGGCTTATCTTATTTGATTTTCTATTTTTCCAATTAATTCGGCTAATTCTTGCCCTTAAGCCATGGAAGCCTGCAGATTGCATTTAGAACAAAAAAAATCATATTATGCTGTAGAGCAGAGACTATTGGGTCCAATTAATTCCCACTGAGTTATTTTTAAACTGAAGCAAAAAGATATAATAAACTTATAACCAGAGAAAATAATTGTGGGTCACCACCAAATTGGATGAGAACTATTGAGTTAAGAGTTCTTTCGGAACAAAAATTGGCGATAACTCTATTTTGTATTGACAAAATCTAACTGAGTCCCGACCCAGACATTTCAAAGCCAATGTATTGTTTAATCATTTCCTGTTGATATAATTAGACAAAAAATGGGAGGTTGATCAAGGTCTTGTTATATTGCTGACATCACCAGTGAATGCATGGCTGAATGAGTGGTGTTGGAATGCAGGGTTCCATTTCATGGGACACTGGCACCAGTACTGGGACAGGGAGGAGCTGTACCACTGGGATGGGCTCCACCTGAACCAGAATGGAACCAGAATCCTGGAGGAAAGGATAAATAGGGTGGTGCATAAAGCTTTAAACTAGCAAGGTGGGGGGAGGGATCTGGTAGCAATAACAAAAACCTAAAGATAAAAGAAACAGGAGATGAGTGTAAAGGGCAGATCAGGGTAAGTAATAAAGATAACATAAATGGTCCAGGAACAAAAACAGTTATAAAACAGAAATATAAAAGGACTGTTAAAAATAAAGTAAAAGGAACAACTATTAAAGATGAATTAAACTACCTGTACAGCAATGTACACAGCGTTCAAAAATAAAACAGGGGAACTGGAGGCAATACGAAAGCGAGGAATTGGATGTAGTAGGAATAACTGAATCATGGCTACATGACGAACAGGACTGGCAACTAGATATTGTAGGCTATAACATAATCAGAAAGGATAGGGAAGGAAGAAGAGGGGATGGAGTAGCTATACTAATTAGAAATACCACAATGGCAGTAGAAAAAAGGGGCTTAAGGAGAGAAGGATGGAACCAGAATCCATATGGATTGAAATAAAAGATAAGAAGGGATCGATCATGCTTATAGGGATATACTACAGACCACCTAATAGTGGAAAAGAGGTGGAGGAAGAAATATGTAAGCAAATATGTGAAATGAGTAAAGAACATAGAATAATAATCATGGGAGATTTTAACTATCCTCAAATAAAATGGCAAGAAGAGATAGGTAAAGGGGTACAGGGAATTGAGTTTTTACAATATGTGCAGGACGCCTTTCTTACCCCATATATAACAAGTCCAACAAGAGAGGAAGCACAGCTGGATCTAATAATGGGAAATGAACCAGAACAGGAAAAGGAAGTAAGCATAGGGGAAAACCTAGGCAATAACAATCACAACATAATAAGGTTTAAAATAAAGATTGAGAAGAACATAAGTAAGACAAAGACCAAAGTAATAAATTGGAAAAAAAAAGCTGATTTTCAGGGGATGAGAATGGAACTAGGGAAAATAAACTGGAAAAAATTACTGATAAACAAAGAAATAGAACAGCAATGGGAAACATTTAAAATGGTGGATCAATAGAGTCCAGGAGACATATATCCCACTAAAAAGCAAGAACAAACTAACCAGTAATGATACACCATGGATGAATAAAGAAAAAAGGGCAAAATTGAAACTAAAGAAAAAGGCATATATTAAGTACATAGACAATGTATGTACTGGTGACTGAATACTAGGGCTGTAGATAGGTCTTTAAACTATAATGGGGGGGAGGACTCAGGTGTGGGGAAATTTAGAAATCTAATGAGAAAAGTTAAGACACTAGAATGGTGTAGTGACTTGGGTAAAGATAAGCAGAGTGTGGCAGGAAGGGACAGAGAGTTTACCAATAATAGTGAAACAACAAGGGTCAAAGTAGGAAAAAATGGTAAAAAGTCAAAATTAAAATCTCTTTATATGAATGCATGGAGCATTCGTAACAAGGTAGGTGAATTAATAGCACAAATAGAGATAAATAGGTTTGACCTAATAGCCATTACAGAGACATGGTTGCAAAATGACCAAGTTGGGTACTAAATATTCCAGGGTACATGACATTTAGAAAAGACAGGCAGAATGGAAAAGGAGAGGGTGTAGCCATAATAATAAAGACTGACATAAGGACAGTGGTGAGAAAGAATCTTGGCTCAGAAGATCAGGAAGTAGAATCAGTATAGGTGGAAATAAGAAATAACAAAGGCAGAAAACACAAGTGGGAGTAGTTTATATGCCCCCTAATAGTAGCTATACCATTGGACAGAGTATTAATCATGAAATAATAGTAGCTTGTAACAAAGGTAATGTAGTAATCATGGGGGACTTTAATCTGCATATAGACTGGGCAAATCAAATTGGCAAAGGTAGTTTGGAAGATGAGTTCATGGAATGTATTCGAGATGGTTTCCTAGAGCAATACATCATGGAACCAATCAGGGAACAGGCTATTTTAGATCTTGTATTGTGTAATTAGATAGGGTTAATTAGTAATCTCACAGTAAAAGAGCCTCTGAGGAAGAGCGATCATAATATGATAGAATTTCACATTGAGTTTGAGAGTAATGTACTTAAGTCAAAAACTAGAATCTTAAACTTAAATAAAGCCAATTACATTGGTATGAGGGACCAGTTGTCAAAGGTAGATTGGGAAATTAAATTAAAGGGTTTGACAGTTGAAAAGCAACGGCAAACATTTAAAGAAATATTTCAATATTCTCAACAAATATACATTCCATTGAGAAATAAAAACCACGGGAAAAGTGATCAACCCGTGGCTAACTAAAGAAGTTAAGGAGAGTATTAGATTGAAAGGCCTATAATGTTGCCAAGAAGAGTAATAAGCCTGGGGATTGGGAGAGTTTTAGAAACCAACAAAGGATGACCAAAAAATTGATAAAAAAGGAGAAAATAGAATATGAAAGTAAACTGGCAAGAAATATAAAAACAGATTATAAGGGCTTCTGTAAGTATGTAAAAAGGAAGAGATTAGCAAAAGTAAACATTGGTCCCTTAGAGGCTGAGACAGGAGAAATTATAATGGGGAATCAGGAAATGGCAGATGCGTTAAACAAATATTTTGTATTTGTCTTCACAGAAGAAGACACAAAAAGCATACCAAAAATAATATGGAACCAAGGGGTATATGAGAGTGAGGAACTTAAAACAATTAACATAACTAGAGAAAAAGTACTGGACAAACTAATGGGACTAAAAGCCGAGAAATCCCTGGACCTGATGGCCTACATCTAAGGGTTCTAAAAGAGGTGGCTGCAGAGATAGCAGATGCATTGATTGCGATCTTCCAACATTCTCTAGATTCTGGAATGGTCCCAGTGGATTGGAAGGTAGCAAATGTTACCCCGCTATTCAGGAAGGGAGGGAGAGAGAAAACAGGGAACTACAGGCCAGTTAGCCTGACATCGGTCGTCAGGAAAATGCCGGAATCCATTATTAAGGAAGTGGTAACAGGGCACTTAGAAAATCATAATATAATTAGGCAGAGCCAATATGGTTTTATGAATGGAAAATAGTATTTGACAAATTTATTTGAGTTTTTTGAGGGTGTAAGAAGTAGGGTAGATAAAGGGGAACCAGTGGATGTAGTATATTTGGATTTTCAAAAGGCATTCGATAAGGTGCCACATAAAAGGTTGTTACACAAGGTAAGGGCTCATGGGGTTGGGGGTAATATATTAGCATGGATAGAGGATTGGTTAAAGGACAGAAAACAGAAAGTAGGGATAAACGGGTCATTATCAGGTTGGCAGGCTGTAACTAGTGGGGTGCCGCAAGGATCGGCCCTTGGGCCTCAGCTATTTACAATCTATATTCATGACTTAAATGAAGGGACCCATTAGTACGGGTTTCCCAGACATCCTTACAATTTTGACGTAAGGCCGTCTTTTATTTTTTTTTGTCGGTTTCCCATTCGACAGACCGGAGCGTGGGGGTGGGAGAATTGGAGTGGGGGAAGATCGGAGTCAGGGATCGGAGGATTGGAGTGGGGGGCAGGAAAAGGTTCAGGCGTTGGGGGAGGATCGGGGTCTGGGATCGGAGGATCAGAGTGGGGGGAGGATCGGGGTTGGGGGTCGGAGGATCAGAGTGGGTGGGAGGATCGGGATCGTGGATCCGCGATCGGGGGGGGGGTCCGCAATCGGTGGCCGGGGGTCCGCGATCATTGGGGGGTCGATGCAGGTAGGTTTGTTGGGCCTGGAGGTAGCAGTTCTGCTCCTCCGTGCCCACAAGCCTGTCTAGGCACCTACCTGTTAGTCTCGGGCCTTCTCATCTCCTGTCGCGAGGCATAAAACAGAAGGCTCGGGAATCCCAGCCCCCCAAGGTTGAAATTGGGAAGTCCAGAAAAATGGAGGCCTGAAGCCTCCTCGAAAGGTTTTAAGGCCTAACCTGCCTCCTGGGAGCAAGTTGGTCGCCTGCCCCGGTGAAAACCGGAAATGGGTGGGTTGGAGGCAGAGTGGGGGAGGGTCTGAAATGGTGGCAATTTTCAATGCTCCCCCCACCCCCCCGCCCCCAACCGACCTGTTTGTCAAAGTTAAAATTAAGCCCAAAGAGACTGCAAAGGGATATAGACAGGTTAAGTGAGTGGGCAAGAAGGTGGCAGATGGAGTATAATGTGAGGAAATGTGAGGTTATTCACTTTGGTAGGAAGAATAGAAAAACAGATTATTTTTTAAATGGTGAGAAACTATTAAATGTTGGTGTTCAGAGAGACTTGGGTGTCCTGGTACAAGAAACACAGAAAGTTAGTACGCAGGTACAGCAAGCAATTAGGAAGGCAAATGTCATGTTGGCCTTATTGCTAGGGGGTTGGAGTACAAGAATAAGGAAATCGTACTACAGTTGTGAGGACATTGGGGAGACCTCGCCTGGAGTACTGCGTACAGTTTTGGTCTCCTTATCCAAGGAAGGATATACTTGCATTAGAGGCGGTGCAACGAAGGTTCACTGGATTAATTCCTAGGATGAGAGGGTTGTCCTATGAAGCGAGGTTGAGCAGAATGGGCTATACTCTCTGGAGTTAGAAGAATGAGAGGTGATCTCATTGAATCATATAAAATTCTGAGGGGGCTTGACAGGGTAGATGCTGAGAGATTGTTTCCCCTGGCTGGAGAGTCTAGAACTAGTGGGCATAAACACAGGATGCAGGGTCGGCCATTCAATACTGAGATGAGGAGGAATTTCTTCACGCAAAGGGTTGTGAATCTTTGGAATTCTCTGCTCCAGAGGGCTGTGAATGCTGAGTCATTGAATATATTCAAGGCTGAGATGGGTAGATTTTTGGACGCTAGGGGTATCAGGAGATCGGGCAGGAAAGTGGAAATTAGGTCAAAGATCAGCCATGATCTTATTGAATGGCGGAGCAGGCTCGAGGGGCCGTATGGCCTACTCCTGCTCCTATTTCTTACGTTCTTATGTTCTTACAACAAAAGACAGGATGATAAAACGGAATATGAAAAGGTTAGGAAAGAAGTTAAAAAAGAAATTATGAAGGCAAAAAGAAACTACAAAATTAAATTATCAAGGAATATAAAAAGAAATAGTAAAGTATTCCACAGACACATAAATAACAAAAGAAAAATCAGGATCTGGACAGGGCCACTAAGGGATGCACAAGATAAACTCACAGGTAATGACAGTGAAATGGCAGAAATATTGAATAGTTACTTTGCCTCAGTATTTACCAGGGAGACTAACAAGGTGGGCGTGATGTTAAAGGAAGAGATCAAAAAAGATATAAAGACATTTAAGATAGTAAGGGGGGAGAAAATTGATAAACGAATCAAACTTCGAGAGGATAAGACCCCGGGTCCGGATGGATTGCATCCATGCATATTAAAAGAAGTTAGGGAAGAGACAGCAGAGGCACTATTACATAAATATAAAAGTTAATTAGTAAAGGGAATAGTGGCAGAGGACTGGCGGACAGCGAATATGATTCCAATTTTTAAAAAGGGAGATAGAACAAGTGGAGGAAACTATAGACTAATTAGCTTAACGTTGGTGGTAGGAAAGATAATGGCATTCTCACTCAAGAAGTAATAGAAAAACATCTAGAAAATGAAAATATAATAAAGAATAGTCAGCATGGATTTCAAAAGGGAAGGACATGCTTGACCAAACTTATTGGATTCTTTGAAGAGGTAACAGAAAGGGTACAGAAGGGTAATGCAGTTGATGTGATATATTTGGATTTTCAAAAGACCTTTGATAAGGCCTTTTCATGTCTAAGGTCAGAGCATGCGGAGTCAGGGGACAGGTAGCAGAATGGTTAGCAAGCTGGCCACAAAACAGAAAACAGAGAGTAGAGGTTAAAGGTAGTTACTCACACTGGCAAAAGATGGGAAATGGTTTTCCACAAGGATCGGTGCTGGGACTGAAGGGATTCGCAAAATTTCACATGTTCCCCCCACCCCGAAGATTTATTGGAGTTATTAAAGAAACCCTGGTGTGACTGTTTTAAAAAATCCAAGGTCTCTCAAAATGGCTGCAGTCAGACACATGGCCGAGGACCGGCAGATTTGAAATTGCATTCTCAACAACTTGGCAGGCTTCGTGTCTCAGACAGGTTTCTTTAAACAATGCAGTTGCATCCTAGCCCTGAGGCAAGCTATCAACATGGCCGGCCAACACATCAAAATTCGAGCAGGAAGTGATCGCAGGACAAAAGGTGAACCATCAAGGTACATTCGGAACAATGGTAAAGCAGTTAGCGAACAGATCGATACAGGAAATGGCCATTAATGTAAATGGGCCAGAGATGGGGTCCTTTGTCTTACGTTTCGTGCTTAAATCAAACAATGAAGCAAGCTGATGAGGTATGAAAAAAACCTGTTACCAAGAGGGTATAACTGGGGCTGCCCAGTATCTCTCTCTCTGCTTCTTCTCTCTTCGCCTCTTGGCCCTGTCCTGTCTGTCTGCTAGCAACTAAGAAGGAAGGCCATTCAGTAAACCTCGCAACCACATGTCGACGGCAACAGCAGGCACAGGGGCCAGGCCTTTTCATCTGTTTTCACCGGTGAGCATTAATTTTCTGGCCGCCACAAGACAACCTAGCATAAGTGTAAGGTTGGGGGTTAAGGGATATTGCTAAACTTGTGATTTTAGAATTTTCCCTCGATGTGTCCGTTTCTTTCAACCCGATAAGTGTAAGACTGTATTACATCCATAGCGATTTCTTTATCTTCTGTATTATACTGTTTACCTTGTAGTTTTAGTTTTCTTATTAATAAACATTGGTTTTCCTTGTACCAATCCACTGGTCTGTTTGTCTGTCTTTGTTACCACTCGATAAGTCCTCAGCTCAGAATCAGGAAGGGGTAAGCGATTCGCAACCGCACTGCGGGCAGGGCAGCTCAGGAAAACATAACTGGCTGACCTATTATAAGCCCGAGAAACAGTAAAAAAAGAAACCCCTTACAGGACCACTGTTGTTCACCATTTGCAGAAACAATTTGGACTTGGGAATCGGAAGTGCAATTTCACAATTTGTGGATGACACCAAATTGGTGGGTATAGATAATACCGAGGAGGACAATGATAAAATACAGGAAGACATTAATAAATTGCAGAATGGTTGTGTAATTGGCAAATGAATTTCAATATCGACAAGTGTGAGGTATTACATTTTGGTCGGAAGAATAAGGGGGATACAGATACAAAATCACCAAAAGTAGTGACACAGGTTAATAAGGCCATAAAAAAAGCAAACCAAGCACTGGGGTTCATTTCTAGAGGGATAGAATTGAAAAGCAGAGAAGTTATGTTAAACTTGCATAGAACCTTGGTTAGGCCACACTTGGAGTACTGTTAACAATTCCGGTTTCCATATTATTAAAAGGATATAGAGGCACTGGAGAAGGTGCAAAAAAGATTGACTAAGATGATACCAGAACTGAGAGGTTATACATTTCAGGAAAGATTGAGCAGACTGGGGCTGTTTTCCCCAGAAAAGAGAAGGTTTGCGAGGTGACCTGATAGAGGTCTTTAAGATTATGAAAGAGTTTGATCGGGTAGACGTAGAGAAGATGTTTCCACTTGCAGGGGAGACCAGAACTAGGAGCCATAAATATAAGATAGTCACGAATAAATCAAATATGGAATTCAGTAAAAACTTCTTTATCCAGAGTGTGGTTAGAATGTGGAACTCGCTACAACAAGGAGTAGTTGAGGCGACGAGCATAGATGCATTTAAGGGGAAGCCAGATAAACACATGAGGGAGAAAGGAATAGAAGAATATGCTGATAGGTTCAGATGAAGTAGGGAGGGAGGAGGCTCCTGTGGAGCATAAATGCCAGCTTGGACCTGCTGGGCCGAATGGCCTGTTTCTGGGCTGTACATTCTATGCAATTTTATGTAATCACGGCGTAAAAATTCGTTGGTGCCGTGCCTGTTTTATAGGCTTAAAATGGTGCCTAAGCGTCTAATATGGTGACCAGCATGTGCACTCCTTCTGCGCCAGTAGTGCACTGCCTGCCATATTGGAACGGGCTCCTCTGTAGGTGTCCAGGGCGTGTGCCGGAAGTATTTAAAATGGAAATCAGTATTAATCAGTGAACCTCAGCACACATACAGCTCTTTGCGAGAACAGAGCGCAGGAGTGACGTGATGCTCTGGAAGCTCCTGTCAACACTGGGCCCCAGGACCAAGATTGTAGCCTAAGTTTCCATGGCAGCAGTGTGAGCTGCCATAGGAGCTGTCAGAGCTGTCATCATGGTGGACACCACTGCCGTATTGATGGCGTTGAATCTTGCTCCATGTTTGACAGATTGGTCTCCGTGCTCTGCATGATGCTCTGAAACAAGTTGGAGCTGGAGTCCTCCATGTTCTGAGTCATTGGGCTCGATATTACCAGGGCTGCGGGTTTACAGCGGAGGGCCGATTGGGCACGTGGGTAACTCGCCCAGTGAAATACGATCGCAGCCTAACTGGATTCACTCACCTGGTCTTCCGGGTTCCCCGCTGCGGAGCTGCGCGGTGGGCGGACTGCGCATGCTCAGTAAGGTCTGTCAGCTGGAGGAGCTCTAATTAAAGGGGCAGTCCTCCACTGACTGATGCTGCAAGAAATAGGACAAATTACAGTATGGAGCAGTCCCGGGGGAAGGCTGCTCCCAGGTTTAATGATGCCTCACTCCAGGTATCATTGGATGGGGTGAGGAGGAGGGGGAGGACAGAGATATTCCCCCCGGCGGGTGGGAGGAAGCGGCCTGCCTCTGCCACCAAGAAGGCCTGGCTCAAGGTGACAGAGGAGGTCACCACCAACATATCGCGCACCTGCATACAGTGCAGGAGGTGCTGCAACGACCTAAGTAGGTCAGCCAAAGTGAGTACACTTACTCATTCCCCTACACTCCATCTGCCACATCACCGCCCCCACCCCACATCTCCTTCTGCACTGCCAACACTACTCTGTCACATCACCCCTCACACCCACTCAAACCTCATCCTCATCTAACCTGCACTTACTCACCTCGCCAGTACTCATCCTGCCACTACCACTCAACCCAATCCTCACACAATCTCATGGCTCTATCCCATACTCACCCTCTCATGCATCTCTTTCACGGTCAGCCTCACTCAACCTGCCACTACCTGTGCTGCAGCCACAGGGCATGCATCACATATGTGCAGTAGGCAGTGTAAGGCAAACGTGTCGTGAGCATGAAGGGGATGCACAAGGGTGTTTGAGGGTTTGTCATGGTTTTTACTTATATTTAATTTCTGACCAACTCACATCACATATTATATTGACACCACTACTGCCACGTCTTTGTGAATCTTGTCTGGTTTGTGCAATAATGCCCTTTCCTGAGGATCACAATGAAGACCCACACCTGATGCCACCCATTGTGTCACTGCAGAGTGGGTGTAGGTGTATTTGCAGGGCTCTTTTGTGCAGACGACTGAGAGACGTCGGCGATGTCCCCGGTGGCACCCTGGAAGGATGCGGAGTAGAAGTTGTTGAGGGCAGTGGTGACTTTGACAGCGACAGGTAAGAAGATGGCGCTCGGGCCAGCTGGGAGCAGCTCGGCATGAAGGAGGCTGCAGATGTCCACGACTACATGTCGAGTGACTCTGAGCCTCCGTGTGCACTGCTGCTCAGAGAGGTCCAGGAAGCTAAGCCTCGGTCTGTGGACCCTGTGGCGAGGATAGTGCCCTCTGTGAAGCATCTCTCTCTGCGGTTGCCCTCCCTCCTGCTGTGCAGGTGGATGTGTCACAGCGCTGTGTTTTGGAGCTCCACGTGTCAGAGGTGGACGGCGTGGCCGGCGAGGCTGGTGATGCTGTTCGCCCTCCGAGGAGGTCGTGACTGCAGCTACGGCGGCCCCCATCCGGAAGATGTACATCTGAGGGGGTCCGCAAGGTAGGTATATGTCTCTGGACCCCGAGGTAAGTGTGCAAGTTGGTGAATTTGATTGTTAGGAGGAGGGTGGTGGAGGCCAAACTTTGTCCCAAGTGACAGAGTGGCCTCCTGCAATGAGTGAGGGTCTCCCCCCCCACTTGTCAAATGGACCTTTGCAGCTGCCACAGGCTAATGGCTGCAACACGTCCATTTCAACTGGGAGTGTTTCCCCCAGTATAGGAAACGGTCTCAGTTGTTTCTAAAATCCCACCTCTCCTGAGATATTCCCTTAATCAGGTCTGTTAATGACCTGAAATACCTGAATAAATACTCTCAAGTGGCACCCCGCCGGCTTTAATTGCCTGCGGGAGTCCCACATGCGGGGGCTGCTCGCGCACGTCAGCGCGTCTGTGGGAAACCCGGAAGTGGGCGGGTTGGAGCCGGGCTCCCGACCCACTCCGGGATTCCCTGATTTTTGGAGCGCCCCCCCCGCCAGGAACGCACCCGATAGCGGGTGCTAATATCGGGCCTATTATGTGCAAGCTCACTGGCAGGCTGCCCAGTGCACTCAGCATTTCCTGATGTATGCCCATCAGCTTTCTTTGGTAACCTGGGTCCTTCGAAGTCAGCATTTGAGTCTTCTGCAGCAAAGCTAGTGTGCTAGCTTGCCCTCCGGTGAACCGGCACTTGTGGTGGTCTATCCTCCGTCTGAGTTTCTGCGCATTTGTGTCCTATGATTCACCACGTGAAGACTCCTCTAAACAAAACAAACGGTATTGCATCAGCCGCCTGTTATACGCCCTGTCCGATATTGAGTTCCATTGACCTCCTTTCCACAGTGTGGAACAGGGCCTCCAATGCTGCATCAGAGAACCTGGGAGCCCTCTCTGCATCTCCTGCAGCAATTTCCCCACTTGCAAAGTTTCCTCACTGTCTGCAACCAGAATGCACCTCCCCTTTAAGAGTCGTTGGTTGCAGTCAGTGAAGCCCAATTTCCCACCACCAAATAGGCATGCAGCCAATGAATAGCATGGGATAATGCTGGCTACACGCTTCAGTCATGATAATGAGCAGCCAGCATCAATGTAACGTGGGATCATGTGAAAAGACGCGTGCAGCGCGTGCCCCCATTTTCAGGCACGATCGGATTTCTAGGCCCACATCTTTGAATTTTCATTCTGCGATGACAGCTGTAACTATGTGAAAAGGTGAAACATGCCCCTTCTCAGTGTCAGCCCCCAACTCATATAAGGTTGGCAATCTAGTGAGGTGGTGCTCCTGGCCAGCACTGTCAATTTTATGATTTCCACATTGGTAGAGGCAGAGTTTGTCTGATACATAAATCTAAGGAATTAATTGCAGAATCCGTGGTGAATGATTCTTGCTGTCTGATGGATGGATAATTGCATTGATTTTAAGCCTGACCATTGCATTCTGTTTAAGGAGAAAATACATTCCAGTTGTTGCCAAAGCTGGGATAATTTAATACACGAGGCTTGATCTTCTGTATCAGCTTCATTGAGAAAAACACTGGCTTGAATGTTAATAGATCTTTGGTCTTACAATTTAAAGATGGATGATCAGTTGTCTCATTTGGAGTCTGGTTTTGTTGAGACACCAAAACCAATTGCAGCTGCAGAGGGCCATCTCAGTAACCGACAGCAAGGAATCCATTAAAGGATTGCTGGCATCTGTCAAGGAGGGATTTTTCAGCTTCATAAATACATACTTTTCTATCCTCTGGCAGGTGCCCTTTAGCAGCGCTTGCGTCGAGAGGCACAGAGGTAGAGATTTCAGTTTGAATTCTATGACAGCACAAGGCCCTGTCTGAAAACAGGGCCACCCCAGCAACATGTGTACAGGAGCTTGATGGTACGATGAAGATACATTGGGGCAGGCATCACTACAGAAAGTGGGCACACACTGAGTCTGAACAGCTGATACCACCCTTTGGTTGCTTAAGCAGGAGAGCACGTAGATCTCAGATACAGTAAGTAGATAGGAATTTGCGGTTTACAGATACTAGTAAGCACACGAGGAAAATGCATTGAAGAGGTAACATATAGGCACTTAGCGGCCACGTGTGTGTTGACATTGCAGCACAGAGAAAATCAGTAAAACACAGCATGGTGTCATTTAATTGAAAAGGAAATTGAGTGAAACATCACTATTTATAAAAGGAAAAAAAAGTGCAACTCTTAAGATAAACAAATAGTAGTTCTTTAGATACAGATAGAACTACAAACAATCCTCTCAAACATCTGAAGGCTCACCTGAAAAGTAGGAGGCTATCGTGCCCTCCCATACCGTGTTGCCAGCCTGCCGTGCTCGGTCTCCTACCACTGGCTTTTCGACAACTTCTTCCTCCTGCTGCTCCATCCCTTTCTGCCGCTTCGCACGCACCTCCAAGGACTGTCAATGGCCACAATGGATAACATGCAGAATATTGGAACAATTTTCCAACTTTCAGAGGGAAGCATGGCAAGCCTCCCCAGTTCCCATGTACCTCAAGCATTGGAAGAGCTGCATAAGGACCCTTAAATCTTGCTCAGTGAGCATATTGGTTCCAGTGTGGGCAGCATTATATCTGTGCTGGATTTAAGTATGGGAGTTGAACAGAGGTATCATTAGCCATGAGCACACTGCATATGCCAATGAATTTATCTATCAGCATTCTGCACTAGTAATGCACTTCACCTTTTTTCATAACTGATTATGCCATGTGAAATATATATTTAAAAGACATTAAGAAAGCAGATAAACTGGTAAATTTCTGTTTTATCAGCATAAAGTAAATATACAATAATAAAAAAATGGATTTAACTTTTCTTAATATAGTGAAGGGTGTTTTTACAGTTTTTATACTATGTAGCCACAGTGCAAATCCATTTACAATTTAAATTAGAACACCATGATATTTATCAAAGGGCAGTCTGAAAATATTTTACCCTAGGCCATTACATTTGCCAGAGATAAAAAATGCCTTTCTGTTGATTTAGATTTAAAAATTAAAATCTGGGTCACTAACCTTGTTGTCACATCATCTAGAATAATATGTTCCCTAGAGACATCAATTGAATTTAAAAAGAATACTTTCATAATACTTATTATTCTTTGCACATTATTGGTTATTCTTCTTGATGTGGATTTGTTTGCATATTGTCATTGTTACTTCTAGGCATGTTCGTTGTGTATTTTTTATATCCCTGTATTCTGCAGAATGTCTTTAGGTGACAATTGTAACTGCTGATTCTGCACGAGATTCAGTACTGTAAGCTAAACAGAAAACTATTGTCACAACCTAAGGATTGGATAAACTCAGTTGGATCTGACTCATACAGAGTATATCTTCCAATGCATTTCTCTGGCTTCCGATCTTGAGCCCTGAGTTCTAAGTGTTTTCTGTAAGTGCACAAATAGAACCTGTAATTTGGCATCACATTGATACCATTTTGCTCTTATTTTAAGAAGGAACATTTTATATGGAAACACATGAGAGGGGAAGGAACCAACAAATTCAGTGGGGAGAAAGTTAATTAAGACAAAGTGGGGTTTGGATTATGGGGTTTTAGTGTTTGGTGGATAACTGACTAAATGAAAGATTTTCTTTTCTTTTTTCTGTGCCACAGCTCTTCCTTCATGTTCTCCCGTACTTACTTGCTCCACCATTCAGTCTGCTACTCACTTTAACATTTGCTTGTCTTTTGGACGATTAAGTAGTACTTGTGTGGACTTTTTTAAACACATATTGCACCCCGCCCTCAAATTCCTGGGCCTGAGATGGAAGAATCAGGATGTAGATTAGGCTGTGGGGACTGGCATTTGGGCTGGGATCCCGTTCCAATGGATCTCCTCCATTTTTTTATGTTGGGAACTCCAATGCGGGGAGGAGGGGGGCATGTGCTTCTTGCAGGCTGATCAATTGCTATTAGGAAAATGGCAACAAAGATATTGCAACTGTTTTTATTTTAAAATAAATTAACAATCTAGCTGAAATGGCTAGCCCTTTCCCCCAAAGAAGCAGCAAGGTGCTGCTCTGACATTCCTGGCCCCCTGTAGTATGGACATCCAGAAAGCATCAAAAATAGTGCAGATGTCCTTTATATAAATAGCTCCATCCCTAGGATTTGGGAGGGGTCAATGCCAATGCAGACTGGCCCAGCAGTCTCGCCCTGGAGTGGGATTCGAGGAATTTCAAACTCATTTCACACTCTCTCTCTCTGACATTCACTGGGGAGATTTTGACTTTGCGCAATAGTGTAAAACGGGTGATAGTGAATCGATTAACTTCAATGGAAATAAAAATCAGGAGAGATGTAAAACGGGCTGCTGATTCACTATCACCTGTTTTACACTATCGCGCAAAGTCAAGATCTACCCTACTCTCTGTTACACACATTTCCTGTCACATTCTTTCACTTTTTGTCAGGCTCCTTCAGCCGCACTCTCTCCTGCTTTCACACACTCTTGCCCCAATTTTAACCTAATCCGCTCACCGGGAACAGGGGAAATTGAGGTCGAACGCTCGTTTTGCACCCCGCAGAATTTGTCTCTCCATTAACTTCAATCGAGAGTAAAATCGGATAGGATATAAAACAGGCATCCGACCCAAACCCACCTTGTTCCCGCTAGATAAGTTAGGTTAAAATAGGGGCTAGACCTCTCTGTCTCTGTCACACTTTGTTTTGTTCACTACTTACAACTCACATACATAGGCCCCGATATTTATGGGGAGGTGGGGGGGGAGGTGTAGAGGTCGAGGAACCCCTTGAGGACGGGATTCCCGTTGGTGCTGCCAAGCTTAACGGCAGGACATGATTTACATTTTTGGACTCTGTTTCCCAGCTAAAGTCGGTCAGTTTGAGAGGCTGGTTGGCTGTTGGGCAGAAAGGCCTGTTGCACCAGGCTGCAGCCACTGACCAGGAATGACAGATCATGGATCGGCGAGGAGATTGGGGAGCGGGGCGCGGTGGGGGGGGCGGAGAGGTAGGTCGGGGATCGGAGGGGGACATCGGAGGTGGGGTCCGATCAACCGGGGGGCGATCATTGGGAGGAGCCAATCGCGGGGGTCTGAAGCACCCCTGCTTCTCCTGGCCCAAAAGCAGTGCTGGAAAGGCATCTACCTGTTGGATTCAGCCGTTCTCGCCTCCCTTCAGCTGCCGGGTTTCCTGAAGCCTGAGAAACCCAGCCAGCCAGCATTAAATCTGAAAGAGAGCTAACATTTGAGGCACGCATACTCATTAAAATATTTAAATTAAGGGCCCACCTCCAGAGAGCAGGTTAGTCGCCTGCCCCTCAACCCATTAAAACCGATCGTGGGCGGGTTGGGGTCGGGGGTTTCCCATTTTTAAATTTTTAACTGTCCCCCCCACCCCCGCTTCCCCACCCGTCAGTCCTGGGGGGTTAAAACTACCCCCAAACTCTCAGTGTCACTGTCATACAAATGAAGCATCCTTGAACTTTAATCATTTTGTGTGTCTGATGCTGTGGGATCCACCAACCTCCAATCTGACTTCAGGGTACATTTTCGGAGATTTACCTCCTGGCGTGGAGTCTCCCTTGATGAGATTCCAGTTTGGAAAACTGGACACAGACGTCAGTACTTTCAACCTTAGCTGCTCCTGATTTTCGAACCAATTTTACTGATCAGAAAATTAGAGGTGTCACGAATCAGGCATAGAATCATAGAATTATAGAATAATAGGATGATACAGCACAGAAGGAGGCCATTCGGCCCATCGTGCCTGTGCCAGCTCTTTGAAAGATCTACCCAATTAGTCCCATTGCCCTGCCCTAGCCCCATAGCCCTGTAAATGTTTTCCCTTCAAGTATTTATCTAATTCCCTTTAGAAAGTTATTATTGATTCTGCTTCCACCACTCATTCAGGCAGTGCATTCCAGATCATAACAACTTGCTCCGTAAAAAAAAGTCTCCTCGTCTCGCCTCTGGTTCTTTTGCCAATTACCTTAAATCTGTCTCCTCTGGCTACTGACCCTTCTGCCACTGGTTACAGTTTCTGCTATTTACTCTATCAAAACCCTGCATGATTTTGAACACCTCTATTAAATCTCCCCTTAACCTTCTCTGCTCTAAAGAGAGCAACCAGGCATGGAACAGAATCCAAATCTCCAAAAACATTTGCACCCCATCCCATTTCAATAAGCAGTTAGCAGAAGGACAGACCCAATAACACAAGTCACAACCAAAGTAAGGTATGCACTGCATCAAATGCTCCCATTATAATTTAGTATTGAACCATTGAAGTTATAGCACATTAGGCCCATCGCCTCTGTGATGATGTTAGCTCTCAACTAAAGCAATCTACTCTAATCAATATCGATTATATAGTTCTTGGATGATTTGGTTTCTTACTTGTGCTTTTATTTCCTGTCTAATTCTGCAGTATAATTATTGATTTTCTAACTAGTGTTCACGAAGTAATTA
This sequence comes from Heptranchias perlo, assembly GCF_035084215.1. Lineage (NCBI taxonomy): Eukaryota > Metazoa > Chordata > Chondrichthyes > Hexanchiformes > Hexanchidae > Heptranchias > Heptranchias perlo. Next base: position 99,641,587 of record NC_090325.1, on the reverse strand, counting down.
TAATATAAGATATCAATTATTGTTTGACTACATTGACCCCCAGCCCGGTCCAGTCTGGCAATGCCTCAATTTTAAAATTCTCTTCCTTGTTTTCAAGTCCCTCCATGATCTCACCCCTCTCTATCCCTGTAACCTCCTTCAGCCCTACAACCCTCCAGGATCTCTGCGTTCCTCCAAATCTGGCCTCTTGTGCATCCCCAATTTTAATCGCTCCACCATTGGTGGCCACACCTTCAGCTGCATAGGCCCTCAGCTCTGGAATTCCTTCCCTAAACCAAGCTTTTGGTCACCTGTCCTAATATCGCCTTAGGTGTCGGCTTGGTGTCAAATTTTGTTTGGTAACATTCCTGCGAAGCGCTTTGGGGCTTTTTACTACATTAAAGGCAATATATAAGCAAGTTGTTGTTGTTGTTGTTGTTGTTTCGGCATCTGTGATGCTAATTGGCAGGCCAGCAATCGTTAAATAAAGTGATTAACCATTGACAGCTGCCTGTAATCCTTTGATGGATTCCTTCCAGTGTTTCTTGAATAAAACTGAAGTATCGGTGAAAAGAAAAGGCACAACAAAGAGTTAAATTATCAACCAATATACGATTTCTTTGAAAGACTGTTGGCGGATATTTCCGTTACTGTCGCAACAAAAGGGTTGTTAATCCTTCAACAATTACTTTCCACATGATTCAGGCATGAGTGGTTATGAAACAACAAGCTTTAATATATTGACTTACAACAGTATTATGCCTTCAGATTACTTTAAATGACAAGCAAGTAATACAACCTGGTTCCTGTGGACCCAAGACAATCAGACTTGGCTTCCGTAGGCTGTCTGTGGCTATGGACTTCCGACAGTCCTCTCGAGACCTTTAACTTTGTACTATTCGGCTGCTATGTTCTGTACGTAAGCATTTTTTTTATTCGTTCATGGGATGTGGGCATCGCTGGCAAGGCCACCATGTATTGCCCATCCTTAATTGCCCTTGAGAAGGTGGTGGTGAGCCACTTTCTTGAACCGCTGCAGTCCGTGTGGTGAAGGTTCTCCCATAGTGCTGTTAGGTAGGGAGTTCCAGGATTTTGACCCAGCGACGATATATTTCCAAGTCGGGATGGTGTGTGACTTGGAGAGGAACGTGCAGGTGGTGTTGTTTCCATTTGCCTCTACCCCTGTCCTTCTAGGTGGTAGAGGTCACGGATTTGGGAGGTGCTGTCAAGGAAACCTTGGCGAGTTGCTGCAGTGCATCCTGTGGATGGTACACACTGCAGCCACAGTGCGCCGGTGGTGAAGGGAGTGAATATTTATGGAGGTGGATGGGGTGCCAAACAAGCAGGCTGCTTTGTCCTGGATGGTGTCGAGCTTCTTGAGTGTTGTTGGAGCTGCACTCATCCAGGCAAGTGGAGAGTATTCCATCACACTCCTGACTTGTGCCTTGTAGATGGTGGAAAGGATTTGGGGAGTCAGAAGGTGAGTCACTCGCCAAAGTATACCAAGCTCTGACCTTTTCTTGTAGCCATAGTATTTATGTGGCTGGTCCAGTTAAGTTTCTGGTCGATGGTGACCCCCAGGATGTGGATGGCGGGGGATTCCGCGATGGTAATTTTGAAGGGGAGGTGATTAGACTGTCTCTGTCATTGCCTGGCACTTGTCTGGTGCGAATGTTACTTGCCACTTATCAGCCCAAGCCTGGACGTTGTCCAGGTCATGCTGCATGCGGGCACGGACTGCTTCATTATCTGATAAACATTATCTGATTAAAACAAAATTGCTGGACTATAACTTGGTGTTGTAAAATTGTTTACAATTGTCAACCCCAGTCCATCACCGGCATCTCCACATCATTATCTGAGGGGTTGCGAATGGAACTGAACAGTGTGCAATCATCAGCAAACATCCCCATTTCTGACCTTATGATGGAGGGAAGTTCATTGATGATGCAGCTGAAGATGGTTGGGCCTAGGACACTGCCCTGAGGAACTCCTGCAACAATGTCCTGGGGCTCAGATGATTGGTCTCCATCAACCCTACCAACTTCCTTTGTGCTAGGTACGACTCCAGCCACTGGAGAGTTTTCCCCCTGATTCCCATCTCTGGATGCTTACTTCCTTAATTTCATCAGAGAGTAGGGCCTATTAGAGACCAAAAAGGTAACTTATGTGTGGAGGCGGAAGATGTTGGTATGGTTCTTAATGAATACTTTGAGTCTTCACAAAAGAGAGGGACGATGCAGACATTGTAGTTAAGGAGGAGGAGTGTGAAATATTGGACGGGATAAACTTAGTGAGAAAGGAAGTATTAAGGGGATTAGCATCTTTGAAAGTAGGTAAATCACCAGGGCCAGATGAAATGTGTTGCAGGCTGTTAAAAGAAGCAAGAGAGGAAATAACGGAGGCTCTGATCATCATTTTCCAATCCTCACTGGATACAGGCGTGGTGCTGGACGATTGGAGGACTGCTAACATTGTACCATTGTTTAAAAAGGGAGCAAGCGAGTAATTACAAGCTAGTCAGTCTAACCTCAGTGGTGGGCAAATTATTGGAATCAATTCCGAGGGACAAACCGTCACTTAGAAAGGCATGGAGTAATCAAGGACAGTCGGCATGGATTTGTTAAGGGAAGGTCGTGTCTGACTAACTTGATTGCATTTTTTGAGGAGGTAACAAGGAGGGTTGATGAGGGTAGTGCATTTGATGTAGTCTACATAGATTTTAGCAAGGCTTTTGACAAGGTCCCACATGGCAGACTGGTCAAAAAGTACAAGCCCATGGGATCCAAGGGAGAGTGGCAAGTTGGATCCAAAATTGGCTCAGTGGCAGGAAGCAAAGGATAATGGTCGATGGGTGTTTTTGTGACTGGAAGACTGTTTTAGTAGGGTTCCGCAGGGCTCAATACGAGGTCCCTTGCTTTTTGTGATATATATTAATGATTTGGACTTTAATGTAGGGGGCATGAATGAGAAGTTTGCAGATGATACTAAAATAGTCTGTGTGGTTAATAGTGAGGAGGAAAGCTGTAGACTGCAGAAAGATATCAATGGACTGGTCACGTGGGCAGAAAAGTGGCAAATGGAATTCAATCCAGAGAAGTGTGAGGTAATGCATTTGGGGAGCGCAAACAAGGCAAGTGAGTACACAATAAATGAGAGGATACTGAAAGGTGTAGAGGAAGTGAGGGACCTTGGAGTGCATGTGCACAGATCCCTGAAGGTAGCAGGACAGGTAGATAAGATGTTAAGAAGGCATACTTTCCTTTATTAGCCGAGGCATAGAATATAAGAGCAGGGAGGTTATGCTGCAATTGCATAAAACACTAGTTAGGCCACAGCTTGAGTGTTGTGTACAGTTCTGGTCACCACATTACAGGAAAATGTAATTGCACTAGAGAGGGTACAGAGGAGGTTTACGAGGATGTTGCCATGACTGGAGAATTTTCGCTATGAAGAAAGATCGGACAGGCTGGGGTTGTTCTCTTTGGAATAGAGGAAGCTGAGGGGTGATTTAATTGAGGTGTACAAAATTATGAGGGGCCTAGATAGAGTGGATAGGAAGGACCTATTTCCCTCAGCAGAGAGGTCAATAACCAGGGGGCATAGATTTAAAGTGATTGGTAGAAAGATTAGAGGGGAGCTGAGGAAAATCTTTTTTACCCAGAGGGTGGTGAGGTCTGGAACTCACTGCCTGACAGGGTGGTAGAGGCAGAAACCCTCAATCATTTAAAACATACCTGGATGTGCGCCTGAAGTGCCGTGACCTACAAGGCTACGGACCAAGTGCTGGAAAGTAGGATTAGGCTGGATGGCTCATTTTTGGCCGGTGCGGACACGATGGGCCGAATGTCCTCCTTCTGTGCCTTAAGTTTTCTATGATTCAATGATTCTGTGGCCTTATCTTCTAGTTGTAAGTCATCCCACCATGCTGACACTACACTAGCAACTCAAGATAAGCTGTGTTACATAACGCAATTAATGACCGCAACCTTCATCTCTGTTTACATGCTGTTTGTTCCTCTGAGGAATGCATAGGTCTTTCGTTACCACATCTCTTGTTTTGGTGTAGAACACCTTCTGACGTCAATGTTATCTATTCTATGGAACGTTGGCCTCATCCTCCCTGCTGTTCTGTAGTGTAAGCTGTTCCTTGTTTTCACAGAGATACTGAATCACGCCCCCCTCAACATCCCCCTCTTGATAAATGTCTGGGGCGCTATGTGAACTATACGAGATGGGATAATTGACTATTCCTAGTTTTAAACCATTTTCTTACAGAACAAAATGCTGTCTCACAATTGTCTAAAACTATCTAATTATGGCTATAGGCTTTGATTAAGTAGACTTCAGATTGGAATAGGGGACAAAGAGCAGATGATTTGAAATGCTCAGGGCATGATGTTCATTGAGACATGTTCATCCAGAGTTTCTTTGCACTCAGGAGATGACAAAACATAAAATCCCTTAACTTGACCTGATTTCTGCACCAATATGTGCAGTCAGGGTTGGTCACTAAACTGACTCGAAAATTTGAATTATTCCAGTAGAACAATTAGCATCCATTTAGGAAGGTCTGAGTTACATGTTTTTTGGATTAATGGAGACTCAGATCTATTTCTGATTCATTAAAATGAATTTTCTGTGATTTGTTTGGAGGAGAATTGTTTCCTGCCTGTTGTTTAGTTTATGTGGGCTTTGTACTTACGGTACAAGAGATAATTTGTGACATATACCATGTGCCAAAATGCCTGTGAATCACTCTTCAGACTGGCATTTTAATATTAAAACCTGTACTTAGTGCTCAGCTGTTCTTATTCAATCTGATTACAATTGTCTATGTACTGAATTGTCAGACTTGAATTATCTGCACGATAGGCTTTATGTGCTTTCCCTCCCTATGAAAACTGAAAATGTTTAGCACTAGGGCATGTTCTTGTGGTGCTGTGTATTAAGACGTTCAGTTTAACAAAAAGCTTTGCAACAAAGAGAGACTTTGTCAAACAGCTGTGTTATTGTCACTTTATTTTATGCCAGTTTTTCTATCACTCCGATCTTTTATTTTGGAAGCGCCATCTTAGAAATTATATTAGCATATACACATTTTAAAAAAATCATTCATGGGATGTTGGCGTCGTTGGCAAGGCCAGCATTTATTGCCCATCCCTAATTGACCTTCAGAAGGTGGTGGTGAGCCGTCTTCTTCAACCGCTGCACTCCATGTTGACATTCCTCTGCCCGATACTTTAATTCATTAATTTTAAATGTGTTAATGCCGTCAGTAAAACAATAAGGAGGGAGAAGCATGAAAATTGGTATTTAGCAAGGTGATGTGCTGGAGGATTTCACAATCATGGTTGCTGCTGACAAGGGTTTCAAAAACAAGGTTAAAAATGAGGAAGTTGTGAATTAATAGAGAATTCAGGCAGGACTATTTCACACAAAAGGAAATGGAGATATGAACCAAGAATTTCTGCTCCTTTTTGGGACAGAAGTCAAGCATCTTGGGAGTTAGGGAGGAGGGCCAAAATTTGGCGGAACCCATCTTTTCTGGGTTTCCACCCCTTAAGAACTATCTTATAGGATTCAAACAGAGGGAGCCAGATGCTTCTTGCACCTGCCCAGCCCCCTCCATCACAGTGTCAGTTTGGGTGCAAGTCTGGGGAGAAGGCTTTTCCTAGGCTCCCTTGAAAGTCTCACCAGATGTGCCACCAATGCAACCAGCAGTACCAATGCCACAGAGAGGAAGGATGCCGTGGGAAACATGGAGGCATTATAATGCCAAATTCATATTTGCACCATAGCAATGTTGGGTGCAAGGGTCGTCTGTTCGTCCCTGGCAACCAGTATTGCTGTGGGCAGCAGAGGGGCCATTGTGATTGATTACACATGCTTGGGCACCACTTTTTATGTTTCACAGGAATCACAGAAGCCATGGACAGTGCTTTGCAGTGGAGGCTCTTCCAAGGCCTCCCGCAGCCAATCTCTACCCCTCATCCTTCCAAGGCCTCCCACAGCCAATCTCCACTCCCTAGCCCTCCAGGCTGACTACCCAGCAGAAGTGAGGAGTCTACCTTAAAAGATGCTAAATGATGCTCTCTGCAGGAACTTGGCTGGGCTCAGAGGCCCATCCCTGTGCAGACAGAAGTCCCCCCCACCTAAGATGCACTAGACTTCCACAAAAATGGAAAATTACAGTTCAATAGGTGGAGAATTTTAATGCAATTCTAAATGTTTGTATTATGCCTGAGATTTCTTCTATTATTGCAACAGTATCTTCATACTTCACCTACTCCTCCTGTGTTTCCTACTTCTTTGGACCGCCTGCTTTGTCCCCTCTCACCCAAGCACTCCCCCAATATCTCCTGCTGTCCAGGATAGTCCTGGTATGCCTTATGCTGCACAGAATGGTCCTCCTATCCCTCCTCCCACCTATCAGGTTTTTGGTGCAATTGACTCTAAATCAAATTTTATTTCTAACAACGACGAATATGACAAATACTGTTCACCGTGGACTCTCAGAATAATACCTCTTTATCTTAGCTTCACAATCACCAACATAGCAAACCTCTGTTATATTAGGTGTAATATACCTAATATAATAGTGTGAGAAACCACAATGCCTCCCACTTAATTGCTTATTGGACACTTGTGTTATCTATATGATTAGATAGAACCTCACAATCCTATTTGTACTGCCATTTTTTGTCTAGTGTAAAAGTGATCTGCGTTAACAAGTGTTTATATTCAGAAATGGTATCACATTGTTTATGTAAAAGGGAAGCTGTCATGGTTGAAAAAACAACAGAATCTACAGTAAAAGAAGATGTACTGTGAGAAGACTAAAGCTGCACAACAGAAAATGCAGCTGCACGGGAAAGATAGTCCTTCCTGAATCTTGGACACCTTACGATTGCACTAATATGTATAATTATGATGAGACTGAATTTGTTTTTCAGCAACATATCTGACAGTAGAAAGCCAAAAGAACAAATCGCTGCTATGCCATAATATAAATGAAATCCAAAATGTACACCCCTAGTCGTGATGAAAAGGATCAATATTTTTTTTAAATGTAGGCAGGATTTAGTTGTGTATCACAGCAATCCTATTGCCTGAAGGATTAAAGATAGTTTTTCAAAGCAAAGCTATTTTTCCTGGATAGTGAGTTCAGAAGACAGGGGTGAAAATCAAACATTTCTGGACAATACTTTAGCTTATCATGTCTTTGACACTCTCCTTCATTATGACACCTATTCACATAATTAAAAAAATCAACAATGGGAATAGTGATGTGCCTTCCTTGTTACTACAAGAGGCAACATTTGTGGTTCTGAGGTAATAAAGGTTAGAAATTATTGTTGACAATATTAGTGTCTAAATAGACAGGGTTATCATATTGTAAATAGGTTAATGCTTCCTTTAAAATTGCGGACAAATGAATCATGGGAATTTGTCTGCTAATATCACCAACAATAATTTCCAACCTGTCATCCAAGGACTGGGATTTATTTTATTTTCATCACAGATGGGTTACTTAACTTAAAAGCTAAGACAGATACATTTTAACTGGAGTATTCCGAGGATTTCAGCAGGCACCATCACATATTCTGGGAGTGAGCTCTGGACATCTGGAACTTTTAAATGTTCATGTGTTGTTATGTGAGTGCACAGCAATTAATATTCAAAAAGCTGACCATGGCTATCGGGTCAGATTGACCAATATGGACTTGCATTTTCTGCCAACCTTGATCTTACATCCATTTAATTGGAGCTTTATTTAGAACTTTAAAACTCACTAAAAATGACCATTTTTACAGAAGGTTTTGCAGAAATAGATGGTGACAGTAGTGGTATAGTCTTACTAACACAGCATACCAAAACCGTCCCATTGTTGGATGATTTGCACATATTAGTTTCAAGTTTCTCAATCAACTATTCAGAACTGTTTCTTGAACACTGACTTTACTGTCAGCAATAAGTTGAAACATCTTTTGAAGAGGCAGAAATGGTTGCAGCTGCTGAAGATATTCCACACACCCCATCAACCTGATATGACAGTGATAGACTTCATTCGAGATGGATGCAGATCTGCCTTGTTTCAGTGAGCTGAATGAACATACAATTGCAGGGGAGAAAAAATCTTCAAAACAAGGAAAAGATCTAAGAAATCTTTAATGCCAGTTCTGTAAATGATGAGATTTCAGAATCATTTGAACTCTTGTCCTTACACTCTCACACCCACCACCACGACCAGACAAGCTTTGAATGCTGCGACTGTTGTCAGATATTACCTGGAGGCTAAATGGCATGAGCCAGACCCTGAGCATAGTCGATTAGCTGAAGTCACAAATCATGATGAATGCACACAGTTTTCAAAACAAAATATAGATTTCTTCAAGTAAGATCAGAACACTATGCTGACTGCCTCTAAAAAATTTAATTTTGCTTGTTGTTTCCACAATATAGGAAAGTATCATCATATAACAAAGCCATTATTTACCACAATACAATATTAATCTTTTTGACTAGCAGTATGATACAGAACGCACTGAAAGGGGCATTTTTCCAAATGCCTGCTCCTGTATATTAGGAAATCATAGGTTCCCTCTCCACAATCCATTAAAATTAACTGTTGGAAAGTTGTGGGGAGCATGCCTAGAATTTCTCAAGATATGCTGCCAGTGCACGAGGTCGCTGGCAGTGCACAATAAGACTCACTATTTTTTAATGGAGAGAAACCATCGTGGAGGGCCAAAGTTGAATTGAAGAACAGAGAAGGCAAGAATCCTAGGCTTACAGAGAGCACAAGTACATTTCCAAGGACAAGGAAAGCTGCACAAAAAGTAAGATGGATAAAAAAGATGGCGTAGGACAGGGTTAAGTTTAGGGGTGACCACCTTGACGATAATAGGAAGGAAATTATCACCACCAGTATTCTCATTGAAGCCCAGAGAAGGGAGCTCTGATATACCAAGCAGGGATAAAATTTGATGAAGGTCATTATGGTCAAACAGAATGGAGTAATGAAGAAAGAAAGAGCTTGCACTTTTATTCACCTTTTCTGTCTTCAGAACATTCCAAAGTACTTCACAACCAAGGAATAATTTTTGGAGTGCATTTACTGTTATTATGTAGGTAAACACAGCAGGCAATTTGCTCCCAACAAAGTTCTGAAAACAGAAATGACCAGAAAATCAGTTCTTAATGATTTTGTTTGAGAGGGGAAATACTGGTATAAAATGGGCGCAATGGGGGCCAATTTAGGAGACCAACATCCCGCGCCCAAAGTACATCTAAAAGATGTCCAACCCAATATTGGGTCCCTGGTGGCTGCCAGGCGTTAGGCCCCTTACATGTGTAAATAAGAGGCTCATTGCATGTTTTAGGCCCCTCTGAAAAATTGGATACTGCTCAATATTCTCTCACAGGTGGGCCTGCTCTGCTCAGGATTCTCTCAGCAGGCGGGCCTGCTCTGCTCAGGATTCTCTCAGCAGGCGGGCCACCAACAAAAGGTGAGTTTTGTTTTAAAATACATTTCTAAATTCATTCCGTGGATCCTGAGGAGCAGGAGTCCTCTTCCGGCTCCACAGTATCCCGATCAGCCTCCCCCACCCTCGCCATTGGGGCTCCACCCCCCGCCTCTCCTGAGACTTACTTGTGAACCACTGCCGTTGAGGCAAGCGGCCCCATATTAATTTTCTTAAAATGGGTCAGGTGCCTGTGAAGGCATGACAGGCACCGGCAGCGCACCCAAATAATAGAAATAAAGCCCAATTTCTGGATCTGGGCCTGCCGGTTGAGCATGCACTCTGTGCGTGGTGCCTATTTCAGTCCCAAAAACAAGCCTAAAGGAATTTAAACCCAAAAATCTCTTTTGAAGGAACACACCACCAACAAAGGAAGAAAGGACTTGCACTTCTGTTGCACCTTTCATATCCTCAGGGCATCCTGAAATGCTTCATAGCCAATGAATTATTTTTAGAAGTGTAGCCACTGTTGTTTTGTGGGTAAATGCAACAACAAAAACAACTTGCATTTATATAGTGCCTTTAAGATAGAAAAACTTCCCAAGCTGCTTCACAAAAATCAACCCTGAGCCAAAGAAGGAGATATTAGGAGGGGTGACCAAAAGCTTGGTCAAAGAGTTGAGTTTTTAAGAGTCTTAAAGGTGGAGAGGTTGCGCACAACAAGTTCCACGAACAGCAGAGACAATAGAACAATGAATCTCTTTTAGTGTTGTTGGCTGAGGGATAAATGTTGGCCAGGACACCAAAAGAATTGTTCTGTTCTTTAAATAGTCCCATGGTATCTTTTACGTCCAACTGAACAGGCAGACAGAGCCAAGATTTAACAGCTCATGGGAGAGACGACACATAGAACATAGAACATAGAAACTTCGAGCCTGCTCCGCCATTCAATATGATCATGGCTGATCCTTTATCTCATACCATATTCCCGCTCTCTCCCCATTCCCCTTAATGCCTTTTGTGTCTAGAAATCTATCTAGCTCCTTCTGAAATATATTCAGTGAATTGACCTCCACAGTCTTCTGTGGTAGAGAATTCCATCGGTTCACCACCCTCTGAGTGAAGAAATTTCTCCTCATCTCAGTCCTAAATGTCCTACCACGTATCCCGAGACTGTGATCCCTCGTTCTGGACCCTCCAGCCAGGGGAAACATCCTCCCTGCATCCAGTCTGTCTAGCCCTGTCAGAATTTTATATGTTTCAATGAGATCTCCTCTTATTCTTCTAAACTCGAGTGAATACAAGTCGAGTCGACCCAATCTCTCCTCATACGACAGTCCTGCCATCCCAGGGATCAGTCGGGTGAACCTTCGCTGCACTCCCTCTATGGCAAGTATATCCTTTCTTAGGTAAGGAGACCAAAACTGCACACAATACTCCAGGTGTGGTCTCACCAAGGCCCTGTATAACTGCAGTAAGACATCCTTGCTCCTGTACTCAAATCCTCTTGCAATAAAAGCCAACATACCATTTGCCTTCCTAACTGCTTGCTGCACCTGCATGTTTGCTTTCAGTGACTGGTGAACAAGGACACCCAGGACCCTTTGTATATCGTAAACAATTTTACAACACCAAGTTATAGTCCAACAATTTTATTTGAAATTCACAAGCTTTCGGAAGCTTCCTCCTTCCTCAGGTGAATGTGGGATTCACCTGAGGAAGGAGGAAGCCTCCGAAAGCTTGTGAATTTCAAATAAAATTGTTGGACTATAACTTGGTGTTGTAAAATTGTTTACAATTGTCAACCCCAGTCCATCACCGGCATCTCCACATCATGGCTACCTTTGTATATCAATATTCCCCAATCTATCACAATTTAAATAATACTCTGCCTTTCTGTTTTTCCTTCCAAAGTGGATAACTTCACATTTATCCACATTATACTGCATCTGCCATGTATTTGCCCATTCACTCAACTTGTCTAAATCGCCTTGAAGCCTCTTCGCATCCTCCTCAGAACTCATGATCCCACCTAATTTCGTGTCGTCAGCAAACTTGGAAATATTATGTTTGGTTCCCTCATCCAAATCATTGATATATATTGTGAATAGCTGGGGCCCAAGCACTGATACATGCGTACCCCACTAGTCACTGCCTGCCACCCCGAAAAAGACCCATTTATTCCTACTCTCTGTTTTCTGTCTGTTAACCAATTTTCAATCCATGCCAGTATTTTACCACCAATCTCATGTTCTTTAATTTTGCACACTAACCTCTTATGTGGGACTTTATCAAAGGCTTTCTGAAAATCCAAATACACCACATCCACTGGTTCTCCCTTATCTATTCTACCAGTTACGTCCTCAAAAAACTCTAGTAGGTATGTCAAACATGGTTTCCCTTTCATAAATCTATGTTGACTTTGTCTAATCCCGTTGATATTTTCTATGTGTGCTGTTATTGCATCCTTTATGATAGACTCTAGCATTTTCCCTACTACTGATGTTAGGCTAACCGATCTGTAGTTCCCTGTTTTCTCTCCCTCCTTTTTTAAATAGTGGGGTTATATTTGCCACCCTCCAATCTGCAGGAACTGTTCCATAATCTATAGAATTTTGGAAGATGACAACTAATGCATCCACTATTTCCATGGCTACCTCTTTTAGTACTCTGGGATGCAAATTATCTTTCAGTCCCATTAATTTCTCCAGCACTATTTTTTTTACAAATACTAATTTCCTTTAATTCCTCCTTCTCACTAGTCCCTTGGTTCCCTAGCATTTCTGGGAAGTTATTTGTGTTCTCTTCCGTGAAGACAGAACCAAAGTATCTGTTTAATTGCTCTGCCATTTCCCTGTTCCCCATTATAAATTCTCCCATTTCTGACTGTAAGGGACACCTCCCTCAATGCAACGCTATGCACTGCACTGAAGATTAAGTCTAGATTATGTGCTCAAATCCTGGAATAGAGTTTGAACCCAAACCTTTCTGACTTAGAGGAAAGAGCACTACCAACTGAGTTAAGATGACAAGAGCTGTCCTTTACAGAATATTCAGCAGGAAGAGCTCTTAGACAGGCGAGAAAACACCAAGGGGTATATTTTAATCCTGAAGAACGGATGGGTTGGGGGCGGGTGCAAAGTAAAAATTCTCCATTTCCGGAGCGGGACCACATCCTGGCTCCAACACGCCTACTTCTGGGTTTAATACAGATGCGTTTGGAAGCGTGCGCTTCTGACACCCAGAAGTCCAGCAGGCACGTAAAGCCGGCGGGACGATACTTAAAGGGCCAATTGATGTGCTTAAAGTTATTAAACCTGTTAACTTTTTGTATATTGACCTACACAAGCCATTTTAACTGCTCCTGAACATGTCTCCTGTGGCCTCTGAAACATGCCATGGAAACAGAGGTGAATTCCAGCCAGCTCTCAATTGGATTTCTAAACCAATGATTGACACGTGAAGAAAAGGTTAGTTTTTGCAGCAGGGTAATCAGCTCTTGGACAAATCTTTGCCTGGGAGTTCTTAGTGTTTAAACTGAGATTTCTTGGGTCGCCTTCCGAATTCTTGTGTTCAGACATATTTACCTGTGTTTTGGACCCCTTCAAGCTGACACCATCAGGATGGGGGAGGTGGGGAGGGGCGCAATGGATCTACTCAACAGTACATCTCAGGAGGAGGCACATCACCATCCATAGCAGGCACGGCGTGCAGTTCTGGGAGTTGCAGGTACACAAGACAGAGGTGCACCACAGGGACGTGCAGAAGAGGGGACCAATGGAGGGGTCGAGGTCACAGGAGGCATTACCCACATGAGCGGGTCTACAGGCAAAGGCTGAACTTCCTGAACCTCTCTGAGGAGCAATGCTTATGCAGGCTCAGATTGAGTCGCCAGGTGGTCGCAGACATTTACATGCTCCTTCAAGCAGGGCTGCTCCCAGCTGGGCCTGGCGGGCACGTATTGCCCGTCGCAGTTAAAGCCACCACTGCCATCAATTTCTTCACCTTCAGATCCTTCCAGGGTGCTACCAGAGACATCACAGGGTCTCTAAGTTGTCTGCACATAAGTGTATACAACAGGTCACGACTGGCTTGTTTGCCAGGACATCTGACTATGCCAGCTTCCCCTGCAACGACATCAGCCAGACTGAGAGGGCAGTGGATTTCCACTCTCTGGCTGGCTTCCCACGGGTGCAGGGCACAAATGATTGCCCACACATAGGAATCCGAGCACCTCCACATGAGCCAGGAATGTTCATCAATCAAGAGAAATATCACTCCATCAATCCACAGCTGGTTTGCGACCACCAGAAGAGGTTTCTGCAGGTGTGTGCCAAATTCCCTGGCAGGTGCCATGATTCCTTCATTTTGCGCGAGTCCAACATCCTGGCCTTCTTCCACACACAAGACAGACTTAAGGGCTGGCTTCTTGGAGACGAGGGTGACCCTCTGCAGACGTGGCTCATGACACCTGTAAGTAACGCCATCAACGAGGCACAGCAGTACGACAGTCACATCACCACCAGGTCTGTCATTGAATAATCCATTCAAGTGCTGATGATGTGCTGTAGGTATCGGGATCGATTTGGGGGAGCCCTTCAGTACTCACCAGCAAGGGTATGTAGAATAATAGTCATCTGTTGTGTCTTGCACAACATCACTCAGCAGAGAGGGCTCTAATGGTAGAAGAGCTGTAATGAAGCATCCGCATCTGCTGGCAACATTGAAGAAGACGAGGGGGAGGACAAGGATAAGGAGGAGGAGGAGGAAAATGGGCAACCCGTCGGCAGAGCAGCGGCACACATGGATGCTTATGAAGCCAGGGAGTCACTCATATGTGGTAGATTCTCATAAGGAGGTCTGCAAACTGAAGATGGTGAACTACTCAGACCTCCTGGAACAACCACCACCACCACCAGCCCACCGCCCCCCCGCTCCCCGCCACCCTCCGTTTCCAAAAAAAAACAGACCTGCAACCACACATACACCCACTGTAAACACACCCAATGGATGGCATCATGTCTTGGTATTCATGATGAAGCACAAGCAAGGACGCTTTCACAAAAGGGACTCAAAAATGGGCAAGACGTGGCAGTGGTGGTGAGAATTATAATGTTTAGTGTGAATGTAACAAAATACAAATATAAATGAAAAACTTGACATTTGGTCAGACACCCTTGGGGATTACAAAACCTTCGCCTTCCTCTTTCTACTGCTTCTACGTGGTGCAACCCCTGTGGCTTCAGCAGAGATGGTGGCTGGTTGCTCAGATCCCTGCCCTGATTGCTTAGTTGCTTTCGGCCTATGCCCACTGGGCATTGGAGCCCGTGAGGGCGCAGCCAAAGATTACTCCACCTGCACTTGTGCAAGGGCAGACTCGGCCACCTGGAGAGGAGGCAGCATTGCAGGTACTGGTTGGGGGGAGGAGGCAACGGGTGAGACGTGAGGGCGCTTTGAGTGGAGTCCCCACTTCCATGTCCCCTTTCACCATCATCCGTCTCCAGGGCCACGGCTCCTACCACTCTGCTGGACAACAGCTTGGAGCACATCTTTGATGCGTTGTAAGGCCACAGCTAAAGTATCTGTCTGCCTGTTTAAGGGGGCAGAAAAGATGGCATCCTGAGTCCGCACGGCCACTGAATGGACTCATTTGTGAGATGTGCTTGAAGCTCAATGGAGGATGCCATTCTCTCCGTTGCAGACGTTCCCGCACTTACCTGTGCCACCATTCCACTAATGCTGGAGGTGGACTCCTCCATCTTCTCTGCTACTGTGGAGAGTGTGTGTGGCAAGTCTTCCAGTACCTCGCAAAGGCACAGCTGTACCTCTATCTTTCTCCTTCTCAACGATGGCCCCCAGGGTTTAGCATCTGCGTCCAGCTGAGCAGAGATTGGAGAGGAGTGCGCCCTCCGAACCAGACTCTCCACAGCTGCCCCTGTCACCAGTGTCTGCTCGTGTTCACTTGTGAGTGGTGAATCACCAGGTGACAACCCAACTAACTATCTACCAGGACCCACCGAGGTGTGATTATCTGTGCTGGTGCATAGTTGGATGTGATGTGACAGTGAACCCTCAGTGGCATGGAGCTCCTCTGAGGAATCGCCCTCATCCACATCGTGTGCCACTTCAGCAATCCTTGACGGCCATGGAAGAGAACATAAAGTAATATTAAGAATCATCACAGAAGTTATTTTACGATGAGCATACTGAGGTGTGCAACAGGTCAATTATTGATAAATCAATTCATGATGTGTGTGAGGGATGCTAAAGTTCTGTCAACAGACATTTGCGGGGTGCCAGTCTCGGCATCTCCAACAGCCAGGCATTCCTGCGTCCGGCTGAGCTCCAAAGCCTCCTCCTCCACCTCTGTCAGGGCCACTATTTGTGGTGAGCCCCCTCCAGTCCTACTGCTCTCCCATGCATTTTGTACTCTCTTCTATAAGGGGAGAAAGAACAGACATGTGAGTGAGTTAGGGTGACGGGATCACCCAATGGATGCATTGCATTGGGTAAGGCTGCCAACGAAAGAGATGCATTAGAGGGTGAGTATCAAATGGATTCATGGCCTCAGGATTGGGGTGAGTTGGAGTAGTGGGTTCACAAGTGGGGAGGTGAGGAAGTGCACAGAAAGTGAAAGTAAGTTGATAATGGGTGTGAGGAGTGATGTGATGGAGTATGCTTAGCAAGACGGAATGGGGGAGGGGGGTAATGTGCAGCACAGGATATAGGTGAATCAGTAACTGTACTCACTTTTCCTGATCTGGTTAGGTCATTGAAGCGCTTCCCGCACTGCACCCATGACCTTGTCACCATGTTCCTGCTGCTCAACTCCTCTGTCACCTCAAGCCAGGCCTTCTTGGTAGCAGAGGCAGGACGCATTCTCCTATCAGCCGGGCACAGTGTATCTCTCCTACTCCTCACGCCGGCCAGTAGCAACTCAAGAGAAGAGTCACTGAACCGAGGTGCTGCCTTAGTCCTTTGACGTCCCATCTTTCAATTCCTCCTTTCTCCCTCAAAATCCATGGTTGCAATGGCCCTTTAAATACTCCAGTTCCCAGCATGTCATTCGGGTGTGCAGTACGCCCACTGCACAGCTTGGAGACTTGAAACCAGGAAGTCACATTAAGGGCCTTCAATTGAGTCGCGATTGCCCGAGACAACCCATGCAAAATTTTTCCATGTGTGTAATGACCTCCCCCTTGAGTTCCCACTGGTATGTTAAAATTTACCCCAGTTGTCACTTCTTTTCAGTAAAGTTGCATTTAGCAGCTCCCATAGTGGATTTACAAATGTTACAAGCAGACACTAGCTGGCTTAGTGTACTTCAGATTGACTAAGATATATGTGTGCTCGGCAGAATTTTTCCAAGTCAGCAGAACAACAGGGATAATTGAAATGAGATCCAGTACCAGACCTGACAGGAAGACAAAAATTAGATATGAAACTTCCAGCCATGCTAAAATAACATCAGCTACTTCACTGGCATTGATACAGAGGTCAAAAAAATGAAAGCAGCAAGTTGACCAGGGAAAATTAGCAAAGAATTCTTGAAGACCATCTCAGTTGAAATCAAGGCTGCTTTATAGTGAAATTACAGTTGCCGGGTATTCTAACAAAGACAAATATGAGATAGTGGTCAGAAGACTGCAGCAGTGAGGAGACATAGTGTAAGAGTTAGGATTGGAGTGAAGTTACCAACTTGATTAGGGATATGGGTAGAGGTGTCTAAGATAAATAAGGGTATAAACAAAATAAATCGAGAATATTACTTTAAAGTAAACTGCGACAGTAGGCTATGGGGATAGAGGTTCAGACCAGATAAATAGAAATTTAGGACTGATGTAAGGAAGTTCTTCTCCAAAGAGTGACCAACACATGATACAGAGGGCAGTGCAGCTGATAGTCTTGTAATCATTCAAAAAACAATTGGATGTTACAATGGTAGGAGGAAATGCAAGGTGTTTTGGGATGGCTGAATTAAGATGGGCTAAATGGCCTTCCTGATCCTTAATTATCTTGTGAACTTGGATTATACCAGTAGCACTTCATTATACCCTGAGGACATACTAAAATGTTTCACAACCAATTGATTACTTTGCATTGCACTGATTGTTGTTATGTAGGCAAATACAGCAGCTAATTTGTATACAGCAAATTCCCACAAATAGCATTTGAGATAAATGACCAGCTAACGCTGGCCAGAACAACTCCCTACTCTTTTTCAGCTAGTGCAATTGGATCTGTTACATTTAGCTGAACAAGCAGATGAGGCCTCATTTAACATGTCACCCGAAACATAAGACCTTTGGCAATATAGCACTCCTTCAGAACTATATTGAAGGCCCCGATATTTATGTGGAGGTGGCGAGGCTGCGGGTGAGGCTGAAAATGGTCGAAGAACCCGGCGAGGCTGAGGACGGGAGTTCCTACCGATCTTATTGGCAGGACCTCATTGACATTTTGTAGGTTCGTCTCCTACCCAGCAGCCGGTCAAATAGACAGCTTGATTGGTGGGCGGGAGGAAACACCAGCAGCAGGAGGCTGCAGCCAGGGACCCTTGAGGAAGAGGCCCGGCAAACAGGAAGGGGGAGAGGCCCGCAATTGGTAGGGGGGAAAGGCTCGTGATCAGGAGGAGGGAGAGGCCCGCGATCGGGAGGGAGGAGAGTCCCACGATCGGTAGGGGGGAGAGGGAGAGAGAGGCCCACGATCGGGAGAGGTGAGAGGCCCGCGATCAAGAGGAGGGAGAGGCCTGTGATGGGGAGGGGTGAGAGGCCTGTGATCAGGAGGGGGGAGAGGGAGGGAGAGGCCCACGATTGGGAGGGGTGAGAGGCCCGTGATGGGGAGGGGGGAGAGGGAGGGAGAGGCCCGCAATCGGGAGGAGGGAGAGGCCCGCAATCAGGAGAGGTGAGAGGCCTGCGATCAGGAGGGGGGAGAAGGGGGGAGAGGGAGGGAGAAGCCCGTGATTGGGAGGAGGGAGAGTCCTGCGATCAGGAGGGGTGAGAGGCCTGTGATCAGGAGGGGGGAGAGGGAGGGAGAGGCCCGCGATCAGGAGGAGGGAGAGGCCCGCAATTAGGAGGGGCGAGAGGCCTGCGATCAGGTGGGAGGAGAGGGAGGGAGAGGCCTGCGATCGGGAGTGGTGACAGGCCCGCGATCGGGAGGAGGGAGAGACCCGCAATCGGGAGGAGAAAGAGGCCTGCGATCAGGAGGGGGGAGAGGCCTGCGATTCAGAGGGCTGGGGTGAGCTCGGCAATTGGGACTGGGGGGGTTGTCAGTAATTGGGGCTGGGAGGGGGGGGGGCGTCGGCAATCGCGGCTGGGAGGATGCTGACAATTGGCACTGGAGGAGGCCGAAGACTTCCTTGAGAAACCCGTGCACAGCAGTAAATTTCAAATCGAGCTCACAATTGCACCGTGGGAGCCCGATTTAAATATGATGCCTCGATATCCGCCGCTGCAAAAAAAGGCATGTGCGCGGCGGGTTGGGGTCGCGTCATGTGTATTTCACTTTTTAACCCACCCCCCGACCCTCTCCCATCCATCGTGGCGGGGGTGGGGGGGGGGGTTAGTGTCGTGGCCGAAGTATCAGCGTCAGCCTCCATTTTTTGCCCAAGTCCGAGAGTAAGATTTGAACTATAATCGTCTCGCTCGGAGGGGCAAATGCTATCAACTGAGCCAAGCTGACACTTAGTTCTATTAATGTCAATAGAGAGGTAGATACAGCAGATGAGCTTATTGAGAGCAGAGATATTTTAGCCTCAGGAGATCAAACCAAGGTGATTCAAAGCATCTCAGGCAATCAGCAGAATGAATGTAAGCATGCGTGCATCCTTTTTTACTGTCATGCTGCCTGTGAACATACAGTACTGCAATATTAAAATACATTAGCTGATATGCGACAAGTTTTGTATTTCTAAATCTATACTGAGCGACTCATGTGACCCTTGTAAAAGGAATCCGTATGCAATACAATGAAACATGTAAAGTGGAGCACTGTAAGGAACATGCACATTGCCACATGCAGTAATGTAGTACAGTGAACTGTTCATGAATTCTAAATGTTCCATTTTATAATTCTCCCACTGAGTCTCAATACCACAAATGTTGTATTTGTAATTATTTTAATAAAAGGAAACAACATACAACACTATTCTTATTGTTGATCTGAATAGGTATCATTATGAACAAGTATGTGAAGGACATAATGATTTCTGAAGAGATCTTGGATTGGGATTTGATTCCAATTGAATTGTATAGTGATCCTTTAATTGCAGGTCCTACTTAAGCACATGGATCTCCTTGGCTACGAGACTATGCAGTTAACTAGAAAGACTATTTAATTTTCTTCATTCACAAATGGATGTTAGGTACTAGGCTGAACAATTAAGAAATAAATATCTGTACGTGCAACATTTTACTGTTCATGCAAATGATCCTGAGGCTATATATGTGTGTGTGTGTGTGTGCACTGCACGATTACTGACAGTAAATGAGTACAAAAGGGACACAGATCTTAATGAACCAGTTTAAAAGTAAATACTACACAGCTTCTGGTGATGTTGATCATGTAGGATAGGAAATATCCAATGCCAGTCCTGGTGCTAGCATTGAGGCAGAGGAAAATATCTGGCATTAAAATTCAGCTATGAAGAATTTACAACAATCCAGTTAATATTTATCAACCTCAGCATATAGTTTCAGTCATCCATCTGTGAGGAAAATAATGTAAAATCCCTATCCAACAGCCCTTTGATGCTTGATAAACAGGAAAGTAGGAATATACAGGGCTGGAAAATACAACAAAAAACACTTGTGTTTGTATATATTATTGAAGGGAAAAGTAAGAAAAAAAAATTGAAAATTGAAAATTTGACATTTTTAAAATCGCCAACAATTCACTATCTGAAGGAATGAAACTCCACACTTTTGCCCACTTTCTGGGCAGAGAGGTTGATTGGCAGTCATTAATATTATCACGTCTTTAAAAGTGTACTATTAATGACTACTTTCTGTGGCGAGTTTAATGGGCAATTAATGTGCAAATGCACCAACTTCATGAAATTCACAGGGAGATTAAGTGCGAGATGTTTTTTTGTGACGCGAACAGCAGAGCAGCGCAAATCGTCCAGCAACTTGTGGCGATTCGCAATTCATGGGTTATGTCTTCCTCACCATAAGTTGCTGGCCGATTTGCACATTAATAAAAGCATACGTTGTTCACACGCTGTTATTTTTTCAGCAAATTCCGGCCCAATGGAAAAGAGTAATATGACAATCTCTAGCATTAACTCTTGGGAGAAACTTAAATCGACTAAATATGCACTTGTTTGCATGTACACTTCACTCTGTGTAACGTTCCAGTGAGCCACAAATGAGAATGTGAGGACAGAAAAACGTTTGTATTTTCTAGATATTTAGTCGATTTAAGTTTCTCCCAAGAGTTACTGCTAGAGATTGTCATATTTTAATGTCAAGTACCTGGTCTTGATTGTTTTGTGATCCCCCCCCCACTCCCCAATATGATGAGCACTACAGTTCTGTGTTTGTTAGGTTATTTATGACGTCTCACCAAGCAATCCTTTTTTCTTGACTGCGATACCAATTTTATAGACAGTAATAGCTGCCAGTCTAGACTACTTTTTGTGCCTTACCTACTTTAATCATAATGAGGGTACACTGTCTAATTTTATTACCAACTACCTTATTGTTTACAAATTCAATTTTGATTCGCAGAGGTTCAAATACCGAGCCTCTGAATCTAACCCTCGACTAATTTACTTCGGAACTCTGAATCTGAATCCAAATTGATTCATTATCTCTATTTGTGGCCTGTCATGCTAGATAGTTCATGCAGTAGTTTCAACTGATTGTGACAAGCCAATACGTCCCTGTATTTTCTTCCTGTTCAGCTGTTGGAAGTATCTTGAGAAGCCTGAAAACAGGTGCTGAAAATTTGAACTGGAGCAGTTTGCAGGCCAAAAGTAATAATGCAACAGCCAAGCAGATCCGGCTTCTAAAATGTCATTTTGCAATAACTGTTATCAAGCTTTGACTACTGCCAAACAATCTATGCTTCTTATTTTTCTCTTTAACTGGTTTACTGGTAATGAGGTATGGTAGTGGTGTCTATGGCTACTGAAGTCTAGTCAGTGAGCAAAAAGAAATGAAGTAGATAACAAAACAATAATAATCTATCGGCAAGAAAATAATGATATTTCTGACAGTGAAAGGTGAATGTTAAGTGCAACAGAATAGTAATAGAAAGAGAGAATAACATATAGAATCATAGAATCATAGAAGTTTACAACATGGAAACAGGCCCTTCGGCCCAACATGTCCATGTCGCCCAGTTTATACCACTAAGCTAGTCCCAGTTGCCTGGACTTGGCCCATATCCCTCTATACCCATCTTACCCATGTAACTGTCCAAATGCTTTTTAAAAGACAAAATTGTACCCGCCTCTACTACTGCCTCTGGCAGCTCGTTCCAGACACTCACCATCCTTTGAGTGAAAAAATTGCCCCTCTGGACCTTTTGTATCTCTCCCCTCTCACCTTAAATCTATGCCCCCTCGTTATAGACTCCCCTACCTTTGGGAAAAGATTTTGACTATCTACCTTATCTATGCCCCTCATTATTTTATAGACTTCTATAAGATCACCCCTAAACCTCCTACTCTCCAGGGAAAAAAGTCTCAGTCTATCCAACCTCTCCCTATAAGTCAAACCATCAAGTCCCAGTAGCATCCTAGTAAATCTCAACATAGGCAGGTAAAATCTTGGTTGAGTACAAAGCTATTTTGAAATATAGAATAAAATGGTCACTTGATCTGATTGGAATAAGACAATTGGTTTACCCAATATGTACTTAACATTATTCCTGGCAAATTATTATATCTGTTTCTTGTCAGTCCTGTTGACAATGACAGCATGTGTCTGAATTTCCTGCTTGCAGGCATGAAGGAAATGGGAGACCTGTTGCTTAAGGCAATATTTTTTTTTCTCCTGCTTCTGGAAAAGAAAAACAACATCAATTTGTTGAGGAAATAAATTTTAATGACCACGACTATGCAGCTCTGTGTCCTGAACACTTCACTTTTGCTATCTTTAAGAATGGGCTTCTCAATGACCTTTATGATCTGCTGCTCACTTCAGCAATTAGATCTTCTCAGCTGCTCGACCTTAAAATATGAAGACAACTTATGTGTTTCAATAATCACATATTTCTCTGAAATACAAAATGTAGACATTTTCTGCCCATTCTTGCATACAATTAGCTACTGTAGATCACAATAGAATTTTTTTAATAAGAAGATTGTAAAGTTGCAGAATAACCATTGAAAAGGAGACTACTTCAAGTTTCAGGATGCTGTGGATAAATAAAGAGGTTAGAAACAAATTAAAATTGAAGAAGAAGGCATATGGAGCCTTCAGGACCGACAAAATTAATGAAAATAAGAGGTAATATGAGAAAATAAGGATGTTAAGAAAGGGATAAGGAAAACAATGAGAGAGTGTGAGGGAAGAATCTCAAAAATATTAAAAACAGCAGCAAGTTATTCTGCAAATAAAGCAGTAAAAAGAGAATTTTTATGTGAGGTAGGACATCTGTGAGGAGAGGATAACTAGGTAGCAGAAGATAAGTGCAAATTGGTGGGGATACTTAACAAATACCTTGCTTCAGTCCTCACAAAGAGAAGGATATCAGGAAGGAAATGAATCTTGAAATGTTTAAAAGTGAGAGTATTAGAGAAGTTAGTAAGCTAAAAGGAGCTAGATAGCTTTCTGGACACAAAAGGCATCAAGGGGTATGGAGAGAGAGTGGGAATATGGTATTGAGATAGAGGATCAGCCATGATCATATTGAATGGAGGAGCAGGCTCGAAGGGCCAAATGGCCTACTCCTGCTCCTATTTTCTATGTTTCTAAAGCAGGACAAAGTGCGGGGATCTGATAAGATACATCAAGGATCCTGAGGAAAAAGAGGGAAGAAATAACGGTGGCACTAGTAATTATATCCTTGGTTTTAACTCGAGGTGGGTCTCATGCGTAGGGGGGCCAAAGCGGACAGCCAACCATCCAGCCCCCTTCAGCATAAGGTCCAGGAGATTTTAACTCTCGGGCCTCATTAACATATGCTGACACTCACTCAAGATAAGTGTTATTGATTAGTTTGATTTGCACTGTTTTTGAATATTTAGCTGGTGTGGAGAGTTAAAAGCATTTTTTAAAAATTCATTCACAGGATGTGGGCGTCGCTGGCGAGGCCAGCATTTATTGCCCATCCCTAATTGCCCTCGAGAAGGTGGTGGTGAGCCGCCTTCTTGAACTGCTGCAGTCCGTGTGGTGACGGTTCTCCCACAGTGCTGTTAGGAAGGGAGTTCCAGGATTTTGACCCAGCGACAATGAAGGAACGGCAATATATTTCCAAGTCGGGATGGTGTGTGACTTGGAGGGGAACGTGCAGGTGGTGTTGTTCCCATTCGCCTGCTGCTCTTGTCCTTCTAGGTGGTAGAGGTCGCGGGTTTGGGAGGTGCTGTCGAAGAAGCCTTGGCGAGTTGCTGCAGTGCATCCTGTGGATGGTGCACACTGCAGCCACAGTGCGCCGGTGGTGAAGGGTGTGAATGTTTAGGGTGGTGGATGGTGTGCCAATCAAGCGGGCTGCTTTATCTTGGATTGTATCAAGCTTCTTGAGTGTTGTTGGAGCTGCACTCATCCAGGCAAGTGGAGAGTATTCCATCACACTCCTGACTTGTGCCTTGTAGATGGTGGAAAGGCTTTGGGGAGTCAGGAGGTGAGTCACTCGCCGCAGAATACCCAGCCTCTGACCTGCTCTCGTAGCCACAGTATTTATATGGCTGGTCCAGTTCAGTTTCTGGTCAATGGTGACCCCCAGGATGTTGATGGTGGGGGATTCGGCGATAGTAATGCCATTGAATGTCAAGGGGAGGTGGTTAGACTCTCTCTTTTTGGAGATGGTCATTGCCTGGCACTTATCTGGCACGAATGTTACTTGCCACTTATGAGCACAAGCCTGGATGTTGTCCAGGACTTGCTGCGTGCGGGCTCGGACTGCTTCATTATCTGAGGGGTTGCGAATGGAACTGAACACTGTGCAGTCATCAGCGAACATCCCCATTTCTGACCTTATGATGGAGGGAAGGTCATTGATGAAGCAGCTGAAGATGGTTGGGCCTAGGTCACTGCCCTGAGGAACTCCTGCAGCAATGCCCTGGGGCTGAGATGATTGGCCTCCAACAACCACTACCATCTTCCTTTGTGCTAGGTATGACTCCAGCCACTGGAGAGTTTTCCCCCTGATTCCCATTGACTTCAATTTTACTAGGGCTCCTTGATGCTGCCTTCATGTCAAGGGCAGTCACTCTCACCTCACCTCTGGAATTCAACTCTTTTGTCCATGTTTGGACCAAGGCTGTAATGAGGTCTGGAGCCGAGTGGTCCTGGCGGAACCCAAACTGAGCATCGGTGAGCAGGTTATTGGTGAGTAAGTGTCGCTTGATAGCACTGTCGACGACACCTTCCATCACTTTGCTGATGATTGAGAGTAGACTGATGGGGCGGTAATTGGCCGGATTGGATTTGTCCTGCTTTTTGTGGACAGGATATACCTGGGCAATTTTCCACATTGTCGGGTAGATGCCAGTGTTGTAGCTGTACTGGAACAGCTTGGCTAGAGGCGCATCTAGTTCTGGAGCACAAGACTTCAGCACTACAGCTGGGATGTTGGCGGGGCCCATAGCCTTTGCTGTATCCAGTGCACTCAGCCGTTTCTTGATATCACGTGGAGTGAATCGAATTGGCCGAAGACTGGCTTCCGTGATGGTGGGGATATCGGGAGGAGGCCAAGATGGATTATCCACTCGGCACTTCTGGCTGAAGATGGTTGCAAACGCTTCAGCCTTGTCTTTTGCACTCACGTGCTGGACTCCGCCATCATTGAGAATGGGGATGTTTGCAGAGCCTCCTCCTCCCGTTAGTTGTTTAATTGTCCACCACCATTCACGACTGGATGTGGCAGGACTGCAGAGCTTTGATCTGATCCGTTGGTTGTGGAATCGCTTAGACCTGTCTATAGCATGTTGCTTCCGCTGTTGAGCATGCATGTAGTCCTGAGTTGTAGCTTCACAAGTTTGACACCTCATTTTTCGGTACGCCTGGTGCTGCTCCTGGCATGCACTTCTACACTCCTCATTGAACCAGGGTTGATCCCCTGGCTTGTTGGTAATGGTAGAGTGAGGAATATGCCAGGCCATGAGGTTACAGATTGTGCTGGAATACAATTCTGCTGCTGCTGATGGCCCACAGCGCCTCATGGATGCCCAGTTTTGAGCTGCGAGATCCGTTCTGAATCTATCCCATTGAGCACGGTGATAGTGCCACACAACACGTTGGATGGTGTCCTCAGTGCGAAGACGGGACTTCATCTCCACGAGGACTGTGCGGTGGTCACTCCTACCAACACTGTCATGGACAGATGCATTTGCGACAGGTAGATTGGTGAGGACGAGGTCAAGTAAGTTTTTCCCTCGTGTTGGTTCGCTCACCACCTGTCGCAGGCCCAGTCTGGCAGCTATGTCCTTCAGGACTCGGCCAGCTCGGTCAGTAGTGGTGCTACCGAGCCATTCTTGGTGATGGACATTGAAGTCCCCCACCCAGAGTACATTCTGTGCCCTTGCTACCCTCTCGTGCTTCCTCCAAGTGGTGCTCAAGATGGAGGAGGACTGATTCATCAGCTGAGGGAGGACGGTAATCAGCAGGAGGTTTCCTTGCCCATGTTTGACCTGATGCCATGAGATTTCATGGGGTCCAGAGTCAATGTTGAGGACTCCCAGGGCCACTCCCTCCTGACTGTATATCACTGTACCGCCACCTCTGGTGGGTCTGGCCTGCCGGTGGGACAGGACATACCCAGGGATGGTGATGGAAGAGTCTGGGACGTTGGCTGAAAGATATGATTCTGTCAGTATGGTTTTGTCAGGCTGTTGTCTGTGGGACAGCTCTCCCAATTTTGGCACAAGCCCCCAAATGTTTGTAAGGAGGACTCTGCAGGGTCGCCTGGGCTTGGTGTTTTGCCGTTGTCGTGTCCGATGCCTAGTGGTCCGATGGGTTTTATTCTTATTATGACTTTTCGTATCGAGATTTTACAACTGAGTGGCTTGCTAGGCCATTTCAGAGGGCAATTAAGAATCAACCACATTGCTGTGGGTCTGGAGTCACATATAGGCCGGACCGGGTAAGGGCGGCAGGCTTCCTTCCCTAAAGGACATTAGTGAACCAGATGGGTTTTTACGACAATCCGGTAGTTTCATGGCCATCATTACTGATACTAGTATTTTAATTCCAGATTTTTATTTCATTAATTGAATTTAATTAATTGAATTTAAATTCGCCAGCTGCCATGGCAGGATTTGAACTCATGACTCTGGATTTTCATCCAGGCCTCTGGATTACTAGCCCAGTAACATAACCACTATGCTACCATACCCGATATGATAATAAGAGATTTTGGTCTAGATTTTCCCATTGGGGAGTATTTATGACAGGGCAGGACTTCCACCCGCTATGGAAATTGCCCCATGACGTCAACTAAATTTCCGGTCCCAGAGACACTAGCACACAGGAAGTGGGCTCCGCTGGATTCCATCGGTCTCTGTCAAAGA
This sequence comes from Heptranchias perlo, assembly GCF_035084215.1. Taxonomy (NCBI): domain Eukaryota; kingdom Metazoa; phylum Chordata; class Chondrichthyes; order Hexanchiformes; family Hexanchidae; genus Heptranchias; species Heptranchias perlo. The sequence goes on along the minus strand of NC_090325.1, from coordinate 99,614,464 downwards.
GTCACGCCAAAATGGGACAGAGTTGCAATGGAATCACAGCAGCCTCAATAATGCTTGAAAAAAGGCACAATGTTTTTTTGAATAGCCCTCTGTCCACTGATATCAAAGGCCTCTGTGGGAGTAGTCTTCGCACTCATGGGAGACTCCTCTTAGGGCCTCTGTGATGGGGGCTTCCGCTGAAGAGCCATCCATACTAGTTTTTTTTTATTCATTCATGGGATGTGGGCATCGCTGGTGAGGCCAGCATTTATTGCCCATCACTAATTGTCCTTGAGAAGGTGGTGATGAGCCGCCTTCTTGAACCGCTGCTGTCGTGTGGTGAAGGTTCTCCCACAGTGCTGTTCAGACGGGAGTTCCAAGATTTTGACCCAGCGACGATGAAGGAACGGCGATATATTTCCAAGTCGGGATGGTGTGTGACTTGGAGGGGAACGTGCAGGTGGTGTTGTTCCCATGTGCCTGCTGCTCTTGTCCATCTAGGTGGTAGAGGTCTCGGGTTTGGGAGGTGCTGTCGAAGAAGCCTTGGTGAGTTGCTGCAGTGCATCCTGTGGATGGTACGCACTGCAGCCACAGTGCGCCGGTGGTGAAGGGAGTGAATGTTTAGGGTGATGGATGGGATGCCAATCAAGCGTGCTACATTGCCTTGGA